>NC_046662.1:144251518-144287679 GCF_010883055.1 Belonocnema kinseyi
TCCACCCAAAGGTCACGAGATCCCGCCGATCCATCGCATTAAATCCATTTTCATTGGCTCCCCCAGCTCTAGATTGGTCGGCATTGTTGGCCGACCCATTGTTGGGAGCCCTGCGCGTTCTGTTGTTTTGAACCGCTGTTACTACAACTATGTTTGGTGTTGTCATTGTTGTTCCCACGAGAAGCTCGGGAAAGGGGTTCGTTCATCCTCGTAGAGCCCCGCATGCAAGGATAAGGCTGCTTACTCTGAGAGGTCGCCCGGTATCCCAAAGTCACCATTCTAGACACCTCAGCCAGGTGTCATTCAGCTTTCGGCACGGTTTTCACATCTACGCTTAGGGGTTAATTCCTTCGGGACCACCCCTGGACAATTGTCCGCGACTGCCTATTTATTTTTGTAACCATATTCATGAGAATCGCCAGCATCAGAGTCTGGAAATATTAAAATCCTAATCTCTTTATTTTATTTCAAAGCGGATAAAGAGGAGAAATGGGTTGCGCACGCATTCCAGTCATTTATGCCACCTCCTAATATATTCACACGGACATAGCCCTGTCATAGTATTGGACCACATCTCGTTTCAGATCTGGTATCACGGTAGCGAAATCGTTGTCTTATGTCATTCGAGCCTCATGAAAGAAAGAGTATTTTGAAGTTTCGTGTCTTCTGTGTTCGCCACAGAGTGGTTAATCGTTGGATTAATTTACTTTTTTGAGATCTGAATTTGGAATTGCGGAAGCTGAGAGTTCTCTCAACAACTTGCGGTAAAGGTGGGCGGCTTTAATAGTTTTTTTTTTTTTTTTTTCTGGTAGTAATCTCAGGTCTTAAATTTATTCGAAATTTTATTTGTACTCCATATGGCGTCAAGGGACGCGGAGATAATCGGTAACGTTCTGTTCGCTCCAGGTTGGAATTTATTCTAGTATAAAATTGTATTCTTGTTTGCTATGTTGAAATTTGATGTAATCTATGAGTTGAGGTGTTGGCCATCCGTGGCTAATCAAGGGTGATAATTGTCTTTTCTCCTTTTGAAACCTCGGAGTGTTTTTTTCTTCTTCTTGGTTGTAGTTGTAATTAGAATAAATTTCATTCATCATTTATTTCACACAGACTAGAAGCAGTGTTTTTTAAATTTACAGATCTCTCAAATTTATTTCCTGTCATTAGGATTTTCAGGTACCTACGCCACTCTGCCAAAATAATGGGCTCGGGCATTGGAAAAAAAATTCGTAAGGTTTATAAGGATTATCAGTGTTTTTGTGGGATAAAATCATTTTCTTTCAGGGCGGCAAACGTGATGTTTGTCTGGCGCCTTTTAAAAATAAATTAATAGCCCTTGGAGAAAATCTTGCTTTAAAGTTTTGTTTTGTCTATTTAAATAAAACGAAGAACTTAGAATCTTGGTTTCAGGTTATAGCTTTTTGGGTTATAGGTTATCGACCACAAGGTTATTTAGCTATAAAAGTATACGGTTATATGGCTTAAGGGTTGATATTATTCGATTTTATAGTTTCAGGATGTTTTGTGAGGTTAGAAAAAAACGTTGACGTGATGGGGAAAAACAGGTTTCAGATTCGGTTTCAGCGACCCAAAAAACATTTATTCCACTTGGACTGGTTTAAGGAACCTTTTACTCATTTTTTTGTGGTCCTGTGTAGTCGACAATAGACATTAGTAGGCAGAAAAGATTTAGCGGTTACTCCTGCTGAGACACACCTGCAGATGGATAAAAGAAGATCAAATACAAAGCCGTGTTCCCCTTGAAATTAAATGTAGTGAATCTCAAGAAATCAAGTGTCAGAAATAATGTTTTAATGTGAACATAGATTCATAATATTCATGAATACTCACTATCTTATTTTCCGTATTTTATATATTATTTCCTTACAACTCTCGATATAGCACTGGTCAACAAAATCTCAACTATGTATCTGTGAAATGAAACACATAATTTCCAAAGTTAATTTTGGCATTAAATTCGAATCTGGCCTGTTTTTTTATTATTAGCTTTTGCTTAATAATTTATTATTGTAATTGTCTAATTAAAGGCAGACGAAAACACGTAACGGAAATTCGGGAAACCAATTTGGGTATCATTTTTTTGGTCTAGAGTTACGTATAGTGGCATTCAGACAGACCAATTTCCGATATGTTGAAGAATTGTTAGGCTTAATACATTAAAACCGCTATCCATAGACGTATCATCTTAGGCTTATCATCTGTCTGTTGGC
This sequence comes from Belonocnema kinseyi, assembly GCF_010883055.1. Classification (NCBI taxonomy): domain Eukaryota; kingdom Metazoa; phylum Arthropoda; class Insecta; order Hymenoptera; family Cynipidae; genus Belonocnema; species Belonocnema kinseyi. The sequence continues at coordinate 144,253,750 of NC_046662.1, forward strand.
AAGCTTGAAGGTTCATCCACATATGTATAGTGAGATGCATAGAGATATGAATGCCCCTTTTGAAAACCAAATTTAACAAATTAACCATATTAACTTCTAAAAGCCGAGGAACATAATTGAAATGTTGAAAAAGTCCACTAAGAGCATCTCGGCAAGAAAATACACTGAAACATTCGCAGAAATGTGGAAAAGCAGTCATTGTCAAAAACAAAAATTTTTGCATGCTTTATTTAAATCAGGGCTTAAATCAGGTACAGAGGATTTCATTTTCGCAATCCAGGACAGTGTCATTTCTACCTTAGTTTCTCTCCGCAGTGTGATTTCTACCTTAGTAGAGTGAAACTTTTCTAAAGCGCCGATTTTGGGGCTGACGGTGAGTGTCAACTAACTCATTGTAGCCTGCTCCGCTTTTGTTTGTTCACGCTTGACTGCTTGCCTGAATGTCAACCGCAGACCCCGCGACCCTTGCGCAGTTCCTGTTAAACCTACCAACGGCGCGGCGTCAATTGTTGGAATGGCTATAGATGGCAGGTCTATTGAAGTGTTTCAATGTATATCGATTCATTCAGTAGAACGTCGAACTAATTTTGAGCCTACTTTTTGATTTTCGGTCTGCACGGTGAAAGGGTTAAAGCCATATACGCTTGCCAAAAATACACGAACGCACTTAGGAGATGGATGAAGAAAGCTGTTATCCTTGGCTCACTTCGTGTCCTTAAGACAAAAGAACGTGTCGCCGACTTGATGTTGTGGTTTAATCTTGCAATCTGGTCCCCCATCGGTCCTGAGAAGTTGCCATAGGTGAGATTTAACACAGACTGATAGGTGCCACTGTCATTTCTGGATGCCAGTTGCTTCCAGTAGTGTTCTTGGATATAAATTTAAGATAGCGCATAATTTATTTAACCGATGGCCCTTATAGAGTGGCTGGGTAAGAAGTAGCACACAGGATGATGTCAATGAAGAGATGCCATTTACATCATAAACAGTATCGTATTAATAAACAGTAGGACAATCGTTAGCAATGAATAAATTTGAAGCAATTTTAATTGACCCACCGATTCGCGTCAAACACGTGCATTTACGAAGTCCGAGTGTTCTATTTAAAGTCCATGTAACACGGTGTGATTTGAGCGGCATTGAGAATTAGCAAGAGATCACTAACCTAACATTTTCCGCCCTCCGTCACTGAAACCTTCCTGAAAACCTACGAATAGGCCTCCTGATTTAAACTTTGTATCCGATATTTGGGGTTTTTAAACTTCCACGCTTTATGAGCTATTCCTGCGTCCACTATTTGTGGCTTTGTTTTTTTTTGGGATCTGGCAGTGGTCATGATCAATTGTCGTTATGCTACTTATGGAGTTTTCGATCACAGGAACGCGTCCCCGTTCCGCCCATTGTAGTCCGAGATCTCACTGCGTTTTATCGAAGGTAAGAAGGTAAGGTGCTAAAGTTAGTGTAAATGAGATCTGACACGTAGATAATTAAGAAACTACCGATTGCCAGTTTCAAGTTGCTCAAAGGTGCGATAAGATTCGACTTTCAGCGACAAATTAATTCAATAATCACCTCATGTGTAGTAACGCAATGAAATCTGTACTGCATTGTAGGGGGCAATTAGTGCTTTCGGAAAATGTAGTAGTGCCGCCTTACACCCGTTTAATAACCCCCGGCAGCGAGGCTTAAAGGGCATGAATGCAGTTAACTTTCAGTACACCAAACTCTCGCTTTCAGTCACCCCGTTCTCAGCCTTACTGGAACTGCTGTCTCACACAGTTTCTCAGAGGATCAGGGCGAGAACGTTTCGATCCCTCCGAAATTAGTCTAAGGTTATTTTAAGGTAACCCCCGACATTTTACTGAAAGCAAGAGTTTGGTGTATATGCTAAGTAACGCGATAAGACAAAAATTAAATGAAAGCTGAGAGCTGAGAGCCCTCTGTACATGGAAAACTGATCCTTCCAGGGCTCAAGGTAAGAGAAATATGCTTCAGAAGTATTTCTTAACTGAATTTATTTGCTTTCACTGCAATATTTTAGACGCGAGGCTACCGTGAGAAGAGGCTTCATCTTCGTTGGGGGCTAGGGCAGCTTCTTATAAAATTAATGAGGTTGCTGGTGCGCCTGAAAATGTACACGGCACTTTGTACTCATACACGTAAATATTTTCAAGAAATTTCATCTTTCGCTTTTTAAAATGAAACCATTCGCTAGAAGTTTCACTATTTTGGTAAAAATTACGAACATCTTCGTCTAAAATTGTATCTATGTGTCAACAATTCGTCTTTTTGTCTTGAAAATGCCAGAATTAGGTTTTAATGTTTTGTCATCATAGCCTGAGAATTCTTTTCTGGCAGAAAATCAACCTAACTTATTCAAAAATTCTTGTTGATTATAAAAAAGTGCAAAACATTATTCAGTGTTTCAGGCAGAACATTGATCCATTTGACTCATAATTACATCCCAATCGTTTATTTCATTTAACAACAGGCAAGGCTGTTTCATCCACAGCAGCCGATTATTTCTTGTCCGCGAATGAAGTGGGTGAAAATAAAAAATGAAATTTTTTGAGGGTTGCACTAAAAACTCGTCTCGCTTCAAGTAACCCACCAAGCGAAACAAAATCCTCAATTTTGCTTACGAATGCATAGGAAGGGCTCATTAAAGTGAGGACAAGAGTAAACAGGCACTAATCAAAATGGAACTGGATGTTTTCGTTTGCTTATTGGGAATCGAGATTGAAAAAAAGTGGACATATCAGTGTGTTTTCAGTATCCACTTGCTCCTGCACCACCAGCCGAAATCGCAACGAGAAAGATACGGAGTACTGTATTGATGGACCTAAGCAGACCATGCCGCAAGATTTTCAAAAAAGTTTGAAAAACCGTCAGTTTCAAGAAGCTCTTGTGCCTTGCCTCTCAGAACATTGAGGAAGTAACTCACTAGAGGTGGTACCAATAATCGGAAGTAAGAAAGTGTTCATCAGAGTTGATGACAAGTGTTTTGTGTACTAATTTGTGAACGGCAGTATAATGAAAAGCCGGGCACTGGAATACGAATGTCATCACGAAAAAGAAGACACGCGTATAATTTACCACGTCGATGCGATGGCCAGATCGACTGCTGCATGCCGAAAACTAATGGTGTAAGCAAATGACACGGATATGTAAGCTCATTTTATTATGCATGTAAGGGGAAAAGAGGGGATATTACCATTCGAGTTAGAGCACTTTGCAGATAATTTTTGGTTTGATGCATTTAAGATTTTTGGATTCGCGTATATTGAGCACTGACACCAATTTTGGACTAAATCTTTTAAATTAAAATTATTTCTTGAAAAAAAGATCCTACTCCATCTTCACTCCATTGGGAATCGAACCACAAAACTTCTAATTTCCGGTCAGGTGCTTTTCCAATCAAGCTATTAGAGGGTTCAGAATAAGAACTCTTAATTCAAGAACATAACGCTAATTTTTAGCTAGGTGTTAATGGTGCAAGAAATTATTTAAAAATTTTTTAATTTATCTGCTATATCATCAGAGATTGTACCTTACCGACAGTAGATCAACCCTCCAAACCATGAAGGCAGAAAATCCACACAATATCGATCAAGTTAAGAATCTTCAATAACAGAAAAATGTTTAACGTCTTATTCTGATCTTATTACGTCTTATTACGTTCTTATTCTGATCCCTCTAATAGCTTAATTAGAAAAGCACCTGACCGGAAGTCAGAAGTTTTGTGGTTCGATTCCCAATGGAGTGAAGATGGAGTAGGATCTTTTTTCAAGAAATAATTTTAATTTAAAAATATTATTTTCCATGTAGTCTTATTAAGACGTTAAGCATTTTTCTGTTATTGAAGATTCTTGACTTGATCGATATTGTGTGGACTTTCTGCCCTCATGGTTTGGAAAGTTGATCTACTGTCGGTAAGGTACAATATCTGGTGATATAGCAGATAAATTTTTAAAAAATTAAAATAATTACTTGTACCATTAACACCTAGCTAAAAATTAGCGTTATGTTCTTAAATTAAGAGTTCTTATTCTGATCCCTCTAATAGCTTAATTGGAAAAGCACCTGACCGGAAATCAGATGTTTTGTGGTTCGATTCCCAATGGAGTGAAGATGGAGTAGGATCTTTTTTTCAAGAAATAATTTTAATTTAAAAATATTATTTTCCATCTAGTCTTATTAATCCGTTAAGCATTTTTCTGTTATTGAAGATTCTTAACTTGATCGATATTGTGTGGATTTTCTGCCTTCATGGTTTGGAGGGTTGATCTACTTGCGGTAAGGTACCATCTCTGATGATATAGCAAATAAATTTAAAAAATTTAAAAATAAATCTTTTAACCTTAACAAAATTAATATAAGCAGTAAAATTTGCACATTCGTTGCAAATCAACAAATAATTCTGTGTACACACGTAACTTATCATTATTTTTGGATCAGTTTTAGGGATTTCTAGCGGAGAAAAAAAGAAACATTGATCGTCGATAAAGTCGAGATCACGTGACTCAGTTCGAACATGAAATTTTTGTGTTGAATGGTTTTCATTTTTTTGGTCCTAAAAATAAAAGATAAATTTCAAATTAGATACATATCAACACCAGCATTGTGCTAAAATTTACTCTTCGGAGGTCTCCAACCAATTCCATAATTCTAGACGTCTAATTTTTGACGTTAAATTAATGAGTTGACAACTATTGTCGACACCGACCGGTGGGATTCAGAGACGGACGCGCTTCGGAATTATAAACATTTTTATATATAGAAACGTTCCTTAGTGCTTTTTGTATAACTTTCTAAATCCTGAACACGATATCTCAATCCGTGTGGACCTAGTGAGGACCAAGAAAATGAAAATCATTCTACACAAAAATTTCATGAAAGAATTTAGTCACGTGATCTAGACTTTATCGACGTTCAAATTTTCTTTTTTTCTCCGCTAGAAATCTCTAAAAATGCTCTAAAAATAATGATGGATTACGTCTGTTGATTTGAAATGAATGTGCACATTTTATTGCTTTTATTAATTTTTTTAAGGTTCACACGATTTAGTACAAAATTGGTGTCAGTGCTCAATATACGCGTACCAAAAAATCTAAAACGCATCAAACCAAAAATTATCTGCAAAGTGTTATAAATCGAATGTTAATATTCTATTTTATCAATTTATAACCAAAATTTAATTAGAATTATAAACATATTGATGTATACAAACGTTTTTTAGTGCCTTTTATTTAATCTGTCAAATTTTAAACACGATATCTCAATCCGTGTGGACACAGTGAACACCAAAAAAAAATGTTCATAACCGGGGACTAGTTTGGTCACGTGTTCACCGAAGAGCATGCCCTAAAGATATTTCTCAAAATTCAGACATGGTTTTAGTCCATATTAGATTTTAAATAAAGAAGCATGAAATTTATGTTAGCTTACTCCAAATGATTAAAAATTCCATAAAAAAGCTGCCGGAAAGTGCTGATGATTGAATATCGATAAGAGGGTCCTTTGACGTCAAAAGAGTTGGATTTACCACCAATCACAACTCAGGTGTCAGTGATTTTCAAATTTCTTTTTCTGTGCCGATGTTTTGTTTTGGTTATGTACACATCGAGAATAGAAGTCGCAAAATATTGTTTTAAAAAATGTAACAATAGCGGAAATCTATCGAAAATAAATACATTTATGGTATGTATAAAGAATTCATTGAAAAAGTGCTTAAATTTAGTCATGTTTTCTGAACAATTCGTAAATATGTACGATTTTAAACTGTGGTTATAATTGTACTTACTGTTTTCCTTCACCAAAATATTAAAACAGGATTACTTTTTTTGTCACATAAACTTTAACAAATAAAGCTTACAAACAAAAAATTTAAAATTAACAGCAGAACATGGCCTAACCTCTTTATCATGTGTCTCGTTATATTTAATCAAAGCCACATGGTCACATTGATAGATAATTATGAGAATCTCTGAGTCACGTGACACCCACGTGACACCAATTTGAGTTAGTGTCTTACCGCCTGCAATTTTTAATTTATTTTTTTTGGTGAACGGCTCAATAGAAAAAAAATTATAACGCACCTTCGGTTCGGATTAAAATTACGTATTAAAAAATTATTTGATCGCAAATCGCGAAACAACTCTATTCAACTTCTTTCTTTATTCATAATGTACCTAGATCCCTATTTCTATTTCCTGCGATAGCGCAATTGCGAACGAGCGATCGAGAGTGAGAGTTCAAGCGAGAGGGAAAGAATGAGAACGCATCCGCATCTTAGTCTATTTATGCAATTAAGTAAACATTACATAAAATCTTTACGCTTCTAATCTAAGCGACTTCGGTTTCCTTTTTTCTTCACTTCTCTTATACCTTGATTTTGCCATTTTTTCACATGAATTCTTTTCCATTCGCTCATCTACACATTCTAGCTGTTTCAACCATTTTTTCCTTAATTCATCCTTCCATAGAATCTTTACCACATTCTCTTGCTATCTATCTTTATCTTCCATTCCTCTACTACATTTTTCCCATATATGCTCCCATGTTTCCTCCTTCCATTTACATATTATGCACTTTCTGCTCTCTTCCTTTTCCTAAGACTTTACATCCTCCACTTTGATTCCTAATTTAAATCTTTCTATTCCGGTCCACTTTATCTCTCCCCATCCCTTTTCCAAATACATTGGTACTCCTTTTTTATCATCTTATACCATTTCTTGTATTTTCATGCCACTTCGTTGATTCTATCGCCCTTCCTCTCCACTCTTCTACCTTCGTCAAACACTTTCTCGCTAACTCCTCTCCCTCTCCTCCTCTCAGCTCCGTCTCAAATTTTCATGCCTTCTTTTCCTCTCTAGTACTTAATTTATTCCTTTATGCTTCTTCTCTCACCATACATCCTGTCGTCCTCTGGTCTACCCCTAGGGTCCACCTGATATGAATTCCTTCATACCTTAAATAATTTAAATAACTTTCAAACTTAATTATTTTCATATTTAAAATAAATTTGTTTTAAGTGATTCATTCACATCTGTTTCTGCAATTTGAAAATTGAAGGATTAGTTTGAATTAATTTCTTTATAAACGAATTTATTCAAATTACTTTTAATGCTGAAATCTAACAATTTTGTTATCATTCTTAAATATTTGTTCCTACAATTTAAAACTTTCAGAATTAGTTTAAATTTATTACTTTATAAATTAGATAATTTGAATTGCTTCTAATATTGAAATCAAACACTGTGAAATCACTGTAAAACACACTTCCTGTGACGGTTAGACGACGCACTAATCGTGTCCCTATTACACTGTTTGCGCAGTAGTGCAGATGCTACCCACTTGAAGCTAGCTCTGCATTTCCAATGTTGAGAGGCAACTGCTATCCCGCGCTAAACGCAGCAGTTGTATCTACAGAGACAGTAACATCACCAAATTTTTTTCCGTGCATTAGTATCTTATATTGTTAATTATTTCTATCGATCTTTGATCGTAAGGAAAATAATTGAATTATATTAATTATAATTATTATATTCGCTTGCCCAGTAAAGAAAAATTCTAGAATTTTGTTTGCAATTGCTGAAATGTGAGATTTGAATTTCCTACCTCCACGCTCTTGTTGCCATTCTACTTTGCGAGATTACCCAAATGAGCTCTCTTTAATGAGCAGAAAGAAGTACTGGTTAAAATTCAATATCTAGAAATTGACCAGATCGTGAACCAATATTTTGGCCCGGTATGGATAACCAGATGAAACAGATTATTTCAGAAGGCCACCTTTCTTTAAAATAAGCTAAATCTCGAAATAAAAAACCTTTGATTTCTTATGAAATCCCAGGTCTGCCGTGGAACAAGATAGGCTGCGACTTATTTTACATCAGTTGTAAAAATTATTTTATGCTTATCGATTATTTCTCAAAATATGTGGGAATTATGGAACTCAGTAACACGTCCTCTAATGCAATTAATAAGTTGTTTTCTAAAGCTTTCGAATTTAATCACATTAGGTCGTCTCCCACATATGCTCAATCAAACGCTATGGCTGAAACTAAAATTCAAATGGTCAAAAAAAATGTAACGAAGTTACAAGCATCTCTCTACCATACGGTCCTGTGGGCCCGGGAGAAGGAGTGGGGAACAACATCCCAAGTCCTTATTACTGCAATCTTTCCCTGAAGGCAATTAGTCGTGTGCTCTATTGGGGCGAATCCTATCGGTACCCGTCACACTTCCGAATTGGATCCCAACCCCTTTGGACAACGATGCCATTCACTAGTTCTGATTTTACTAGAAAAACGCCAAAACTACCCTTATTCCAACGATGTCTGGCAAAAAATGCTCTCATCGATAACGGGCGAGATTAAATATCGATTGCGGGCCAGCAGGTCCTACTCACCAGGTGTATGTTTCTTAAATAAACATGTTTCTTGTTAAATTGGCTTCCCGTTCTCTGACTTCACCCGTTCTCACTTCCAATTCCCATTCCTGTCCTTAATTTGCGGCTCCCACCACAAATTTGGCGCCCTCCTAAAAACCCAAAATTCTTCCAAAAATCCTTTCATAGTCGAGAACATTAGTCCAAAAATGATAAAAAAATGTAGGGAATCATATTGCATGTGTGCCAATTGGAAAAATTTATTTAAGTTTTAAAAATTGTTGTTGTTGTTAAATTATCGTAATTTGTGATTAAAATTAAAGTGTTTCATTGCTTTTTGGAAAAAGTGCGTGTATAATATATGTATTGTAATCGAAAAAGTGCGGATAGACTGTAATAAATGTGCACTAAAACGTTGATGGCACAGCAGCTTATTTTAGAGTTCCACCAACGAAAATAATAAATAACAAAACCACACTGAGAAAAAATGCCTTGCTTGTACTTCTTGTAGCAGGATTGAATTAGCGAAGCGTTTGAAACAGAGTCAAAATAAAGTGGTAAAAAATGAATGCGGAAATAGGAGAAAACTAGTTAGAACGGAAGAGATAAAAAAGTTAGCAAAAAACTAGAAGAAAATCGAGTAAGAAAGAAGAAAGATAGAAATGGAAGCGGCGTGATTAAGGAAAATCGGCGCGCGAAGTAGAAACCAGTGACGTAACACAAACAACTCTAGAACTTCCCTCTCTCAGTAAATATTCCCGCTCCGTCGTCAAGCCACGCGCAACTCCACAGTATCAAAATCCGAGACGCTCACTTGAGTGAACGTGTCGGTTTTTAATCAGCTAAAAGAACCCCTGAGCTAGTCGGTGAAAAGTAAAAGTAAAAGAAAGAGTAGGTGAAATCGAATGTATTTGAGATCAGGTAAAAAAATGCCTAAAATGGCGAATCCGGTAGAAAAGGTCGGAGAAAATTATGAAAATGAAGTAGCGCGAGAAAATAATGAGAATAGATTAGCGGAAGCAATAAGAGACGAGGAAGATAATGCACAAGCACTGATGACTCATGAATATACAGAGAGTCAATCAGTCGAAAAAAATACCGAAAGACCAGAACTAGATATAAATTTTAAATCGATAACGGTTATAAGAGACTTAAATTGGGGGGGGGGGGCGATAAAAAGAAATAAAACAAAAGGTGCAATTCCGAAAATGAACACAAAACACACACGCGTACAGAAAGTACACCAAACGCGCTCAGACACAATTCACCTATACACATAAATGTAGTTGATTAACTATCTCCCAATATCGAAAACACGTTAGGAAATTGAAGAATGGAAGAGGAAAATGCCATAAATCTAGAAAATAGCGATCTAGAAACAAATAGGATAGAGCAAAGAGAGAGCAATAATACGTCGCGAAAAATTGCGAATAGAAATGGAAAGACAAGAAAAAGAAAACGCGAAAAGTAGCGATACAATGTTCGAAATTGATTCTTTTATAAACAATAATAATGAATTTTGAAATGAGGCACAAGAATTAATACATTTTGAAGAGAAGAAAAGCGACAGAATTAAAATTAAAGAACTATCGTACGAAATTAAAAATTTAAATGATAAAATAAATGGAATTTCAAATGAAAGCCAAAATTTATTTATTCAAAGTAATAAGTCGAGAAATGTACAAAATAAGGTTCATTTCGAAGAAACTGAAATAGATTTTAATGAGCAAAGGCACTCGTTAGCAGGTGCACGTAGCAAAAAAGGAGTAGAGGGACTTATATACGATGGTCGTTTGAAAATTCCGTACAAAGTCAGAGAAATGGCATTACTGGTGCGCATCGAGGTTATTTTTATTTAGCAGCATCCCTTGGAAGAACAAACACACCAAGTTTAAACAGAAGCCTGTCAAAGATTATGGTACTTGTGCAACTTCCATTAGAACCGTTTATAAGTGGTTTAAAATTTTCGGGCGTGGGTGAGATTACTGGTGTTGTGGGAATCTCGATTGAACGAGTACATACTACTATTTCGCATACTATTTCGCGTACTATTTCGCACCAACATTTGGCCATGAGAAAGCTCTCCGCAAGGTGTGTGCCGCCATTGCTCCAAATCGTTCAAAATACCCCCTATTCTCCAGACTTGGCTCCATCGGACTATTATTTGTTCCCCGATATAAAGAAATGGCTCGCGGGAAAAAGATTTTATTCAAACGAAGAAGTGATTGCAGAAACGAATGGCTATTTCACAGACTTGAAAAATTCTCTTATTCGGAAGGGATCAACAAACTAGAACAGCTTTGGGCGAAGTGTATCAGTCTAAAAGGAGACTATCTTGTAAAATAAAAAAATTTTATCCAAAAAAATTAAACAGTTTTCATTTTTGCAGGGACTTTTCAAATGATCCTCGTAGAAAGAGAAGAGATGAAAAATTAGTGCCACAGCCGAGCCTGAAATGGCAATTAAGAAAGACTTATGAGAATTTAAGAATTGAATATAAACTTCACATTTCAAGACATGCTTTTTCAAGTTTTTCAGAATTAGAAATTTTAGGCCGAGAATAGGAAACAGAATTGGCAAAATATAAAATTAGAGGTCAACAATTAAGAATTTTAGATAAAGAAGATAATAAAACAAACAAAAATAAAAATGATCAAGGAAATCAACAAAGACAATTTAGGCCTAGATATCTAAACCAACAAAACATGCAAAAATACAAGCGAAGATTTCCAAATGGAAATTCAAAGTTTTTTAATCTAAGATTTCAAAATAATAATAATGCAAATTTTACAAATAATCAAAGATACTCAGGTGAGCAGAGACTTATGCATAATAACAGTAATTTCAGAAATCAAAACACGGCTGGCCATGTATTATTGAATGCAATCAATCAGCTGTTAGGGAACACACAATTACAGACTTAGATTACTAGATTAAAAAAACCAATAAATGACACATTGATGGTTTCAAATGGACAAAAACTTGAAGTCACGGGAGAAGTTTTGTTTCCAATCAAAGTAGATCATACAGAAAAATACTTATTATTCAGGCTGGTACCAGATTTAAGATCGATAGGAACAATAGGAACCGATATGATAGAAAGATTAGGTTTAAAAATGGATTATGAGAAAAAGATTTGGTGATTACCAGAATTACCAAATATCAAGTATGCTATAGAAGCAAAAGTAAATAAAATGCAGGAACCTATAATCAAGGACACGGAAAGGAATAGGACAAGCGAGAAAAGTAAATTTAAATTCGGAACCAAGGTCAGCCTGCGAAAAGACATGCGAGAGAAAGAGACAGATTTGCTACTGTGCGAAGCCTCTTCTCCCGTTTTGCCATACACCCCATCACATACCCTCCTCACAGGTGATGCACTAGACTCAGTGCCGCCAGCTGTGATCCCAGATCTGAAACGAGTCGTGGTCCAATACTATCACAGGTCTATGTCCGTGTGAATATAATAGGAGACGATATAAAGACTGGGTTGCACGCGCAACCTATTTCTCCTTTTCTGAATTTGAAAACACGAAGGTGCACGATTGCCGGTCGGAACACTTCGGCGGTTCTATTTATATCTCTATCTGCTTTGAAATAAAATCAAGAGATTGAGATTTTAATATTTCCAGATTTCGATGCATGCGATTCTCATGATTTGAATACTTCGAGCGCTTCTTTATATGCGTATATTTTGAGATTACGTTATTTGAAGTATAGAATATAAATTATATAAATATTAATACTATTATATATAAGCATATACATATATTATTAATGATAATATTATCATTATGTTACATTATAATAGTCTTATTTTCATCTTGATCCGCATTTGAAAGAAATTAAAGAAATTGGCGATATTGGAATTTGTCTCATTTGGATAAGAACTCAATTATTTGATTGAAAAATTAATTATTTTGTTGAAAATGTAACTATTTTGTAAGCAAGTCCTCTTTTCTATCAAAATTTCAACTACTTTCTTAAAATTTATATATTTTTTTTATTGGAAGCTTCATCTCTTTCGTTGAAAATACATTTTTGAAACTGACAATTAATCTATACCATTTGCGGTTAAAAAATCATGTATTTTGTTGAAAATTCGTTTTTCTTTGTAGAAATTAAATTGTTTTATGGAAAATTTATACTTTTTGGTCAAAAATTACATTTTTTCGGTTGAATTACACAGGCACACAAAAAAAGTCAAAGTCCACGGAGGCGACCTTTGGGGTTCTGTTTTTTGAGTCGCTGATTCCGAATCGTTTGTCGGTTTTTTCAGATCAGATCGATTTCAAGGTCATTTGAAGTTTAAATGAAAAAAATATTGTTCAAGGTCATTTGAAGGACAAACCAACAAAATAACCTTAAAAAATTTGTAAACATTTATATATAGGTTTTGAGGGTCGCTGAATACAAATCCAAGGTTTATTTGATCATATCTGGTTATCTGAAGGTCATCTGAGGTCATTTGAAGGTATATCTTTAAAAGATATAAGAAAGGTATATCTTTAAAAAGGAAGAGGGTCCTTTTTTCCCTAATATGGTAAAAAATACATTTTTTATAAATAACCACATGTATTTGCGGTTATGAGTGAATGTTTGCGTGTGTGCATGTGTGGATCTGCGAATACATGGATGTGTGGATATGCGGATGTCTAGATGTTTCGATGTATGTAATCGATTCTTTTTCACCTGTTGCCTCGACTAGTCGTGTTACGATGACTACTGCCCCGTAAGGGGATGTGTAGAATGATTCGCTCATACGCAAGTCGGGGTACCGATGCTAGTGGAAGTGCACTGCCTTAGAGCGGGTCGACAGGGTGTGAGGATGATGCCGTAGTGTGTTCGTCGACGAGTTGACATTGTCCTCGTCAAAGATGAAAAGCCCTTTTACTTAGCCCTGGAGAGGTAAAAGGGTTATCACCTCCAGGACGGCGGACTCACCTGCAATCGGGCCAGGATCCCTGTCGAGCGGGTTTATATATATATAAAAATATGGAGAATTTAAACAAACCTTCAACTTCATCTTCTAAACACGTGTGCCCGAAAGATGTTAACGCATTTTGCTTTATTTGTGGAACATTTATTCCGAACATAAACGATCGACGATCTTTCAACGAAAATTTTCGGAACATATACAAAGAATGCTTTAATTCAGATATAGTTTCGGGAGATTGGGCTCCTGATAGTATTTGCAATAACTGCCGCAAAATGCTTTCTATTTGGAAAAAAACTAAAGACGATTCTAAATTGATCTTCATTAAATCCACAGAATGGAATGAGCCATCCAACGAAGATGATTGTGATTTCTGTAAAACCGATATCCGTAGGTATAATAAAAAAAATTTACATAATCTTAAATACGCCCAGGTAGGATCAGTAAAAAAAATTCGTTGAGAGAACTCAAATGATTGATGAGGTTGATGTTGATAGTACAGAAAATTTATCAATTGAATTGAAAGATGATGATGATGATGATGACAAAAGCACTAAGACCGATGATGAAAATCAAGATGAATATGAAAGCGATAGCAGTGAAAGCTCTGATGAAGTTTATAAACCAGGTGGAGTAAGCAATAGAATTGCTGAAAAATTTACACAGTCCGAACTTAATGATCTCGTAAGAGATTTAGGACTACCTAAAGATGATGGGAACATTTAGCTTCAGTTTTAAAAATTAAAAATTTATTAAAAAAAGGTACGGAAGTAACGTTTTATAGAAAAATGAATGAGAGTTTTAAGAAGTATTTCGAAGAAAAAGTCTTTGATGAAGAAAAATTAGTGTACTGTTCAAAAGTTAAAGGGCCGATGGAAGAACTTAAGCAAAATACTTTTAAAGATGATGATTGGAGACTGCTTATTGACTCATCAAAAAGAAGCTTAAAAGCTGTAATACTTCACAACACAAATCAATATGCCGCAGGATCTGTCGTACACTCTACGACAATGAACGAATCCTTCACTATTCTTAAAAAACTTCTGGAGGCCATTGAATATAAAACATATAATTGGCTTATATGTGGTGATTTGAAAGTTTCAGGTATGTTGCTAGGACAGCAGTCTGGATTTACAAAGAATCCGTGTTTCTTGTGCCTCTGGGATAGTAGAAATCGCGAAAAATATTACATGAATCATAAGTGGGCTGAAAGGAAATCATTTGAAATAGGAAAAGAAAATATCATTGAATCGGCCCTGGTTGATCAAAAAAAAGTATTGATTCCCCCATTGCTTATTAAATTAGGAGCCATGAAGCAATTTGTGAAAGCCTTAGATGCAAATAGTCGATGTTTTAAATACTTGGAAAAGAAGTTTCAATATAAATCTGATGCCAAGTTGAAAGAAGGGATTTTTTATGGTCCAGATATAAGGAGACTTTTACAAGATGATAAATTTCGAACGACAATCACAAAAATTCAAAGGGATGCATGGCTCAGTTTTAAGGAAGTTGTGAAAAACTTTTTATGAAATAAAAGAAGTGAAAAGTATAAAGTTATAGTAGCCGAAATGATTAAAAACTTATGCAAAATGGGGTGCCTGATGTCATACAAATTGCACTTCCTGCATAATCATCTGGATCGATTCCCAGAGAATTGTGGCGATTACAGTGAAGAGCAACGAGAGCGCTTCCATCAAGACATTAAAGAATTGGACAAGCGCTACCAAGGCAGATGGGATGTCGCTATGATGGCTGATTACTGCTGGTCACTGAATAGAGAGTGTAAAACTACAGGTAAAAAGCGAAAATAACCGTTGCATTGATCATTTGATAGTAAGAGAGTACGGCATGAGCGGAAAACATGAACAGAAGTTGATACAAAAAAATATGTCTATCGTAATTGTTTATGAGGGATTGTTAATTTTTTGATCTTATCATAAGCTTGTACGTGAATTGATGAAGGTCTATCAAACTCGATATATGGGTTGTTATTGTCATATTTTAATGACCTTGAAAATACTAGATATGGTCAAAATGACCTCAAAAGCAATCTGATATGAAAAAAACCGTCAAACGATTCGGAATCAGCGACTCAAAAACCATAGAACCCCAAAGGTAGCCTCCGTGGACTTTGACTTTTTTTCTGTGTGCCTGTGTTATCAACTGTAAATATTTTTTGGTTCTAAAGTCGTTTTGCTGTAAATGCAACTATATTTTTAAAAATTAAAATCATAATTTTTGAGTGGAAAATTCGATTATTCACTTAAGGTTGAAATACTCAGTAAGAAACTTAATTTTTTCTCATTAATGAATCATAATTATAGTTGAAAATTCAACTATTTGCCTTTAAATTGGTTTAAAAATTCAGCTTTTTTGTATATAATACTCTTTTTGACTTTAGAGTTAAATAATTGAATTGAAAGTTCCTGTATTTTGTTGAAAATTGACCTTGTTTGTTAGAAATTTAATCTTTTTGGTTGAAAATGTATTATTTTTGGCTAAAAATGCAATTTTTTGGTTAAAATATCAACTGTGCATCTTCTCGGGTTTAAAAGTCGATTATTTTACTAAGATTTGAACTACTTTGTAAAAAAATAGTTTTTTTTTAACAAGGTTTTATAATTATGGTTGAAAATTCAACTTTTTGTTTGAAAGTTTAACTCTTTGATTGAAAAGTCATATTTTTCGCTTAAAAAATTCAACTTTTTGTAGATAATTCGTCTTTTTTACTTTAAGATTAAATAATTTCGTTGAAAATTCATGTATTTTGTTTAAAATTTGTCATTTTTTGTCGATCATTAATTTTCTTGGTCGAAAATTTATCTTATTGTTTGACAATTTAATAACTTTGTTAAAAACTCATTTTTTCGGTTTTTGGTTGAAACTTTGTTCTGTACATTGTATTAGTTAAAACACCAATTATTCGATAGAAAATTAATTTATTTTGTTAAGAAGTAAACTTTTGGGTTGAAAATTGATATATTTTGTTAATTAGATTTTTTCCTAAATTAAAAAACTGCAAAATAAAAAAAATGCCTTAAAAACGTCCTGATTCTTTTTTTTTAATTTTCAAAATCTTTTCAAATACTCACTTAAAATTAACTTTTCAAAATAAAAAATCATTTTCGATTTTCTTAGGAATCACAAAAATTTTTGTTACTCTTTTTAAATATTTTACAATCCTCAAAAAGCTTAATTTTTTTAAATCTGCCAAAATCTACATCGTGTTTCAAATTATTTGAAATAATTTCAAGTTTTAAATTAATTTTGATTTTTTTTTTTAAATTAAAATTGTAGCGCTCAAAGTTAAAATTCAGCTCATTACAAATTTAACAATTCAAGGCTTTCTATTTTGAACCAGTCTGTTCAAATTTGTATAGTTTTTAACAGTTGTTTGTAATTGATTGTATCAAATGAACGGCCAAATATTGCTGATAATAACCAACATTTTCTTTTTTCAAATAAAAAATATTTAATTGAATAAGTTAAAAATAATTTTTTTTAGACTGAAATAATATTTGAAATCATAATTGAAAATAATTTTAAAAACTAATATCTATTAATTCTTTAATTTTGAACGGATTCAGAATCATCTTGTAAAATCAACTATTTTTCATTGTTTAATACCTTAAATTAAATTAAAATTTTTTTTTAATTCTTTAAAAAAAATCATAATCGAAAAAGAATAAATTAATTTTCTTTTAATTTAATTGGTGTTTTTACTATAGCAGCATCAACGAAGTATTTTAGTTAGAAGTCCTCAAGAATAGCTCCGATTTTGATAATTTAAAAAAAAAAATTTTTTTTATTTCATTTAAAATCAGAAACATTTTGCAGGAGGCAAACAAGTTTTTCTATTGCTTAAATAATTGTAATGATATTCAAGTGTAAACAATTTTTCTATGCGAAATTCAGCAAAAACTTTTAAAAAACAGATATATACTTTATTCATATTGCAGTCATAAATAGCTAAAAGTTAAATCAAAATACAGTGAACATGTTTCGAGTAATTACTTTTAATTTTTTTATGTAATAGTGCAGTGACATAAAATTAATAAACATAACACAATTAGAAATGTCTTTATTTATTTATTTAGTATCTAAACAATTAATGGTAAGAACTTTAATATTCTATATCAGACATTACTGAAAATATAATAAAATTTTAGAAAGACTCATTTATCAGTTTTTTTGAAATATTTTATTAAATGTAAATAATTTAGTGCTTTACTCACATTTACAAAAAAAAAGAAAATTTAATTGTCATTAATATTCTGCATATCAGAGATACGATTAATCGCAATGCAAAATAACAATACCACGCTTGTTTATTATGCGAGCTAAACGAATACATTACCTTTTTTATTACCACGCCACGTCGACATTTTACCTATTTTCACTATCTCTAACGACTTGCTAGGCAGTCTGATAAGTCCCTGAAAAATGAAACACAGAGACGTTTTTTTGGCCAAAGTCGGTTTTATTTTTCAACATACTCTCCTTTTAGGTCGATAAAGCGAGGCCAACGATTTTCTAACTTTTTGATACCGTCCGAAAAGTACTCAATCGAAAGGTCTCCAAAATACGCCTCATTTTTAGCTATGAGCTCCTCATTTGAGTAAAAACGCTTATCGGTGAGCCAGCTCTTCAGGTTATGGAACAAGTAATAGTCGCTGGGGGCCAGGTCTGGTGAATACGGTGGCTGAGGAACCAATTCGAAGCCGATTTCATGCAATTTTGCTTGTGCAACTAAGCACAAGCGGTTTTTTCTTCTTCAAATGCTGTCGTTTTTCGGCGATTTTGATTTTTAATCGGTCCAATAATGATGAATAGTATGCTCCGGTTATGGTTTTACCTTTTTCAAGATAGTCCACGAATATTATGCCATGTGCATCCCAAAATACGGAGGCATTTTGGCCCGGTGGAACCCACTGTTTTGCCTGTTGCGTTGACTCAGGAGTGTAGTAGTGGATCCAGGATTCATCCATGGTTATGAATCGGCGCAAAAACTTGGTTGGCTTACGCGAAAGTAATGCCAAATTCTTCTGGGAAGTTGTCACACGAATTCGTTTTTGGTCCACTGTGAGCAAACGCGGCACTTATTGCGCGCAGAGCTTCTTCATGCCCAAAACTGAATGCACGATATTGCCCACACGTTTCAATAATATGCCTACAGCATCAGCTGCCTCTCTCCATTTCACTTTGGGATCATTCAATATCATATCATGGATTTTTTCGACATTTTCTGGTGTAGTGACCTCTTTTGGGCGCCCAGATCGTTCAGCATCAACTGTGCTCGTACGGCCACAACGAAACTGGGTAAATCACTTATGAATCGTTCCAATCGACGGTCCAGAGTCCGGGTAATACTGATCCAGCTTGGCCTTGGTCTCGGATATCGTTTTCTTGCGAAGATAGTAGTGTTTGATCAAAACTCGAAACTCCGATTTTTCCATATTGAAAAAAACCCGGAGGTCAGTCGCTTCTCATTGCTGTAACTTGTAAATGCGTAAACATAAATGGCTGAAGTTTTGACAGGCGTCATTTGAAGGATCAAGCTCGACGAAAATGGTTCACATCAGTGAATACTAATGCCATCTCTTAGAATTTTCAGGTACTTATCAGGCTGCCTAGTATTACCTTCTTTTTCCTAAATATCCACAAACAACTCTGACACTATCGATTTACAAAATTACTTTCCCATGGTCTCTTTTCATGATAATATCTCGAAAAGATCAAAATTAGTATTTATAATTAATTATTTTAGATCTTTAGTAATAACTATAACCCTTCCAAAAGAATATTATAGGGGATTCAAAAGTATTCAAAATGGGCCGTCCAAGAACACATGGAAAATATAAATGTGAATAACAATTTTTTGAAATTAAAAAAAAATCAACATAAATTTTTACAAAACTTTCTTATTCTACAATCAGAATAATTTGGTAGTAAATAATTTAATTTTTAACCGAAAACATGAATTTGAACCGAGAGGATTAATTTTGGGGGGAAAAAGGCGAATTTAAAAAAATGAATTTTTTAACAGTCTATTGGATGTTCAACTATAAAAGATAAATTTTCGGCTAAATAGTTGCATTTTCTTTTTAGAAAAATAAATTTGACCAAAAAATGAAATACTATAATTTTCAAGCAAAAAAATTAATTTTTTACAAAAAACCAAATGTTTAAAAAAATAGTTAAAGTTTTAATAAATTAGATGAATTTTTAACTAAAGTGATGAATCTTCACCTAATATAGTTTAATTTTTATTTAAAAAATAAACAATCAAACAAAAGTCAAGGACTTTAAAAAAATTAAAATTGTCAATCAAAGATATGAATTTTCAACTAAAGCCACGCATCAAACAATACATTTTTAATAAATTACTTTAATTTTTAAGCTAATAGTTGAATTTTCGACCAAAATGATTAATTTTGTACTTTAAAAGATGAATTTTTATCAAAATATAACGCAATAGTGTGTCAAACACGTACATATTTCCTGACCCACACAGCACATTTTTACGATATAAATATATAATTATGGATATACAATTTATTTTAACACCTTTTTTTATTCTGAAATTACTATATAAAGAGATATTCAGAAAAAATGGGGACAAAACTTAATTTTAAAAATAAATATAATAGATAGTATTAAAACAATATAAATAACTTTTTGCCCCTCCAAAAAGTTTCTGATTTTAAATAATATAAGAAAGCAAAATTTAAAAAAAAATTTAAATCGGAACTGTTGTAGAGGACTTCCAAATTTTGCCTGTTTTATGTATTCATTGATTATACTACTAATACAATATACAGGATAAAGTTTTAACCAAAAATGGAATAGTTCAATTTCCAGATAAAAACTGTGATAAAAAATTGAATTGAACAAGAAAAAAAAACGAATTTTCAACAAAATTGTTAAATTTTCAAGAATTGAATAAATAAAGTTAATTATTATTAAAAAAGTTCTATAAAAATAATAATTTTCCAACTTAATTAATATATACGATTAATTTTCAATCAATTCTATAATAGTTACATATTCAGATAAAGATAAATCATTTTTAACAGAAAAAATTAATTTTCAACAAATAAGATGAATTTTCGACCAAAAAGATTCAATTTCTACCAAACAAGGTCAATTTCCAACAACATACATGGCCTTCCCACGAAATTATTTAATTTCAAAGTCGAAAAGAGTATTATGTACAAAAAATCTGAATTTTTAATCCAATTTAAAGGCAAATAGTTCAATTTTCAACTATAATTATGAATCCTTAATAAGAAAAATGGAATTTTTTTACTAAGTAGTTCAACTTTAAGTGAATAATCGAATTTTCCACCAAAGCTCATGATTTTATTTTTTAACAATATAGTTGCATTTACAACAAAGCGATTTTGCAACCAAAAAATATTTACTGTTGATAATTCAAACGAAAAATTTAATTTTTAACCAAGAAGTATAAATTTTCCATAAAACAATTAAATTTCTACAAAGAAAGACGAATTTTTAACAAAATACATAATTTTCCAACCAAAAATGGTATAGATTAATTTATAGTTTCTAAAATATATTTTCAGCGAAAGAGATGAAGTTTTAAATAAACAAAAAATTTTAACAGAGTAGTCCAGTGCCTTATGGACAGAATAATATGATCAGAATTAATTTTCAAGACTATTTAAAATATTTGGCAATCGTGTTAGATAAAATTAAAAATGCAGCTTTAACCATAGGTTTGGATAAATGTGAATTTGGATGTTCCAAAATAAAATATTTAGGCTTTAAAGTAAACGAAAAAGGTTTACAGGTAGATGAAGAAAAAATCGAACATTTTTTACATTTTCAAAGGCCTAAAACAATTAAACAAGTTCAAAGATTGATAAGAATGGCTAAACGGCGAAAATTATGTAATAGCTTTTTCAAGTTGAGGTCAGAATGGAGCAGGACGTAAATATTCTGCTTCAGAAAAAGAATGTTGAGCAGTAGTTTGAGCGATTAGAAAATTTAGACCGTACTAAGAAGGTTATTCTTTTAAGGTTATCGCAGTATTGCCTTGAAATGGTTGCACAATTTAAAAAATACAACATGTAGATTAGAAATATAGATTTTAAAATAAATAAAAATAGATAAAGATAGATAAAGATAGATAAAAATAGATTTTAAAGAAATCGAGGATAATTGGCATACAAGTAAAATGATACATGTTAAAAATAAGCCAGAAGAAAATCAAAATTGGAGAATACGCGATAATCAATTGTATTTTTATAGACTTAACCCTTTAAAATCAAGATTGAATTTAGATAGCAACCCGTGTAAATTAGCAATACCAAAAAACTAAGAAAACGAGTTTTAATTGAAAATTATGATAATAAAATGCAGGCCATTTAGGTATGGAAAAAACGTCTTAAAATATTTCCGAAAATTATTTTTGGCTTGGAATATATTCTGAAACTCTTAAATATGTAAAAGAATGCGATATTTGGCAAAGAATAAAACCAAAAGTAAAAAAATCATATAGGTTTGATGGTAAAGCGAATAATCGAAGAACCATGGATAGTGGTAGCATTTAATATGATGGGTCCACTGCCAATGAACAAAATAGAAAAATCAATAGATTTTAGTTCTTGTGGATATGCTTACAAAATAGGTAGAACTAAACCCAGTAAAAAATAAATTATCGTCAACAATTAAAAAAGAATTTCATAAACGTGGAATTTCGAGATGGGGAACGCCTAGAATATTATTCAGAGACAACGGAAAAGAATACGTGAACAAATAGATATCTCATTTGAAATGTATTTTGCGCATTCGATGGTGGGGAGCGATGCAAACGCATTATCAAACAAATATCAAGTTCTCAATAATTAAAATTTATTCAAATTCAACGGCAGCCTAAAAATGCTTGTATTTAAAGATAACTCAAAACTCCATGCACTGGTTAATAATAGTTGAAGAACTACACCAAATCGATCAAATTTCACTTAGGCGATTTTTTCTATGATGCGTGACATTATCAACAGATTGTAATATCTCTAAAACTTTCACATATACAACAATATTTAAACTCTGATCGCATTTAACATAAAACTAAAATCCCGCTCTAATTTAAATTGCCTAACTTCTTCAATCACACTTTCGCACAATTCTATCAACAATAATTAATAAAGCATATTGTCCAGAAGACATTCAGTTTTAATCAAATACTAAGGTTTTAGAACTTTTCTCGGCACGAGATACCTGTAGAATTCTCGTTGTTGTCTCAAATCCTTCTTCCAAATCCTTTTCTGCAGTGGTTTTTTCTTTCATTCATGGATCCAGGATGTAAATTTAGTAATAACTATATTCACGGGCGTCCACATGGATATCCTTTTTTGTGGCCGTCGAAAACTCCTAAACACCATTCACAGGAAAATCCAGCTGAAAGGTGTAATAGGTCAATTAAAACGACAATTAAATCATATTTAGAACAGGACCATAAGACAAGGGCAGGACCATAAGGATAGGACCATAAGACAGCTTTTTTTAATTTTGGTAGAGAGCTCCAACCTATACAAGCGTTGAATAAAGATTTAGAGTAGAAAGAGGCGATACAATCTTAAAAAATAAAATAAAATAAATGAACCTCATCCCGAACAGAGGGGGGGGGGGTGTAAAGAAGTTACAAGCACCCCGTTACCATACGGCCCTGCAGTCTCAAGGGAGGAAATGTGGAACAATACCCACAGTTCTTATTACCGCAATCTTGCCTTGAAGTCAATTAGTCTTGTGCTCCATTCAAGCGAACGCGGTCGGTGCCCAATACACCTCCGAACTGGATCCCAACCCCTTTAGACAACGACGCCATTCACCAGTTCCAATCTCACCAGAAAACCGCCAAAAACCAATCTCATTCGAACGAAGTCCGACAAAACCTGCTCTCAAGGATAACCGGTGAGATTAAATATCGATCGTGGACCAGCAGGTCCTTCTCACCAGTTGTAAGTTTGTTAAATAAACCTGTTTATTGTTAAATTGGCTTCCCGTTCACTGACTTCACCCGTTCTCACTTCCAACTCCCATTCCCATCCTTAATTTGCGGCTCCCGCCACAAAATGTTTTAAAAAGTTGCATACAATTCGAAAGATTTAGACTTAGCCTTACAGAACTTCAGAATTACACCGGTTTTTGAAAATGTACCACCCACGACAGCTTGTAATAAAAAAAAATTGAGAACGACAGTGACAAGCATTAAAATATTTTTAGTGCGCAAATTGTTGCAAAAAAGGTAAAATATCAAATAAAAAAAGTTAAACAAATCAAAAAAAGTAAAGCGATACCAAAATGACATGAACACTTCAACCTCTATGGAAACCAGGAGTTATCATAGAGAAAATAAGAAATAGATTGTAAAACGTTTAACTTAAAAATGGATCGAATCTCATCAGAAACCGTAGATCCTTCGAACCGCTTACTGAGAGAATGAAAGATGTTATAGAGAATAAGAAAGTCATACATAAAAGAAACGAAATCGGCCAAGGTATTAAATATTATACAGAAATAAAGGGGTAATTTCTATTGCTTCAATAGTTATAAGAATCGTATTTGGTGTTTCTTTCAGTTTTGCGAAACTATCATTTGTGTCAGAGTCGCTCTTTCGCAATAAGATGCTCACATCATATAGGGTCATAAATCTAATAATGGAGTTGTATGCAAAATAATAATTAGAAAGCGAGGGAACTTCTGTTTTAACTTTCCATGCACGATAAGCTATCTTTATGTATTTTTTACGAAAGAAAAAACTTTATTGTTTGGATACATATTGATTTATATATGTTTAAGTTTTACGTACATTAATAATTTAACAATTGAAAATTGTACAATTTTCTCAATAATTATTGAACTCAACTTTTTATCGAAATTTAGATTCTTATTTCGCTGGAGTCCTCTAAAACAATCGCATATAACAATGTTATTAAAAAAAGAAAAAAAGTTAGGTGTATCTTTCTTATAAACCCTGCAATACTCAGTACAACTTTAGCGTTTTCGGCTTGATTTAATTTATATTGAAGTTTATGAAAATAATTAAACATTTTAAATAAATTTTGTACTATTAAGTGCAAGATTATTGAATCATTAAAGAATGAGGTACCGTTTTATTTGTAAACTTTCATACACAGCTGTGGTTTGACAAAAAAAAATTTCTTCAATATCTCTTTTCGAATTGAATTTGAGTTATGAAGGTTTCTCAACGTGTTGAGCAGTACTACTCATATCAATGCCTCTCTACCACTTTATTAATTCAATTCTTAACCCGTGACGAAACAATTCGAAGTAAAATCTGACTATAATAAACAAAAGCAATTATGATGTAAAGACGAAAAATTAATCTCAGATATCATTTAACTGAGATAAACGTATTTTACAGATCTTCGCAGTGAGCATGTAATTCAAGTAGAATGGGAGAAAACATCAATTCAAGAACTGGACATAACAGCCACAGATTTATCGACGGACTGCCTTATCGACATGTTAACAAGAATACCCGGTTTGCGGTTTTTGAGCGCTGGACAACTAAATGGGTTTAATGACAGCGTGCTGAAGGCTTGGGCAGAAATTGGCAATCCGAGAAATTTGATAGCTCTTGACCTGGACAGTTCAGATAATTTGAGTGATGATGCGCTGCATAAATTCTTATCACGACATGGTCATCAACTCTGGGGCATTACCTTGTCTGGCATGCCTCACATAACGGATCAACTTTGGCAGAGCATTTTACCAATTTTAACAAATGCAAAGTAAGTAGCAATGAACCAGGTATCGACTTGTATGACAAATGTAAATTATGTGTAATTTCGAATTAAAACGATCTCTCATAAAAAACAGTCTGACCGAATTCAAATAAATACCGCTTTTTTTAGTAAAACTTATTAACTTTTATTCGGACTGAACTTGACCTCTAAAAACAAATTTAATGCTGACTAAATTTATCTGAATTTTTCCGTTATTAGGAAAAATGTTTTGGTTCTAATCCAAATGAATTTGACCAAGAGCTTTATTGGAATCAAGTCAATTTGCATCCGACTTTTACTATACAATTTTAATGTGCTCAAACCCGAATGCATGTGACATCTAAATAAATATGCATTTCTATTCATTCATTCCTCTGTGTATCTCTATAGATTTTCAAATTGATGAGTTCAGATGACAAGGTTTCATCTCGAGCCTGGGTGGATGAGAAATTCATTGACATCGGACACTGTAAATTGTATGGATACTTCAGCACACTGACACGTTCGTACAATTTGCATGGCACTTTGCTGGCTTACAGATTTTTACCTGAAGCTAGAATCCTTCCGGCATAAAAGCTCTGATATAATAATTTTAATCTCATTTAAATATGACACCAATATTTTTGAAAAGACTCTTCGAGTTAACTTTTTGGTGCCAGCTGCGTAGATTCGCTACCAAAAAATTAGAACGATGAATTCAACTACGAACAGAACAGATAATGCCGCAATATCGGCTGTATTCTGAACATCTGAAATCGACGTGGGTTTATATCCCAGAAATCTTCTGCATGCACAAAACCATCAAGAGGGGTTGTTTTCTTTGTATGCAAATTTGTAAATTAATCTGAGAGGATTTTCAAAAAGTAACATCATTATACTCAAAGATCGTGAATAAATTACAATATTCCCTAAGTAGGGTAGATTTTCTGTTCTCTTTTGTTCTATCCTGAGTCAAACGCAACTAAACTTATCGGATATTTCGATCTCTGGTGTTTTCTTTCTGTTTTTATTTATAGTTGTATGTTGCTCATTTGATGAGAATTTTCCTTTCTTATTATGATTAATTAGCATATGTATTTCCCCCCTTATAGAAGATGCACTATTAATTTTTTTGTTAATCATTCGAAATCAGTAATGTATTGGGACAATTGATTATACAGATTTAACGTTATATAAAATCATCATCATAATATGAAATTTCTACGTTTGGTCCTAATTTTAGTGACTAATTACAATCTAAGGGCGCAGTCCCATACATACATATCAGCAGAGCAGCAGATTTGCGGAGTAGGTTATTCGACCAATCAGATGATTGCAGGAAGTTTGCTGAAAAGTTTTCCGAAACTGATAAGTTCGACCCGCGCAGGGACTTAAGAATAGGTTAGCGCCGGAGCTTGTAATGTGTTCGAATACTTGAAAAGTGTTTGACAAGTGAAAAAGAAAATTGGTGTTTAAAATATTTTTTAAATTTGTAATAAAGACGGGAATTATTCTGAGGTAAGTATTGATATCATAAAATAAAATATTACTATGTTTTTACAGATAATTTGTGCAAAAAAAAGTAAATATTGGATTCGGGATGACTAGTCAAGTTTAAGAAAAATATTTTAGCACTAAGCCCGTTTTCTTATAACCCTTCTTTTAATAAATAGAACAAGGAATGTTTTGATACTCTGCTAATATGTAATCTGTATATATCGAAACTGGTTTATCCCATGGTGCATATAAGTGAAGTGCGGAGTAGAAATTATCCAATAAGGACGCCTTTCCTTGTATAGAGTGTTTTTTTTTTTTTTGCTTTTTCTTAAAATGGTGCGTTATTGACAGATTCCTAATTGTCCAAATGCACGTAATACTGAAAATTCTGTGAATGTCAGGAGTTCAGGTGATTTATAGAATTTGAAGAATTTAAGAAAGTCAGGCAAATCAATTTTAATTGTTTTATTACTTGAATTCTGTAACTCTTTAAATTAATTCAATTTGAAAAGTTTATAGAATTCTATTAATGATCTGAATCCTCCGAATTCCTTGAAAATTCTGAATTTCGTATTCAAAGAATTTTAGAAATTCAGAATATTGAAAGGAATTCAGGATATTTAGGATACAATGGTGAAAAATTACGGGAAATTTCAGGGAAGTCAACGAATCCAAGGAATTTTAAGAATTCAAGGAATCCAGAATATTCATGGAATTTGATGATTTCAGATAATTAAAAAATTTTTAAGCATTTCGCAGCATTAGAAAATTCACGGAATTCAAATAATTTCGGTAATTATATAGGATGAAGGGAATTTAAGAACCTCATCTCGGAATTTACACCCACGTAAAAAGATTTCCCGGAAAATAATCCACGGAAATTCTAGTTGGAAATTCCATTGAGTTTCCATGGAAATTCTACTAGGCTTTCGTTATCAGTACATCTACCCCTGATCGATTTTAGAAGTCTCAACCTTGGTCCCAAAACAATTCGTTTGCATCAGGTGTAAAAAATACATATTCCTCGAGGAATTTGAGTTTCAAATTAGGTATAACCACACATAACCCACTTTTATCAGGGCCCGTCATTATACAAAAATTTTGCACATTTTGAAAAATATTGTAACCACCAATTTCCTTTTTCACTTGTCAAACACTTTTCAAATTTTCGAAAACTTTACGAGTGTGCGGGTCGAACTTATCACTTTCGGAACACTTTTCAGCAAATTCCCTGCAATCATCTATTTTCATTCGCCTTAAAAATAAAAATCAACACTATCTATTTAAGTTAACTCTTCAGGTAACAGAAATTTATTAACGTTTTTTTTAGACTAGGTGAAGCTATTAATTAGAAAATTTTAAAATACATTTTTTCTTTCTTGTTCCAGAAAAAAAAGTTATTTAAAAAATCTAACTGCCACTTATAAGCACATTATTTATATTTATTTATGCAATTTTAAACAATCTAGGCCATCGGATATTCTAGTCGAGACTCCTATGTAGCATTATTCATTATAACCAAAAATATGTTTAAAACCCTCTATTTTTGTATAGTTAATCAATAATATCAAGGTATATTTTTCAGCGTAATCTTAAAAATATGAAGTCTAATACAAACTACTTCACTGGATATTCAAACAATTAAAAAGACCCATTGGCTACAGTGACTAACCAATTTTGAAAATGTTTTAACTTTTGAAATTTCAATCCAAAATGGCTGGTTAACGAACAATAACCATTTACCTCCGGATCAGAGATATCAAAGGTCCACGATTCGATCCCTGAGCCAGTACCTCTGGAAATTTTTCTATGTACCTTTACAGAGATTCTGGTGATTCGGAACCCACCTTAAGCTGTAGGTCCCATCATCGTTTACTTGACTGCAACCCAGTCCATCAATGATGGGGTAAAAACCAGACTTTGTCCAATATGTCGGAACATGCTGCTCTCATCAGATCACTTGATTGCATTATGGAAATGCGTCCGTGACTGATGATATATACCGGGACAGCCCCGTGTTAAATAATCAAAAATAAAATCTAACTCTAACCAAAAATGCCTTCGGCATGTTGGGCAGTAACCATCTTAAGCCTGAAACAAAAATTAATTGTTTAAAACAATTAATTTGTGTATAATATAATAATACACACACACTTGAGTTTTCCTCTCATGACTTGGACGGCTATGTTGGCGGTAGCATTTCTACTGACAGGGTTTCCCATGAAAATAGGATAATAACGAAGAAAAAAGAAGCTAAGAAGAACACCAAACCCTAAATAATAATTGAGATTATATTAAAGATATTGAAATGCTTGTCGCTTCCCGAGGATCGTCGGGGCACCGCTGGAGCTGCAGCTGGAACATCAACTGTGCCTGCTGAGGATGCTTTGGCTAGCGTCAGCTATTTGCAGCCAACAACCTCAACAGAAATACCATGGGAGACCATCAATTGGGATACCACAATGCAAATTATCCTAACATACAGAAAGTAAAGTAATACATAAAGTAAAGTATACAGAAAGTAAAGTAAAGTAAGGTACAAATTGGGTCGATAGAGCTTTTTATCCTAGACGTCAGCAGTGCGCACGTGCCATAATTTAAAATAATTTCCCTGTTTTTTGAACTCTTTTGTGTCGAAATGTATGGAAAATATTGTTGATAAAAACAACAACAGAAAATAAATGTATAAATAACAAAGACTTTAAATGCAGAATATTTCAAAGTATATTAAGAAAAAAAACTGTGAAAAAACTCCAAAAAGTGCGGCGACCAAGGACATTATTCACATCTGTTGGCACCTGTCATGTAATAAAAAATGTAAAGAAATTCGGCGAAACTCACGGCAGATGATGTTCCAGGTGCAAAGATAGTACACGAATCAGTGGAAGAGCACGGTATTGAGCAGCTGAAACGATGGCTTAAATGTAGAAAACGACCATTGAAAGGAAAAAAACGCGATTTAGTGGAAAAGTTAGTTGAGGTCTTGCATGACATAAATAAAATAGTTTTGAATGCGCAAGTGAAAGTATTAAATAGATTTTATTTTTATTAAAATATTTAGGAGGTTCGAAACTCTGATAGCAATGCTTAATTTAATATGTAAGTTAATGTTAGCAATGAAAGAAAATATTAATACCTGCCAAACACAACCTCAACTAACCTTTCTACTAAAACAATTTTTTTTCCTTTTAAAGATCGTTTCCTATATTTCAGCCATCATTTAAGCTGTTTAACACTGTGCTCTTCTACCGATTTGTGCACTAACTTTGCTCCTGGAACATCATCTTTCGTGATTTTTGCCGGATTTTTAAATATTTTTTGAACATGACAGATGTCAATAGAATGTAAATAATGGGCTTGCTCGCCACAGTTTTTGCACTTTTTTCGAAGCTTTTTTCTGAATATACTTAAAATTTTGTTGCCTTTAATCTCTCATTTATTTAAACTTTTTTTCTCTGTTGTTATTTTTATTCACAATGTTTTCCATACATTTCGACACGGAATTGTTCGAAAAATACGGAAATTACGTAAAATTCTGGCACGTGTGCACTGTCGACGTCTAGGATAAAAAGGTCTATTAATTCAATATAAAAAATGAAATGCAACCACAAAGCTGATAAACCATGTTACTAAAATCATCCACCCTCAGCACATCGAGACATTAACATCAGCAATACTGGATGAGATGATGGACTCCTAACGGCAGAGCCTTGATGTTAATACTGCCAAACTGCGTCGATACAAGGAAAGCAGTGGACGAAGGCAACAAAATCGGAACTTTCCGACAGATGAAAGAAGGTTCTATCGTGATCTGAGTGTAAAGCAAAATTACCAGCAAGACTCCAAAGTCCCTCAATTAAAAGATATAACAAACAACTGTTTGGGTGTTTGGGGAAAAATGAACAGATGCAATTTGGACACTGCATGGTTCAAACTGGAGCACGCAACGCTCGAAATCGTTCTGAATTTTGATCGATAGCTTGTCTCAATTGACGCTGTTGCCATGACTCAAGCTCGTAAGCATCAAAGGAACTTGCATATATATGTACAAAATCTGTCCACGCATTATAGACTTTCTAAGCCATGCCATGAGACTCTGGGGTACAAGAATCAAGTATTTTGATCATGGACCATCAAGTTTAACTATATAAATACGCATTACGACGGGTATATTTCAGGAAGACTCCTTTAGTGCACTACGGTTCTATTTAGCTTCAAACTACTTGAGCAAAACACTAAACAGCATGACTCATGGATTCAGAATTCATGATAATGAGAATGGTCATTAAGTGACCCATCTCCCGTACATGGATAACACGAAGAAGTTTGCCAATGATATCCACATGGAATTCAGGCTAGATAAATGCAGAACACTGCATTTAATCAGATGAGAATTAGGGACCTCAGAGTTAGAAAATGAGTTCGAAAAAGACATCGAGGCAATGGATGCAGGCGAATCATATAAATATCTGGGCATTCTTGAATCTAAGGGTATTAAGCATACGATAGTTAAGACCAGCCTAACAAGTGCCTTCATTACGAGACTCAGATTGATTATGAAGAGTTTTTTCAACTCGGCAAACAAAATCAGGGCAACCAACACACATGCTATCCCTGTTCTCACATACTCCTTCGGGCTCATCAAGTGGTCCAACACTGATCTTGAAAAGTTAAACAGAATCATATGCGTAGAAATGACATAGCACAGAATTCACCACAAGAATTCAGCGATCTAAAGGGTAGTTCTAACATGACATATAGGGATTATGGCCGTTGTAGATGTGAAAGAACTGTGTGAGTCACAAGTTACACAGTTAAAGAACTATTTTAACAGCAAACAGAAATGTTGCGCTTTACAGAAATATTTGCTAAGTGCATCTGGACTGCACGCCCTTGAGTTTGTCCTCAGATGGGGTTTTGAACAGAAGAACAGAAACCATAGACGAATTAGAAATACAATGGAGGGAGGAAGCTATTCACAGCGAGCGTCCCACAACGTTAGATCAACATGAAATGGATAGTGAGGCATCCAATATTTGGCCAAGAAAGGGTGTTCTCTATCTAGAGATGAAAGAATTCGTCATTGCGATACACGAAAAGGCTGCCAGCACCAGGAACGATCGCAAACACGTGTTACATTAGGACGTGGTTGACCGGTGCGGATTATGTAGAGGTGCCACCAAATCCATCGAGCACATTATTGATGACTTTCGCGTAATGGCTAAGAGAAAATATACGAACAGACATAATAATGTAGCGGGCATTATACATCAACAAATTGCCCTAAACCTAGGACTCTTAAAAGAATGGATGCCTTTATATGGATACATTCTTGTGCCAGTTTGAGAAACCGAAGATTACATCTTATATTGGGATGTTACTATCCAAACGGATCATTACATCTCGGCCAATCGACGTGACATCGTGATGCAAGAAAAAAAAGTGGAAGAGTCTACATCATCGACATTGATTGTCCACTTAACCAAAATTTGGAGTCAACCTATACAACTAAGATCCACAAGTATAGCGTGTTAAGACATGAAGTAAAAACCATATGGAGGATTGTGAATCATGCACCTACACAACCCATTGTGATTTCAGCTACAGGCAATGTGCGCGCAAGGTGTACTAAACATCTTGAACATTTATGAGTCAGTAGGGTATTGGCAGCAGCTCAGAAGGCAGCTTAATTAAATACCTGTCGCATTGCAAGAAACTATCTTGACCATTAGGAATCAAGCGACTAAATACCTGTAGAGTGGTAGATGGTTGCTCTAAGAAATGATCCAGACCTGACTGTTATCACCTCCAACGCTAGCGGTCGCTCGTAATTGTATACCTAGAACATAATCGTCGGAGGTTTCAAACATCGTATTGGATTGACTTAGAACATCCTAATCTCAACAGTCACTTGATTCCGTCCATCGCTATGATGTATAACCAGGTGTAATAAAGTAAAAGTTTTGAATAATAACACATATACGCACACCCACACCCAGCGAAATTGCAGTAAAATTTCAGCCATAACCACATCTCATGAGCATGAGATAAGTGGTTACAGTCTACAACGGAATCAATATGATGATCCGGCAAGAGTTTCGTGTACACTGAGGATACAGAGAGACCCAAGGACGACCGCTTTCTGCATTTCCTCGCAAGTGTTTTAGCATATTTTTGATCCGCAGGGATGCTTTTCAGGCTATGAACCTGTGAAAGCTTGGCACCTCCAAGAGCGCCGATGATAAGGACAATTAGTTGAACAGAATATTCCGGGTACAATCGTCACAACTCCTTTATAAGGTCTCTATGCCTCTCTTTCTTTTCATTCTCCTTGGCTATGATGTTTTTGTCAGATGTTGCCGAAAATACGATAACGACCACGACGTTGAAGTTTGCCACGGATATGGATTTCAAAGTTGTATAATTAATTTTCAAAAAACTAAGAGAAATATCGAAAAAATAATAACACCTCTGGATTCATATCAAGCTTGGTTTAATGAAACGATTTGTTAACGTTTTAAACAAGGAATGGCAATGCTTCAAATATTTGGGCCAAGTTTTTAGTCAAAAAAGTGATGCTAAACTAAATGAAGGTATCTTCGATGGCCCTGAAATCCACAGTTTATTTAGATATGCAAAATTTGTCGAAACTATGAATGATACCAAGAAAGCGGCATGGTTCAGTTTCAAAAACGTGTCGAGAAAATCTTTAGGTACTATAAAAGATGCGGATTACGAAAATTTGGTAGCAGCAATGGTTCGAGATTTTCAAAAATTACGCTGCCTAGTGAGCTTGAAACCCCATTTCCTTGATTCACATATCGATCGATTCCAAGAAAATAAATGATTCCCGTGAAGAACGAGGAGAAAGGTTTCACCAAGACCTAAAAGAACTCGAACGTCGATTCCAAGGACGATGTGATATAAATATGTTGTCAGACTACTGCTGGATGATAAAAAGAGAAAAGAAAACATCGGGACAAAAACGTCGCAGAAATCCTTTACAACGATCATTCGAAGAGAAGCGTGTGCGTAAAAGGAAAACCAATTTGAAACCCTACATTTTAACAATTTTTTATTATACGAGGGTGGATCAAATATAAACCGGAATTTTACAAATACTTTTCTTAGCCAATCGCAAGCACTCTCACAGTGTAGGTTCTTGTAATGTAGTGTATTAGGAGAGGGTCAAACGCTTGGTAAGCTGTTTGACTCAGTCAATTCGTCAGTACAGCTATGAGTGAGCAACAGGATCCAGCGTCCGTTGCACAACGGGTTATAATAAAGTTTTTAACTAAAGAAGGCGTTAAACCGTGCGAAATTTTGACTCGATTGAAGGATCAGTATGGGGATGA
>NC_046662.1:144287779-144296191 GCF_010883055.1 Belonocnema kinseyi
AAGGAGACTATGTAGAAAAATAATCAATAGTATTTTTGTATTGTTTTGTAAATAAATAAATATTAAAAAAGAATTCCGGTTAATATTTGATTCACCCTCGTAAAACATAAAAAACCATGTTTTTAGCATTTTTCTCTAAAAGTAACTGGGAAACCCCTCAATCTAACTTTGGCTTCGGATTCATCGCGAAAAATACGAAAAATACGACGGAAAATTCTTTTTTCGGACTCGGAATAAAATTAGGGGGGGGGGGGTTGTTGCCCTGTAGCATGCAAACAAATTTTGCTACGCATTTTAGGACCACTCAAATGCTTATCCTAGTATGTGCTTTGCAGGCGGTTGTACATGTCAATTTTGTAACTTCACACGGCGATTGCACGAAGAGATGATAAATCTTAGAAAGTATATTTTCTTTCAGATTAGATGTTGAATTATTTTAACTTCCATTAAATATTTTTAATTATGTGAAATTCAAGCGCATCCTTAGAATTCACGTGTACTTCTTTGAGATCTCTTTAAATTGTTTTTAATTTTCTTGAAACCTTTATAATACGCTTTTAATTTTCTGAAATTTTCTGAAATCTACTGAAGGTTTGAATTCTTTTAAATTCTATTACATTTTTTAAATGCTCTAAATTCTTTCGAATTCTTGAATCAAGAATTAGAAGAAAAAAATGTGTTGAATGTTTTCCAATCAACGATTTTCGTTTTCAATATTTTATTATCAAAAGTTGCAGTATGTTACACACCATAATAAAATTAGATAATTATCCTCATTCGTCTGGAATGGTAGAGGCTTCCACGCTGCCCAGCTTTCTATAGACATTTTTAATAAAAGTTGGTTTCAATTTTATGGGCGTCATCGTTCTTATAACTATATCCCAGGGTGCTGTTGCCTTACACTCATTACTATAGATTAAAGAAATTACTTGCTTAGAATTAATTCATAACGTCAGGAGAGGCAAGAAACAAAAAATTGATTACTATTTAACTTTTCTTATTTTATTGGCAAACTATTCTAAAACTATTCTATTGGCATATTAAATTAAAATGGTAGTCTTTCGGCATCTGGCACTCTCTGTTCACTGTAGTATATTTCTGGTCTGAATGAAATCACTAGCAATCACTCACTAAATTACGTCTACAGACAGAAAGTCTACTTTACTAATTAATGAGCCAAAGATAAATAATTTCGGTCTTTTATTTTTCATAAATAGTAGCTAGAGGCGACAATGCGCACTAGCTTAGTTTGTATAAATTTATCGTCGGAAGAGAAGCTTTATATACCCGCTACTTTATTTCAGCGTCCGTCGCAGAGTACTTTAGATATCCACTAAAAGATTCGCCTTCCAAACTTCGGACGGGAAAGGGTTCCCTTGATATGTAGTGTCCGAACTATTTCGCGTCGCCTGACTAACTGCGAATTTCTATTATTTGTTACGTGCGTCGTTGATGAACCACAGGTAATTTTTGGTTGGAAATAATGTGGACTAAGGATTTTGATATTGAATGAACTGCAAGAAATATATTCTAGATCACTGGCATTCCTGTATAGTGAGAAATTTTATTACTGACAACATAGTATGTTAGCCTCTGACCGTTCTTTCGATGGTATTTAAAAAAATATGCCCAACAAGTAAAAACAATTCCTGATTTCAGTTTAGAGACTTCATAATCGAAATCTTTCATAATTTGCGAAACGTTGTATTTGCGAGGAGTTCTTTTCAAATAAATTTTAGTCCTAAGGCTTTGGTATGAAAATACACCTGCTACCCGGCTACTGCCCCATTTCTTCTCTCTCAACTTTATGATTTATAAATCTATTGCTTGCTTTTTTCCTTTTGAGCCGCTTGTAAGTGTTTTTCGAGGGCAGGTGAAAATGCTGCGTTGACCGATCGATGTCCAATGTGTTTATATAAATAATGAAGTCACAAAATGCATGGAAAAATAGCTTTTAGTCGGTTTGATTCTAACTTGGTGATTTTGTAGGTTTTGAGGACCCAATAAAATTTTCATTAAATTTTTTTTTAATGGACAGGTTTAACGCCATACGGTGTGAAGCGCTCAAAATCAAAGAATGAAATATATATCCGTATAACATAGAGAGCGTGATACTGATTTGTCATCGTTTCAGCACTCAATGCCACACGGATTTATTTTATTCTCTGATTTCAAGCGCTTGGCGCCGTATAGCGTTAAAACTTTCCATTTATCAAAAATGTTATGGATATTTCATTGAGTCCTTATAACCTACAAAAGTGTACATTCGTGTTTTTTAAAGTTAAGAAATAAAAATTGTATTAAGAAATGGACAAACGCGTGATTTGAAAAGTAGAAAGATCATCCATAATGACTTTACAACGTCAGGCTCTCTCTGCCTGTCTTTGGCAGAGCATTTGCACTACTGTGTAACTTCTATAGGTAACAGATCTTTAGGGCGCCTAATTCGATATTTTCACTTCAAGCACCAGCTAACTTCTTTTCGTTGAGGGCTAAGAGGAAAACAATGGTCCAAAGAATGGGTCAAAACGTAATTCTTGTAATATTTTCGTAATGAATTATAATTACTATTATATTATTATTTTTTTAAATAGCTCTTAAAAATAAAAACCAATTTAGAAATACACTTATATAGAAAAAACTAGTTTTTACGTAAATATGAACAAAATAGGGCAAAAATAGACTGAATCCCATGCATTTGGACTATTTTCCCCCTCAGTAATCGACGAAGTGAAGTTAGCTGGGTGGTTTAAATAAACTTGTATCTAAAAAACTAGGTTTTACGAAAGTCTTAACGAAATAGGTCCATAATATACTGAATCCCATGCATTTGGTCCATTTTTACCTTCAGCAGTCGACAAAGTGAAGTTAGCTGCGTGGTTTAAATTAAAATACCTAATGGGAGAGTTTTCTGCTCGTTATGGTGCGCAACCGCACTTACACATACGGCCCCGTGATTCTAACTCAAATCAAGCAAAGTTTTAAAAAGAAAATGCTAAAAAAGAAGTGAAACAAAATATGAAATACTGGCGATACCCTTATCAAAATATTAACATACATTTTCGTCGGACAAAGTTTTGGATACAAAGTACTAGTCGATAGATAGATAAACTTTGGTTTTTCGGCATGCTGACCTTAAAAAATTGACTTGCTTATACTTGCATTTTTTACAGAATTCTCTTAGAACTAACTCTTGAAATGTAACACCCATCCACACTTTACCTCTAAGAACGTTCGCTCTTATAGACTTGCCTTCCTCTCGTCGTCTCGCAACACAGACATTAACTACTTTCTCGCCTTGTCTCGCATAGCCAAACTCTGCCGCTGCGGCTATTACCTAATAATTATCTACTATTTACAATATGGACAACGAATATATATCCTTTCATGCATCAGTAACACCATGCTTGTCCCATTTTGTTCCGTCTCCTTACACTCCGCCAATCAGCGCTCCACTTTTTCATACCTGTTCCGGCACAATTCGCATATCCTCTGATCCCTAGCAAGCCAAAATTTATTAAACTCCTCTGTGCACCCATATCTCATCCTCGCTATAAGCTCCTAATATAATCCATTAACTCATTTTTCTCATCTATTCCTCTCTTGTACCCTATTTTCGTTATCCCTTTCCTTCCACCCTCACCTTCTTATCCATACAATAACACACTCATTACTAGCGATTGGAAGAACTTTATTTTCCTTTCAAAATCATCTGCGAACAAGTACTTTCATAGCCTTTATACATGCCTCATCAGCATATTTAGCCCTTCTTACTCTCTCTCTCTTTTATATGACCATTCACATTTTCAATCCTTCGAAGTAGAAAGCCCAGGTACACAAACTCTTTCACCTTCTGCACCGTCCTTTCCTTCCACTTTCACCGACCTATCTTAACCCTTGTACCTCCTTTCCTCAAAACCGTAAGGTTAGACTTCTCTGCATTTAGATCTAACCTAGTCTAATCCAGATATCTTCTCAACCTTTTCTTCATCTCCTTTAAAATCTCCTCGTCATTTGCTAGCAGCATTATGGCATCTACGTTCGCGAGTAACCATATTTTAACCTTTCTATCACTCTTACAGCTATCTTACTTTTAATATCCGCGATTAAAGGCGCAAAAAGCGTTAGACTAA
This sequence comes from Belonocnema kinseyi, assembly GCF_010883055.1. Taxonomy (NCBI): domain Eukaryota; kingdom Metazoa; phylum Arthropoda; class Insecta; order Hymenoptera; family Cynipidae; genus Belonocnema; species Belonocnema kinseyi. The sequence continues at coordinate 144,291,913 of NC_046662.1, forward strand.
GTGGACATCCATACCTTGATTCCATTTTCATCCAGAAACACATTAAAATTTCGTCCACATCCTCTACCCTTATCTTTCGTTTTTCATTTACATTTCTTACCCTCTCGATCAGGCCTCTTTTCACTCCACTATCCTTGAACGCCTCCCAAAGCCTCCTCCTATCCACCGAAGAAAATGAGCCTTTGAAATCACAAAAAACATGTTCACATTTCACCCATTCTTCACTAATTCCCTGTCCACTAGGCGCTGCAAGAAGTTAAGATTGTCGATAGCGTTCCTTCCCTCCCTAAGGCCCGTTTGCGTCTCGTTTAATAATCATTTCCCGTTGACACCCTACCACAGCTTATCCGCCATCACCATCGCGATACTTTATACACCGAACTTATTAGCTTAATCCCGCTATAATTTTCCTGCATATCTCTATACCCTTTCTTATACAGTGGCACGATTTACTCCTTTGTTGACCCTCTTGGAAATCTCTCCTCCCTACATACTTTCTTCATTATCCCCTTGAGCCCCTTCCTTAGCCCTTGTGTGCTAAACAGCCAAAGTTCGTTCTCTAACCCGTCCAGCCCTGCAACCTTAAACCTTCTCAAATTCCTAGCCTGCTTCTCTATTTTCTTGTCATTTAGCTCCTCTTCATCTACCCTTTCCTTCTTTTAATCTCCCCATCATTCTTCCGTGAATCTGAACCCTAATATTATTCTTTAAAGAATTCCCTTGGTTCCTTCTTCCTATCTTACACAACATAAACTACTTTCTCATTTCTACATACTACTCTCTTTTTACATTTCTTATCCCATTACGGCTTCATCATTCCCTGTTATGTCTTTCTAAATACCTTCTTTTGAACAGATCCTCTCACTTTCCCTTTCCGGTATTCCTATATTTCTTCCACCGACAACTCTCTAAAGCTTAATTTCCCTAACTACTCTCAATACTTCTCTCTCGCTTTTCTTGCCCGGGACACCCTTTTTCCTATCGGTACTTCACCCCCTTGCCTTCTGCCACCCACCCCTTTTATCCGCTATCTTGATAACTTATAGTCTAATTCTACCCCCACCCCCTTACATTGTGACTTTCTACATCTCCTGCCAACTTTGCATACTCACGATCACATAGTCTACCAACGATACTCCCACCTTGCTGACATACTTGTATTCTCCCTCTTCGTCCCCTGTTATCATAAGATTCGCAACCGCACAGTCTCCATCCTCCATCTAATTCCTTAGAATCTATATTTATGAGCTTATCATTCAATCTTCTTTTAAAACTTTGTTCCTGTCGGCATACGTTCTCTTCTCTTCCTTTTTCGCATTAAAGTGACAGTATTGCATACTATCACAAACTTGCGCATCATCTCGCCTATCTTCACTGTCCTCATTTGCACCCCACTCCCTCACTCTACCGTAATGAACTTCTTCCTTCATGGTATCTCTAACCGCGGTTATGTTTTTCCCGCTAGCTCTCCCTTTCTTCTGGGCTCTAACAACCTCCTGGAGCCTCCACCTGTATGCCCTGGCAGCCTTGAATATATTCTCTCACGTTCCTTTCTCTATATCTACGTCTTTACCAGTCTCACAATGTCAAATTCATGGACATACTTTCAGAAACCCTAATTGTTATTCTTTACGTCTGCTACATTTCAGTACATCTACTTTTATTTTTCTGTAAACTACCTTTGCCGTTCTCCCTTCACTCAATCCCCATCTAGCTTTGTCGTTCAAAATTCTCTATATATCCCTTTCCTTGCACGTAAAACCCAGTTCAACGACCGCCATTTTATTTCCCTTTTTTCCCACCTGCTTAGCTTTACCTACGTTTCCACTCAAGCCCCTTACGCTGTATAGAACCTCTCCGACGTTCTCTCTTTCTTTCCGCTCCTTAGTTTCAAACCTCTTACCACAATACTATTTCTACTTCCTAACTTCTATTTTCTATCTATTCCAACCTCTATTGCCCTTAACGACACAACGAATCTCTTTAGCCCTTCTAAATTCTCTCTGAGCTCTTTCATCTCCTTTTCTTATTTATCGTCTCTAATCTCCATGTTCTCCATGATACTTTCCATATGCTGTTAAGTTCCTCTTCTGTCTCCAATCAATCCTCTAATCGGGCCCCACAGCTCTTTCAACTCGATTTTTTTATGCAACGGCTCTAATCCTCATGCCAACACTGATACCTTCCATCTGCTGTTTAGTCCCCCATGTCTTCTCTCACTTCTATAATCTCACCTATTAGCATACCCAGTGTCTCTCATACCGAATGTCCTTTCATCTTTGCGTGTTGATATATGTTTCTTACTGCTACTCCTAAAAAAATCTCTACAGCGCTTATCTCCGGGCTCTATTTAGTATCTATTTTGATCTTCTGTAACAAGAGATGTTTCCCTTACTTACCCTAGACTTTTCGTCACTCGTTTTTACGCATGATTCGTCCTCCCAGTGCAACTTTTTCCTATTCTTAGTAATGTGATTCGATTGCGGGACAGGCGTTGCTACCTACAGTAATGTGTGGGAAGATCCCTTCTAGTCTATGTTACTACAAGCAGTGCCAGCACTCTGTCGAAACCCCTCTAGTTCTGTCACTCCATGCTCTTCCGGCGGTAACGGGCACTTCTCCATACACAAACATGCAAATTCTAGAAATTACTAGTAAATGTCCGCAACGGGCGTCAGCTGTCGTTAACACTAACGTGCGTGTTGTCAGTGATAAGAGCTGTACGTATATGTGGGTTGTTAGAGTTTACCGGCAAGTATTTTTAGGTTTTTATTTATAATAACCTGAAATAAATGATTTGTCTATGATAAAAGACTATCCGAGTCTAACAGGAAGCAAGTGCGTGTAAATTAAAGTGAAGGAGAAAAAGAGTGTATTGGAAAAAGACATCAGAGAAAGTTTGGATCTGTCAAACCGTGACGCGTCCAAACCTAATAACCCTTTAAAACGAAGTACGATTGCAAGGATTACAGTTCCACCTGCAAAAAATCGTAATAACGAATTATCTTGACCATTTTTAGCAGTCTATTCATTTTAATACATACAGTATATTTTTTCTCCTTGCAAATGAACAGCTTCCTTTAATAGTACACTACGTTCTTATAATTTTAATTGCTTAATTTAGCAATAAACTCTTTCATTAGGACTCGGGTTCGCGAGTGCCTCCTGATGGCCCTGTGTTCGAAATTTTGATATAGCAAGGGGCTAATACAGAAACTTTTGAAAACAAAATATCAATATTCAATATGGTTTATTTCCAAACTCTTAGTAATATTTTCTCTAATTTCTTCATTCCTAAAATTTCGTTAAAATCGAACATATGGATGGGTTCTACGAAGAATAGGTTACCTTTTCGTTACCGTTAAGAATTAGGCTAACTTCATTTTGTATGAAATTTATTAAATACGTAGAAGTTTTAAAATAAATAAAAATATTTTAAAATTTCTTGTTTTGAAAGTTATATGACCCTAAATTACATTATGAAATGTAACACAAAATGCTGGAATTTTTAATTCCCCAAAGTCAATAAATTCAGCTATTACACTTTAAAATCGGTTCTGGAATGAATGCTTCTAATGTTTGCCCTAAGGATTTACATTTGACTTGCACCTTCTTCCCTATTGCTTTACACACCCCCTACACACTTACTTAGTGGTGGAAGGGGGACCTACAGGTTAAGGTGGATTCCGAATCACCGAGAGAAACAGCTTTAAGGACTTAGAGAACCTTTTTCTTTAGAGGTACTGGTCCCACGACTCTGCGTAGTTGAACAACTTCCTTGCTAGACTAGTGTTTACCGCATGGACAGCCACGACCATCGTCGCACTTAAATCGTTAAGTTAAAAATTAGGGAAAATATCACTTTCTAAATCCCTGACCGGTTGCGCAAAATTTTTGCAGCATTTCAAATATCATAAATATTTTTACTTAAATCGAAAACTTTGATACTAACTATTAATTATCTACAATCATCAATCGGAACTAAAATCTGTTTATCCATTTGAATTCAAAGAAGAGGCTGAAAATACTTGCGGCTTTGGTAATTATGTTTTTATGGTGATACTTGTTCAATGCGCTCAAAAATCAGTTTATATAGAAGCTTCTAAACAAAGTCAAAGCTTGTGGGGAATATAAGATGTTAATAAAACAAGATCATGCAGATAAAAGAAAATCTAAGAGAAAGAAGTTTATTCTAATATGGATAATCCTTTACACAAAACAAAATCAAGATTTTTTCTGGTAAGAGTAGATTACAGTATCAGTGTCGAATTGTATGTTT
>NC_046662.1:144296291-144304705 GCF_010883055.1 Belonocnema kinseyi
GTATCCTGGGGTTGCATATAGAAACTTTCTGCTGAATTTGGTAACAATAATTAATAAGCAGTCACGGAAAATTTTGCAGTGATGTTTCTTTGTCGTAAATTTTCTTGTGTCTGCTTGATTCTGTTTTATTAACATCTTATTTTGTCCAGAACTTTTCATTTTTTAGAAGCTTTTATATGCGCTGATTCTTGATCACATAGCGTGACTGTCGCTATGAAAATGTAATCGTCGAAGCCGCAGGTATTTTACCCAATCCACCCTTCACCCTCAAACGAAGTATTACATGCTTCGAATCAGCTCCATGTGTTAATGTTTTCTCATACTTTTTCGTCAATTTACTTTTCTTTTCACACCTGAATAAAAGGATAATTCAGAACAAATTTTTAATTTTAATATATGAATTTATTCGACTTGCCATCAAATTATTCTTAAGGTTTCCGGTGAAAACTTGGTCAGTATGATCTGGCTTTATAGCCATGAGGACAATAAAGTTAATTAGAACGCAGTTTTACTGTGTGAGACGGAAACTTTACAGCCCTTGATTTTACTCCACTGCGGTATCTCATACGCCTCAGTGACAGATGCCATTGGGGAATGGTTCTCGGAGCAGCATGGAAGACATTGAAAGGTAACCAAAAAGCTTGCGTATTTTATTAATTTCATATCTAGTGTATGTACGAAGAGGACTAATGAACTCTTGAACATGGAAAGATGGCTGGATAATGCCGTCGAAGGGATGCTTACTGGATAATGTCGACTGAAAATACGGAATCAGGATAAGGGTTGGAGGCAGCCAACGCTGTAAAAAGTGTGATCTTCGTGGAAAGACAGTTAATCAGATACTTTGTGAATGTGATGCACTGGCATGCCTCAGCAGCATATACCTGGAAAATTATTTTTCTAAACCTGATGACTTTCATGACATCTCTTACAAATCCGTGTATGCGTGCACGGGAAAAAATGACTTTATATGAGATACTATTATAATATTAATAATTATTATTATCATAATCCTTCAGAAGGTCTTCTCACGTTGAGGTGCTGGTATGACTTGAGCTTTCGTCGCATGGGTTTGATGGCTATTTTGGCGGTACAACTGCTACGTACATTGTTGCCTTTGATAGCGTATCAACTTTCAAAACGAATATGATTAGTACTTAATGCGTTTCCGAATCGAAGACGAGATGGGAGAGATCACAACTTTTCTTGACCAGAGACGGCCTTTCACCAAAGATTTGTAGCGATTTTCCCGGAAGTAAAAACAGTTACTGAAGATGGCCTTAAACAATAAGGGCGTCAAATAATAGATGAACGAATTTGTAGATTTTAAAGTAGTGTACAGGATTCAGGATAATTCAGAACATTTAAAATATCTGACAGAACTTACAGTGGACAAAAGACTTGAAAAAAATTCCAATGAATTCACGTTGCACTATTAAGGTATCAAGAGAATTACAAAAGAATTTGAAAATAAATCAAAGGCGTACAACTAATTTCTAAGCATTAATTTCAATTCAACAGAATGTAACATCTATGATCCGAGTGAAGATAATTGTACGTCTATTTAAAGGATATCAAGAGAATTAAAAAAATTATTAACAGTTTAGAGAGTTCTAAAAATTCAAAATGATTTAGAGAATTCAGAAAAAATCACAGAGTTTTAAGAATTCTCCGAATTCAGAGAATTAAAAAATAATTAAGAGAATAAAAAAAATTCATAGTGTAAAAGATTTAGGAGAATTGAGAATAATTCAGTAGATTTTAAAGAATACAAAAGCGTGGCCATTTAAATGGCGGCCGTAGGATTGACTTTTGTGCTCTTGAAATAAGGTTCGGAAAGTCCGTACTTTTGTTAACAGCAATTGTGTAATACTGATACTGACATTTGTACCCGTGAAATTTTATGTCAAAATAAGCAAATTAAATTTTTTAAAGAAAATGATAAAAAGGAGTGGAAACCAATATTAAACGTTGATTGTAGCTTAGACTTCAAGAAGTACAACAAAATGTCCAGTAGGATGGCAGTAAGGTTTGCCTCAAGACAAATAAATGTGGTGTCAGTGATAAGACACACACAAATGTACTGTACATTAAAGGAAGCTGTTACTGTGTGAGGAGATAAAATAGTCCACATGTATTAAAATAAATAGATTGCCAAGAGTGGTCAAGAGAATCCGTTATTACGATTTTTTGGGAGTGGAACTGTATTCCCAACAAATGCATTTCATTTCAAAGGATTTTTGGGTTTCGACGCGTTACGGGCTTTCACATCCACAATTGCTCGAATACTTTTTTCCAATATACTCTTTTTTCCCTTTAGTTCAAACGGGCCTTTGTAGAGGCTCCATTCGGATCCTTCGGTCCGTCAGGCTTATTTTATACTTAATGTATATAATTTATAATCGATGCTTTTGACATATATATATATGGCCCAATCTACGTCAACCGGGCCACCACTATGGCCAAAAGTTGAAGAGCTTGAAAAAATACATGTGAGGCCTCAAATTGTTCTTATTGATGTACTTTTTCGAACACAATGGGACACATAAAAAATGTCAAGATAGCCGCACCAATATGGCGCCCAGATACCCCAAAAACATCAAGAGTACAGATTAAAATGCTTGTAAAGATAAAAAAGCAACCACGTTGGACTGTTTTTAACTTAAATTGTAGCTACTACACACACTTCAAAATATCAGATGGTAGGTTACTAAAATCCTAATAGCGGATCCAATATGGCGGCTCATATGTCGATAAGGTAGACGAATTTCGAAAAATCAACCGATTTGGACCAAATTTGCTGTATGGGTGCTTATGCAGATGCTGATAACGAATTTAAAGTCAGATTGACATAATTCAAGATGGCTGATTTAACATCAACCAATTTGTCATATGGCGGATGATTTTTTAAACTCGTCTAATTTTAATTATTTTAATCTCGCAAATCTGACTATGTGAAAATTTAAGTGAAAAGTACTTTCATTCTTTTTTCTATTTTCAGGATTGCTTGCGAGAAAAAAATGACTGTAACCAGAATATTCAACCCTTTTCCAGGCTGAAGGTTTAAAAAAATTGTTTAAGCAAACTAATATTACAAAAATGATGGTAAATTTAAATTCAGCGCACCGAGAAACCTATAATTTAACGTCATAAAATAACATACAATAACGTCATACAATAAATTGTTTACGTGAAGTTTGTGCACTTTTCGAAATGTTCAACATAAAAGTAAAAAGGAAATTAGTTTTATTGGGCTTCAATCAATACATCATTTTTTGTAATTAAAAATATGAAGATAAATTTTGTATAAGATGTCATCTTAACAACAAAATTATTCTAAACAAAAATTTGCAGGTAATCGATGCGCGAATCCTGATGCAATATATGGTTATACAGGGGTCGACCCAAGATGACGAAGAAAATTTTAGACAAATTTTTTATTTTGCTTTATTCACAAGAGAAATTTGTAAAAATTGCTGAAACGCTTATTATGAAAATGAGAATTTACAGGCTAACTCCAGTATAGACAGTAGTGCATCAAACATTTGTGAAGAAAGCATTTTTCCATCTGAAAGTCTGAATCATCTTCTGCAAAAAAAAGTTTGTCTGTCTAGGGTAGAAGAATTAGATAATTTACTAATGGGACTGAAACCAAAATTTAACTGTTTTTATGAAAATAAGTCAGAAGAAAACAATCGAATAATGTAAAATAAAAAAAGATTGTGTAGCTTTAAAAGAAACTGGTATATAAAACCAAAACATTTTCTCACGAATGAGCTCAGACCGAAATGGTGCATACTTGCTGATGTTAAAGGAACACATAGTGTTTGTGTTTGCACCATACACCATAATATGCTGAAAGCGTGAAATTTAAAAGAACTTAACAACAATTTTGATACTTTCATACGAGATTAAAAGGACTGCTTAAAATTTGTACCGTGCAAGGAACCACAACCTTTTTTTTTATTTAGATGAGTGCGAGTCTTGTCCAAATTCAAAACAAATTTCGGATCGTGTAACCAATATACTTGAATCAGCATTTGTAAGTGATGTAATTTTTATTACGTGGAAAGTGACAAAAAGATGCACACTAAAGAAAGAATGTCTTTGTACAGAAGATCTTGCTATACAATTGACTTAACATTTAAAGGAATTCATACCTCATTATCTTATTTCTAAAATCCAATGTAACTAAGTCTCAAAATGAAAGAAAAATTTAAAAGATAGCGGAGTATTAGTTCAAATAGATAATGCAGAAAGCTATGCATATATCACGCAGGATGCCGCATAAGCGTTTCATTAAAACATTGACCAGTGCACAGTTGTTGTAGTGTCTTGTTATTATAAATCTGGAAATGACATTAAAAATAGTGGCTTTATTGTTTTATCTGAATGTACAACTCATGACACTGCTTCTGTCTACTTAGTGCAGCAAAAGATCATACCGGAAGTAAGAAAATTTGTCTAACAGTTAAAAACGTAATTTCTATTACTGTCAGTACTAGGCAGCACTTCAAAAATCGAAGGCTAATGTATGATTAAGTGAAACATTATGATGATTTTGGTATGTTAGCAGAGTGGCATTGCCACGCAACCGCTTGCGGCAAAAACGCGTCTGCGACGGTTTAGGTGCCACATTCAAGTGCGAAGCTACACGTGCAAGTCTTCAAGCAAAGCCTAATAATGCCATTTGAACATTCCTTTATCTTTATGAATGGAGTCAAAAAAGAAGTTTCCGAATATGAAAATATTATATTATACTACAAAAGAGTATGAAAAAACGTTGAGATTCCTCTCCAGACGATTCACCAATGCTCCAGCAGTAACAAAAAATAGCATTTCACACGAATTTATCGTTGGCTCAAATGCCACATTAAATGTAAAAAGATATTCAGCTGCAAACAGTCAACATACTATTTTAAATTATTAAGATATAACTAAAGGATACAAAAGCGGTTAGAAAAAAGTATAAAAGTAAAAAAAAGATTATAAAAAATATTGAATCATAAAAAAATTATGTTGATCTGACTTTATATTCGTTATCATCAAACAGAAAAAAACCCATACACCAAATTTGGTCCAAATCGGTTGATTTTTCAAAATTCATCTACCTTATTGACATATTAGCCGCCATATTTGATCCGCCATGTTGAATTTCGGTAACCTACTATTTGATTTTTTAGAGGGCCTGTAGTAGCTACAATTTCAGTCTAAACCAGTCCAACGTGATTGCTTTTTTGAATTTTACAAGCATTTTATTCTGTCCTCTTAATGTTTTTGGGGTTTCCGGCTACTTTATTTATGCCGACATCTTGAAATTTTTCAATGCATCACATTTTATTCGAAAGAGTACATAAACACAAACAATTTGAGCCCTCAAACGTTTTTCGTGAGCTATTGAATTTTTGGCCACAAGGGTGGCCCGGTTGACGTGAAATGGACCATATGTGACGTGCGCCGAAGAAAGCAGGCTTACTCTGAAAAGTGAGATTTTGCAGGACGAGCGGTTGAATTCGATTCGATTGACTGGACTTTCAGGAGAGAGGGAAGACTCACGAAATCTTCCCTTTCCACTTACCACCTCATTCTCACGGAAGGAGATAGGTCGTAGACAAGACTCACCGACGGGTATAGATGAGACGCACCCGATCCCAGCGAAATCGCGGTAAAATTTCAGCCATAAATAGTAATAACCATGTCTCGTAATTATTTGCTGCAAGTATTTTAGCATATTATTGACACACAGGGATGCATTTCAGGCTATTAAATAGTGAGAGCTTGGCACCTCCAAGAGCGCCGATTATAAGGACGTTAATTGTAACAGAATATTCCGGGTACAATCGTCGCAACTCCTTAATCAGTTCTCTATAACTGTCTTTCTTTTCATTCTCTTTGGCTATGATGTTTTTGTCAGCTGGTGCCAAAAATTCAACCACAAACATGGTTCGCTTCTCAAAGTCAAGGAGAACTATATCAGGCCTCGAGTATGCAACAGAAATAATTGTCGAGAATATGAAGTTCCAGTATATGCGACACTTCTCATTCCCGACAATTGAGTCTATTTCCCTCTAAGAGTTTAGCGGATCAGTATTAGAGTTAATGCCGTAAGACTGACAGAAATGGAAATAAAGCACTCGTGGTGCCGGATTGTGCCTTTGGATGAAAATCTTGTACGCATGAGTTGGATAACTAGATAGTAAATTTGCTATATGCTCGGGGTGTCCATAGCATGCCCTGCACTTATCATCGAGAATGTGTTGGCTCAAAATGTGTTGACGGTATATTAAGGTGGAAATAAACTGTCTAGACATCCCAAGATTAGACCCTCAGTGTCTGACTTCAATCCGATTGATTTAAAGCAAGCAATAGTTAGATCATATGACATTGACTGATCCTCCACATTTCTGTGGAAGATGCCGTGCATCCTCTTATCAAAGAGCTGTTCACGAAAGTTTCTCTGCCATGTTTTCTTAATCCACGCTTCTTCGTGCCACCTGAAAATTTTAAAAAGATGGGCTCTTCCATTTGCGACTCTATGTGCTGTATTCAAAATAATACTGTTATAAAGACACTTAAGATTCGATACAGTTTCTCTCTGACCCAACTCGACTCTTTCAAGACTCCTTATTCACTGTCGACCACCCGCACTAACCAGAGGAGATCGAAGTATTTTGGAGGAAAGTTCACGAAGTGTCACGCACAGTACTTCTGCCAAAAATGGGCAACTTTGCGAATCACTTGTATAAACACACTGTAAAAGATATTTGCACCTATCCTAAATGATTATCTACCCTAAGCAGATACAAACGCCTCATCCGGCAGATTTGGTCTTTCGAATTGAGAGCGAGGGACAAAGTATCTGCAAAGAACATGCTTGCCGTTCCGGTAGTACTCAATTTCTTAGTGGTTCCATGGACGAAGAACGAACTCAGATTCCTTAATACTGGAACACGAAAGGTTACGCGCGTGGAAAAAGCATGCATCTTGAATCTTCTGTTCCGCAAATCTACATCAAACGCTGGGAAGGTGGTCGCGAAATTTTGAATCTCGAACGTCTTCACAACAGGATTATTCTGGGTACAGAACATAGAGTTAACAGTCGGACTTAACTTTCCTTAAATCACCCGGATTAAAGTCTGGAACAGAGGGTTTCATTATGAGATTTCAAGACAGTGTCATTCCCACCTTCACATACCGTCGCTACATTTTGAGCGAAGACACTTTCGATTATAGCTGCAGGGTGTGCTATGCACACCCCGAGAATCTAGCACACATACAATCTAGTTGTCCAGCTCATGCGGGAACGACGTACATATAAAGGCACAATGCGGCACTAGGAGTACTTTATAACCATCTTTGTCACTCTCACGGCATTAACTTTAATACCGTTCCTCTGAATGCTCCTAAAGAAATAGAGTAAATGGTCGAGAATGAGAAATGCCGCATATACTGGAACTTTATATTCTCGACAATTATTTCTGTTGCACACTCGAGGTCTGACATAGTTCTTCTTGATTTTGAAAAGCGATCCATGGTCGTTGTCGAATTTTCGGCACCAGATGACAAAAACCTCATAGTTATAGACAATGAAAAGAAAGAGAGGTATAGAGACCTTATAAGGGAGTTGCGACGATTGTACCCGGCACATTCTGCTAATCTAATCGTCCTTATAATCGGTGCTCTTAAAGGTGCCATGCTTTTACTGGTTATTAGCCTGAAAATCATCCATGCCTGTTAACAATATGCTAAAACACATGCCACATGTTCGAATTGATTCCGTCACAGGCTCTAATCACGTATCTCACGGTCGTGAGGCGTACATATGGTTAAAATTTTACCACAATTTGGCTGATATCGGTTGCAGTTTTTTATATTAGCATTGGCTCCCGGCGAAATCCTGCGGTTTTCCTGATGACAAACTGTAAATCACACACACACACACACCCACACACACACACACACACACACACACACACACACACACACACACACACACACATGGCACGGCTGCATGCTCTGTGGTGCGAGAAACACCCTGAGCTATCGCACTTTTCGCAGCAACGTCTACGAAACCATGCTGAACTACTCCGTAAAAGGGGCTATGTAAGCGGAACGCCTACTCTACCACAGCTAGAACAAGCCAGCAACAAAAAAAGAGGGGCGACACTAAGACCAACCGCGGGCGGGCATCCAATAGACAAAGAGCGATGCTTTACGACCCGGAGAAACATCAACACCAAGATTTCTCCCAAGTCTAAGGATCTGGCTGAAATGGATGACGAGCTTCGTGGACATTTTTCCGGTGAATCCGTCCTCTGGGCTATAAATTATTGTGTGTATAATGCAGCGAGAGCTTTGGCCGATGCGAACCGTAAAACAAAACCAACGGCTGATCATAAGACCAAAAGACGAAT
>NC_046662.1:144304805-144310372 GCF_010883055.1 Belonocnema kinseyi
ATCTGTATATTAGGGTGGTCCAAATAAAATAATTTTTTAATTATAGTGATGGTCTCCCGAAAGAATAACCCTTAAGTGGAGACGTAACAATCCTGCCGAATCCTGACACGCACCTGGGCGAGGTGTCTGAAACGATGACACCGGGATACCGGGCGATCTTTTCGAGTATGCAGCCTTATCTTTGCATGCGGGACTCTTTAAGGACAGACGAACCCTTTCCTATCTGCTTGTGGGGACAACAATGACACCATAATATACCAAAATACGCTTGCATCAACTAAACAAGAAGATAATATGGGCAAGACAGAATGAGACCGTGTTCAATATGATACATACATAACATCTGGTAGCCGGTTCTCGGAAATAGTTCGAAAGATCGACAAGAACTGAGGATCCTCAGTCACATACTGAACAAGACAAAGCTGTTGACAATCAAGCAGCATATTGTTGCCAAAATACCGGTGTTATCTAAAGTAAGGAGGATAATACAATAGAGAGATATGCATTACGAAGAACCAATAGTTTTTCGTTGGCTCATCACGTTCCTTCAGAGTTCTCCCGATTTCTGTCGAAAATCCGCTTAAGCACAACGAGGTAGAGAACTTTTGGAGAGAGTTAAAAAAGATTCCGAAGATAATGGAGTTCAAATACGGTACGGAAAACATCATCCTCTTGAACGAGTTTTGGGGCATCATAACGTCTGAAGAAGAACATCGATCTCTCCAAATGGCAGAGATCCTTTTCTAAAAATGGTCAGGAACAACGAGGTGATTGGCAAAGGAATGTTCCCTCACACAGCCGCGGAGCAGGTGGCCGAGACAATTGGCTTGAATTTTAACATCAGCATTGAGGAAGGTGCATTACTTCATCTAGATGCTTCATTTCTATAATCCGAAGCAAAGAAAGAAGATGTTGAAAAATTCCGCCAATAGCTACTTGACAGAAGGGTGGACAGAAACTTTCACAGAAATATAAAGAACAGTCCTTATCAAAAGAGCAAAATTTTTTTTTCTCTGATCACCAGGACTTAATTCAGGAAGAGGGGTTGATTTCTGCATGCCAGGTTATTTTTATCATAAAAGGAACTATTTACGCTATTGTGCAATTTCGTTTTCGACATTCTTTTTCTAAGAATATGTATGCTATATATAGGCACTTTGGTGCCTGCAGAGCCGGCGGAAAGTGTGAAATGGACATCCGACGCCGGTGTGGCATTCGTACTTTGATAGTGTCTGTATCAACCAGTATCAGCTGGCGAGAATGTGTTATTTCCTCCCGCTGATGTGGGGTGGAATGCGTAATAATTATTGTAAAAGAGAATGGGTCCAGAAATAAAAGACAAAATAAGGGACGAGGGGATCTTGTGCCCACCACCAAATCTTCGTAGTAAAGCTAAAAATGTGGTTTCAAGTTTGCTACCCCTAATTTCTGGGAAAAAACACAACTCGGCTCACCTAACGTCGAATAAATGGAGGGGATTCAAAAGTATTGTTTTTCCTTTTTTCACTTTTTTGCTTTATGGGGGAGGCGTCCTGGATTGCTGCTATCTTCATTGCTCCCAACAGCCTATAACAGATATTGGTACTCGTTCAGGGTCTTATTAATCGTACACTAGGACAAAAAGAATTGTATGTAGTATGGCGACAAGTTGGGCAATCTCGCAAAAGTGTGAAGTTTGCTTCACAAGCAAGTTTAAAATTTTGAATATATGGAAAATAACGGTATGACAATAAACATTGAATGACCACTCGATGAATATAAACTGTAGTTCTATAAAATGTTGTTATTTATAGAATCGTGGTGATGGGAACACACGAAAGGCTTGGTGTTAATATTCATGTTGATCAGCTGATGGATGGAATGGCAAACAACTGTCCAAATTTGGAAAGATTGGAATTACGGTGGGATCCAGAGAATCTCAGATTTTCAGACAAAAGCCAAAAAGCAATAGACATTCTGCGTGTAAAGTGTATAAAGTTGAGATGTTTGGTTCTTAGGTATGTATGAATGCATTTTGTCTATTCTAAGTAATATAATTTTATGAATTGACGTATATATATATATATATATATATATATATATATATGTGTGTGTGTGTGTGTGTGTGTGTGTAAAAGGAAGCTTTGAATAATGCTTTACAGGTTCCAGTACGTGTTCCTTTGCTTAGTAACTTCTGAACCTCGTTTTTGTCCTCCCGCTTCGAATCTTCATAGCACTAGAAGTTACCTTTTAAATTAAATCCCTTTATGTAACTAGCGCCGACAATATTTTTTGATTACTTTTGGATACCACTAAGCAACCAAGTCATAGTTTATGTTTGGCAGCTTTTGATCGGCTTTAAAAGGAATTGGAACCTTATTATTTTCGCAGTCTACTGAGGATTAGAAACAAAGGACATAAAAGGCATTCTTAGGGATTCAAAGTTTGTAATACCATTTAATACAACCCTTCTTACCGGGTGGCACGTATCCCTACATATAAACACATATATGCTTCTTCATACTAGGCAGTCTGATAAGTACCTGAAAATTCTAAGAGATGGCATTAGCATTCACTAATGTGAACCATTTTCGTCGAGCTTGATCCTTCAAATGACGCCTGTCAAAACTTCAGCCATTTATGTTTACGCATTTACAAGTTACAGCACTGAGAAGCGACTAACCTCCGAGTTTTTTTTATGGAAAAATCTAAGTTTCGAGTTTTGATCAAACATTACTATCTTCGCAAGAAAACGATATCCGAGACCAAGGCCAAGCTGGATAAGTATTACCCAGACTCTGCATCGTCGATTGGAACGATTCATAAGTGGTTTACCGAGTTTCGTTGTGACCGTACGAGCACAGTAGATGCTGAACGATCTGGGCGCCCAAAAGAGGTCACTACACCAGAAAATGTCGAAAAAATCCATGATATGATGTTGAATGATCCCAAAGTCAAATTGAAAGAGGTAGCTAATGCTGTAGGCATATCATTAGGACGGGTGGGCAATATCGTGCATTCAGTTTTGGGCATGAAGAAGCTCTGTGCGCGATGGGTGCCGCGTTTGCTCACAGTGGACCAAAAACGAATTCGTGTGACAACTTCCCAGCAGAATTTGGCATTATTTTCGCGTAAGCCGACCGAGTTTTTGCGCCGATTCATAACCATGGATGAAACCTGGATCCACTACTACACTCCTGAGTCAACGCAACAGGCAAAACAGTGGGTTCCACCAGGCCAAAGTGCCCGAAGCGTTCAAAAACGCAACAATGGGTCGGAAAGGTTATGGTCTCCGTATTTTGGAATGCGCATGGCATAATATTCGTGGACTATCTTGAAAAAAGGTAAAACCATAACCGGAGCATACTATTCATCATTATTATACCGATTGAAAATCGAAATCGCCAAAAAACTACCGCATTTGAAGAAGAAAAAACCGCTTTATCATCACGACAATGCGCCTGTTCATTCATGCTTAGTTGCACAAGCAAAATTGCATGAAATCGGCTTCGAATTGGTTCCTCAGCCACCGTATTCACCAGACCTGGCCCCCAGCGACTATTACTTGTTCCCTAACCTGTAGAGATGGCTTATCGGTAAGCGTCTCTACTCAAATGAGGAGCTCATAGCTGAAACTGAGGCGTATTTTGGAGACCTTCCGATCGAGTACTTTTCAGACGGTATCAAAAAGTTATAAAATCGTTGGATTCGCTGTATCGACCTAAAAGGAGAGTATGTTGAAAAATAAAACCGACTTCGGCCAAAAAAACTTCTCCGTGTTTCATTTTTCAGGGACTTATCAGACTGCCTAGTAAAAAGCCATAGTTAAAGTTAATGTCGCTTACAGATATAAAGTTTCGATTCTTTTATACACTAAAGCCTCTTTATCAGAATAGGGAATCGGCTCTGAATTTTGGGGCTACCCAAATGAATAATTTTGTCTAAATTTTGGCAGAAGTTATCTACATAATCATATCTAGAAGCTCAAAAATCTGGATTTTCGACAAAATCTTTATATTTTGTTTAATAATAAGTAACAAAGAACAATAGCAGAGACGCTTAGTGTTACCTGTTTCTGCATTTTTGCGTCTTATCTCTGGACCCTTGTCAAACGTCAGGTGGCAGAAACCCCGGAGCCGGTCGAATTATCGTCACAAATGACTGGATATTGTTACATCCGGTTAGAAGAATTGAAATTCTGAAATCATCGATTAATTTACTTTCAATTAGAAAACGCCACAGTTATGAATTTGTTGTAGAACCAAAAACGTTAGTAGTTAAGCTAAGCCAGTGCGAGCTAATCTACTGACAGATAGCGCTACCGTCGCAAGGTACCGACACCAACAGATAGCGCCACTGATTAAGTAAGTTGCCGACAATCAGTAAAAAAAGTGAGGTCGGTAATGCATATTCCTGCCGAGAAAACATTGCCCCATTGATTGGTGAAACAGAGAGGTCGCTAATTTTGAGGTTATGTTATTTTTTGAGTCGGTAAAAGAGTGAGTTTGCTAACAAAGATTCCTGCTAAGTTATGATTATAAGCTGCTGTTCGATGCTGTCTTACAATCGATCGGTTAAACAGTTTGTTACCATCGTTTGGTAAAAATGGTCAACTCGCTAACTTTTTGTATTATCATTTTACAGTATGTCCGTAAGGTAGAGAACAATGTTACCATCAATCAGTAAAGCATACAAGAAGAACTTAATCGGTAAAATGCTTTTTGAGTTATATATCGGCTGAAAATATTTCTGAACAGATTAGGCGTGGCCTCGGCCCCACCATTCTCGGGCCAGCTGGCAGGCCGCATCGCCTGGCTACCGCCCTTTTAGGGGATAAGGAAGACACGTGCGACTCTGAAGCTTTCGCAGCATGTCTTTGGGATGCCAAGCTTCGATTTAAGCAAAAAAAAAAGAATCGATTTTTCGAAGCCCCCCTTAAGTCATATTTAAAATTGTAGAATGCTAGGTAAAGGACACCCAGAATGAATTCTCAATTTTAATTAATTGGAAAGTTCAGAGATATTGGGAGTATATTATTAAGTAAAAAGGTAATTTATTCATCTCTAAGTTCAACAAAAACTTAAAGACTTGTGATTATTTTTTTTAGTATTAGGAAAATGATATCTTGATTTTCATCGAAACATTGCATCTGGTCTACCAGAATAAAGGTGTCATTTAAAAAGGCAAAATTAAAGTCATGTAAAAAAATCCTGGTTATTTGAAATCTGCGAAAATGTGATCAGGTTAAAAAAACAAATAACAGGCGCCAGAATGTGACGAGTCAGGCTATATGTTTCACAAAAATGTCAAGGATTCAAAAGTCAACAATTTTCGCTCGCTTTTGGAAACTCCATTTAAATTTTAAAGAAAAATAAAACATAAAATCTTAGCTTCCTAATATCAAATTGAATCTTGTTGCCATAAATTCTGTTTGATTTGACATCAGTCAACAATTTTGTATTAAAAGAATTCATAATCCAGAATTAACTTACATTTGGATTTTGGACATAGAAACAGATCAAACTTTAACAATAAGAAAGAAATGTAAAAACATGTTTGCTGGTATTTTGACCAGAAGGTTGACAAAA
>NC_046662.1:144310472-144331634 GCF_010883055.1 Belonocnema kinseyi
CACTGAGAATCCCCCAATGTCTATGCGTATTCGAATGCATATGTCTCGCGTCTACCTTATACATTATATCCCCCTGTATCCGCAAGTCGGGTAATCTTCCTCACTAGCCCTTGCGTTGTATTCTGGGAATGCGCAATCATTAACTTGAATCAACCTATTTGAATTTTATTTTCAAACGCTCAGACTTGATGTCTATTTCGAAAGAATTAATTCATAAAAAATCAAATAAGAAAGTGAGTTTTAGTGCATGCCTGCCAGCCTGGATAGAGCCTTACTGAGTTTTCATCGTATTATATATAAAAAACTTGAGAATTATGTGTGTCTGAAAAAACACTGCGTTGTACGGATCAAGGCTTATCACTCAGTGTATGATCATATGCGCATGTCCAGTATGCAATTTCTACGATAATCGTAAGTTATTAATTAAGATTATTTAAAATTTATTAAAAATAACTTTTAACTAATTGAAATAAATTATAACTAATAAAACTAAAATAACAATAATTAAACTAGTCTGAAACTAATTAAAACAATATGAACCTAATTAAATGAAGTAGCATATGTCTATCATTTTTCATCATAACTTTAAGATTGTAGTCCAATTTCATTCTTTCTGGTATTGAATTTTTGTTAAGGACAGCATTATTTTGCTTTAAGACTTCACGCAGCTGTGCAATACATGAATTATGACTGTCATGAATTTCATCATTAGTCTTAATATCAATTCAAATCAGTTTAAAAATGTCATGAGACAGTTTGAGCATAACAACTTCACGGCTGGTAGATTGTCCATGGCTATTCATATTGAAAGAGACATTCTGCTCTTTTCGCATGAGAACATCTTATGCCTCTTCAAGTTATCTTCTCGTAAAAAAGCTTTCAGGCAATTTGGATCAGTAAAAGTCATCTTGATACTGGGCAGAGGTTAATTGACGATCATATCCGAACACGTCAATGCAAATTTCAAAACTAACGTTTCACTCAACTGCACTCTCTTTATATGTGATTTAAGCCTCTTGCAACTCTTTAATGATGGAGAATATTTCATTCCTGTGACTTAGATTACCTGCTGCTTGTGATACTAACAGTAAAAGAAGACGTTCGACTAGCTCATTTGGTTCAGCCGAACAAATTTTTCCTCGTATTAGAGTCTTTTCTTGCTTCCATAAGGTCCACCAAAACTTATAGGTATATCACCAATCATCAGCGAACCAGCACCCAGTTTACGCACACCATTCACCATATCCAAATACTATATAATTTTCTTATTCATCTTCCATTTTATCTTTCTCTTCATCTTCATTTTCATCTTTTTCAATTTTATTTTTCATTACTTTATTTTTTTTGATTGTTATATCTGATACATCTAGTAGTTTTTGCTTAAATGTCTCTCTTAAAATAATTTGGTAGCATCTACTGTTGATGATTGTTTATGTGGAAAAAGTTTTACTATAATATTTTGATATTTTTTAGTGTGGTTTGAGCGATTACGTGAAGTAGGTCTATAATTATTCTTGTGTGCATTTATAGCTACGAGAATTTCTTCATACTTATTTAAATCATCAGGGCTTACATAAATTTCATCAGGTTCTTGTTTAAACAAAAGTAGCAATAAACCAGTGGTTTTTATATAAAACTTTTAGGCAACCTTAATATATTTTCTACTAAAGCTTGTAGGTGTATCGTCAATCATCAGCGAACCATCCCTAAGTTTTCGCACACCATTAACCATATCCAAATAATTTTTCCTATTGTTATTTAATCGGCCAATAAATTTATTTGTCAACTTGTCATGATTTTAAAGGGGTGTACAATTTTCTTCAATCATAGTATTATTATGCTCCTGATCACCATAATCAATATCATCATCAGCAGTCATAAAAAAATTATAATTTTCTTTTGCATCTTCCTTTTTATCTCTCTCTTCATCTTCCTTTTCGTTTTTTTTAATTTTATTTTTCATAACTTCATTTCGTTTAATTTTTTTATCTGATACATCTAGTAGTTTTTGTTTAACAGTCTTCTAGATTTGACTGAGCATTTCTCGTTCCTTTTAAAAGATGTTGATGAATTGATGTTTTAGACTATACTACGAGTAACTTAGTCGCAATAATGGGCTCTTATTTATAAGAGGATGAGGAGGGTGAGGAGGAGGTGGAGCATAAGGAGGAGGTGGAGGAGGAGCCTGAGTGTCAAACAAGTAATAATAAATTGCGCCAAAGGAATATAATATATCATTGAATTCTTTCATAAATCTACGTTAAGATTTTTTTTATTAGAAATGTAATCTACTAAAACTAGTTAAAGTTTGTTGCTGAATAAAAATGGATATTAAAAGCCTAAAACTCTGTGTATTTAATCTTAATACCCTATTCTCATTATTTATTTTATCATTATGTTTTCCTAATTGGTTTAAATCTACTTAATTTCACTATATTTTTCTTGTTCAAATGATTTTTAACTTAATTCAATTAAGCTAAACTTGTTTGAATTAGTCTGAGACTAGTTTAATTATTTTTATTTCGGTTTTATTAATAATAAGTTAGGACCCGTGCCCAAATTACTTAAGTTTGTTTTCTGAAATTTTGAACCACGTACCCCCGCCTGTAAGGGTCTGTAAGTTTTTATCCCCCCCCCCCTATCTTACGTAACTTTTTTCGCGATTTTTTCGCGATAAATCACAAATTACTGTTACCTTTACATTATTAAATAATATAACATTTCTTTGAGTACATCAATTAATATTCAAATTTGAACAAGAATATATTAAAACAATCTCTCTATACTCTAATATGCTATTTTAGTTAGTTGTTCACTGATTTGTAAGCCCGACATTTACAGGTAGACACCGGCTGACGGGAGCGAACGTCCCCTTTCACTGCATGGTCTACGGATCTATCTCCTCTTCTACTGCTCCCCCATAAGAAATTTCAAGCCCCGCTCTACCCCGCCCTTTTTATTTTCCGCATTCTTAATTCACTGTATAAGATGCATACAATTTCTTGACCATGCTGCATCTCTATACGTGCAGGTTTCACTGCATTTTTTGATCGTGCAGAGTATCTAAAGGCTTCCATGTGTGACGTCGCTCCTTTTTTAGTGGCAAAATAATGTCCACATGTTATTCACACTCTGCTGTTTAGTTGAAAATGTACTGTCAGGTACTAGTAGTCATATGGCACTCTATAGGTAAGCTTTAAGGTCGTGGATTTTCAGAGCCTGAAGAGCTGATCTTTCGAAGAGGCAAGAATTTTGCAACATCTTTTTCGTCACTGGGATCTACAGCTACTGGCGATCCATCTAGTTTTTCTCTTTGCTTTAAACGACAAGGAGGTCAAAAGAAACCACTTGGTAAAATATTTCGTAGATTACTTAGCAGGGGCTTGAATCATTTAACGTTATTGCATTTCGAAGTCTGTAATCAAAGATTATGGGTAGGTACTTTAATAAATCATAATTTATTGAAAATAAAGAAACAGACATTCAGTTGTTTTTCCTGCAACTTAACTGCAAAAAAAATTGCGATTGATGTACATGATTTGCATACCAAACGTAACTATCACCTGGAGGTTTAGTGCTAATACAATGATTATTGTTCTCGGCAATTGAGGAGTATTGATCTAGCACCATCTCACTCCAAAAATTGGATTAATTTTCTCCAGCATTAGTACAATTATGTCGCTCTAGCACTTCATCGATGGTTTTGCCAGCGCTATCAAGATGAGTACCGTTAGCATCATGACGAAGAATAACCCCTGCAAGATCGCTACTAAGTGGGGCCATCCTTTTTTCTACTGGATTAAATGCACTGCGACCTGGTTCATTGGTGACGACAATTGTGACAACAATTTATTTTTCTTCTAATTAATTGAAACATAGCGTAATGTACAAAAGAATTTATTGCTAGAAGTTCGAAGGAAGCATATTTTCTTACCGGGGATTTTTGTCCGGTCCTCCATCAGCAGATATAACAACACTTGGTTTTACATGATCTCCAACTTTCATAATCAAATCAAATTCTTTTATATTCAAGAGACGTTTAAAATCAACTGCGCGACTAGCTGCAGTTGACGAGTCATGTTCGAAATTTCTAATGGAAATATATGTAGGCTCAAAATAACTGACGTTTTCTGGATTTCCTAGACCTTGAGATTTTATTACTATGCATGCGTAAACAGATGGGATCAGCTTAAGTCGTTGTGCTGTCAACTAATCGATGTCTAGAAATTGTACCCTGCACTTAACATACACCACCATGGGGGACTGCTTTTGGGTCACTGTCATGCCTATCATAACTTGTGATTTATCTTCATGAGATATAAAAGCAACCTGTAGTGGACCTAGCATGAATGCTAAGGATTCCACATAGCGAATTAAAGTTGTACAAATCAAACGTCAGCATGGGCTCTGTGATTATTATTGTGTGCCTTGCAAAGTCTTACTAGTACAGTGTCTACGTGTCTTTCACCTTTAAAGCTAGCAGAGATTTTTGGAAGAAGTCTTACATGTGTTGCATTCCTAGATATTTTAAACTCGTTTCTAGAAGTTTATTATGCAGGCCATCTAATGTTTGGCAAGTCCTGATTTCTTCTGTTCTATCACAATCATGTGCTGCGGCACTCAAGGTCACTGTGTTCATGATGGCTTAAAAAATCGCGACCTGATCTACCTCAACTCGTGGTCTTCCATTATTCGTAGAATTTTTATTATTAGAAAGAAGCAGTTGCCTTTTTTTTTTAATCTTTGTACTTCTTTTGATAAGCAGCATTACGTTGTTTTATTCTGCGCCGAGATTTTATTTCTGCAGTTTATTCTGCACCGATATTACAATCTCGGGCCAGCATTTGAATATTTAGTTTTCTTTCCAAATCATAAACTTCAACAGCAATTTGTTCTTGTGAAGGTGTCGGATAAACTCTTTTCAAAACGTCAGATTATTGCAAAATATTTTCTGAAGCTCCTGTTAAAGTCACGTCCTTATTCGTTTATCTTTTAGAACAAGCAAGGAAGCGCGGGTTTCGAATCGGAGTCTTTACAAATGTCAGAAAAAGGCAAGCACGACTAGCAGTGAAGGGGAGGATAAAAGAAAAAGAAAGGCAGGGGGCGATGATTTAGAAAGGCAGCGGGATACGAAAAAGTTAGGATTAAACGGAAAGAACCAGAAAGAGATAACGGGGTAGGGGGAAGTTTAAAAAATTAGCAGCTCTCATAAAAGGGTTCCAGAGAGGATACAAGAAACAAATTGGATGATATGAATAGGGATATGAACAGGCTGGGAAACGATGTAAGGGGAGAAGTGAAAAGGGTAAGAGAAAATGGGAAGAATAGGATACCCGCTGGAAGGAGGAGAAAGACAATGTTTGCGGTAAGCTAGAGAGCATAGAGAATAGACAGAGAGAGGTTGGCGAACAGAGAATTATTGAGATAAAACAGTTTAAAGAACGGGTAAGCAATTTATATATTCCGAATGAGCATATGGGGAAGCAAACAAAGAATGAGAAAATGAAAAGAACGTGCAAAGTGAAAAATTGAAGAAAAAGCTGAGTAAAATTTAAATAAGCCTAGAAGGGGAAGAAAGAGCATAAAGAAAAAATAACTGAGTAGTTAAGCAACTGGAAGTGTAGAGTGAAACAGGTGAAGTGAAAATAAAAAATCTCTTGAGAGACATTAGATTGCAGATAAGGATAGAAGGAGTTAAGCGAATGGGAGCGACAAAGGAAAAAATAGAAGAAATGTTTCAAGTAAAAGTGGGGAATGAGGAGGAGGAAAAGAAAATTATGAAGGAAAAAAATTATTGAGAGAAAGGAGGGAAATATTTGAAGAAGATCTGACATGGAGGGAGAGGAAAAGGAGATGAAAAATAGAGCAGAGGGCTTGGGTAGGGAGGAAAAAGGGGCGCAAATTTGAGAACGGTAGGGGGAAGGGAGACAAAAAGAGTCTAGAAAGAAAAAACAGGGATTTCCAAATGTGTCAGGTTTGAAGGACAAGAATACAGGATTTTGGGGGAAGTTAGAAGAGTGGGATGTTATTGTGATAAGTGAAACCTAGGCAGATGAGAAGGACTGGAAGGGTATAAAAAGACTGTTACCAAAATTTTATCTGTAGATAATGCAAGACGCAAGAAAAGAACACGCTAAAGGGAGAGGGATAGGGGACATGGTTTCAGGGGTCAGAAAAAAATCAGTAGAAGTGAGAAAAGATGGGGATATGGAGGAAAAGGACGAAACAATAGTGAGAAGGATTATGTTTCGGTAAGTCAAAATAGCGATGGTTTGTGTATATAGAAAAAGAAGAGAAGATGAAGGCTGGAGGGTAATAAGGAAGTGGATGTAGGAGAAAAAGAGAGAATTGGTTTTAATAGGAGAAGAGTTAAATGTATGGAATGGCGAATAAGGGGGAGGGATTTACAGTAAAGAAATGGAGGCATATATGCATATAGGGGGCTTATAGGCGAGCTCATATCCATAGCAAAGTAGAAAAAGCGATCAAAGAAGTTAGGGTGTGGGATATGATAAATAGGCATGAAGGGGAAAGGAAGCACGTTAATGAAAAAATAGAAATGGAGGAATGGACATATTATTTCAAGAGTCTATTGGGGGAGAGCAAAATAAGATTAAAGGCGAAAATAGAATCAGAGTACAACGAAAAATGGAGTAAGGGGACGCAATAACAAGATAAGAAGTGGATGAGACATTAGATAGACTAAACAGAAACAAGGCAACAGGAGGAAATGGGATGGAGAACGCAGCGATGAAGTATGGAGTTAGGGATGTAGAAAATTTGCAACAAGGTCTGGAAAGGGGGAGGTTAGCCGAAAGAATGGATGACCGGAATAGCGATACCGTTTGTCCAAAAAGAGGGAGGAAAAAAAGTAGAGGTATACACAGGGATCACTTTCATGCCAGTAGGCTAAATATATGCAGAAATCTTATGAAAAAGGTTGGAGAGTCAAGCAGAACAAAGAGAGACTATCCCACACAATCAGATGGGATTTAAATAAGACATGGGAACTAAGATGGATTTTAGATGGTAATGAATATGGAGTGATGTGGATGAGGAAATAAGTAGAAGAAGAAGTAAGGGAAAGCAAGTGAGTAGGGCAGAGCCAAGTTAGTAATCCTGAAAAAGGGCAAAAAAAGAAAAAAAATGTTTTTAATATTGTAGAAAATGCATTTTTATGGCAACAGGAAGCGGGAGGCCTGGAAGATGGCCCATTTTTAGAATTAATGGTACTATTGTTTATACTACGCAATGCGAAAAAGTATAATATATATAGTAGTTGAGTTAGAATAAGGATGAAATTGTAAATATATGTACAGGGAGCGGGGCCCTCAAACCGTAAAAGGGACAGGTTAAATACGTACGTACAAACAAACTCATATACACACACACATACATACACACATACATACATACATAAATACATGCATAAATACTAGTAAATAAAACACTTACTATAATTCACATTTGTTAGAATGAAATTCTACTAATGCGAATTAGTAATTATTACTTACAGATCTCATCCTAAAATTTTGTTTTATCAACCAATAAAATAAATTAGAGACTCGTTGGTGATCGAATTGTATCAGAAATAAATCTAGACAAGATATTTTAGGCTAAAATTGTTATTCCATTTTTTTAAAACTATTCTATTTTAGAAATTGCTATCTCTAGATTTGATTTCCAAACTGGCATTCAATCAGCCTCGAAAATTAATTCTAATTCATTTCGATGGTATAAGTTCATCAAAAATAAATCTCGGAGAAATTCAACCTACCTGAATTTAATTAATAAAATATTCAGGGATTTTTTTGTATTTTAGAAAATTTTTTCTCTGGACCTCATCCTAAAATTTTGTTTAGTTAAACAATAAAATAAATTACGGACTCATTGGTGATAGAATTGTATCAGAAATAAATCTAGACAAGATATTTTAGGCCAGAAATGTTATTTCAATTTTATTGAAATTATGCTATTTTCGAAAAATGCTATCTCTGGATTTGATTTCCAAATAGGCATTTGATCAGCCTTTAAAATTCATTCTAATTGATTTTTATGATAAAGGTGTATCAAAAAGATATCTCGAGGAAATTTAACTTATCTGAATTTAAATTAATGCAATATTTAGGGATTTTTTTGTATTTTAGAAAATGTTTTCTCTGGACCTCACCCTAAAATTGGGTTTAGTTAAACAATAAAATAAATTACAGACTCGTTGGTGATAGAATTGTATCGAAAATAAATCTAGACAAGATATTTTAGGCCAGAAATGTTATTCCAATTTTTTTTGAAACTATTTTATTTTCGAAAAATGCTATCTCTGGATCTGATTTCCAAACTGGCATTCAATCAGCCTCGAAAATTAATTCTAATTCATTTTGATGGCACAGGTTTACCAAAAAGATATCTCGACGAAATTTTACTTGCCTGAATGTTAATTAATAAAATATTTAGGGATTTTTTTGTATTTTAGAACATTTTTTCTCTGGACCTCATCCTAAAATTTGGTTTGACCAACAAATAAAATAAGTTAGAGACTTGTCAGTGTAGCAGAAACAAATGTAGAAGCGATATTTTGTGCAAGAATTTTTATTCCCATTTTTTCATAAGTTTTGCTATAATTATTTATTTATTTACACTTGTCTATAGAACATTCGGTACATACAAGGATAGTTTCGTAGGGATATCTAAAAACATAAAGCTCGTATAGCCAGACGCATAAACATACATAAATACAAGGTTAAAACTATTATAAGCTATCTAATGGTCTCCAACGCTCGCTGATAATCTTCACAATTAAGTTAACAAATTTTCTAACAGTGGCAGGGTGAACGGAAGACAATACAGCTAACCATTTATCGGAGGGGTGTATATCTGTAGGCTTGGTGGGAAACTTAGACTCAAACAAGTCCTGACAAGCCGGGCAATCAGATAAAATGTGGTACAAAGTCTCATTATCGAGGTGGCAAATCCTACATCTCTCTTCTATATTAAAAACATACTTTCCACGGTCAATTAGAATTCGGCAAACATGTATATTTGATAGTCTGAGCTGTGCAAAGATTCTTTTATAAAACAGAGGTATTCGCATGAGTCAATATGATTGTGTGCCGGATTGCATCGCTAAATGCGGAAAAATGAGTAAGCTCTTAGACAAGGCGAGACGCTCGCCATCAAGGATCTCTAGGTAGGACTTACAGCTCCCAAGAACTATCTCTCGATCAGAGCTAATGGAGTTGAATGTGAGGTTCTCCCATCTATCCACCAAACCACTTGCATTGAAAAAAACCCGGATCTGGGAAAACCAATTAAATTTGTTGTAAGGGTCTTTTACTGCCAGTGACCTCAGTCTCTCGAAACACAATCTTGGGTACCGTGAACTATCCATTGTCGAAATTTTAATTGACCAAGATAAAATATTTTTTAAGACCGTGTGAGATAAATGCAAAGAACCAGTTTCTAATCTCACCGCGTAGTCAGGTGTATTGTTGGGCAGGGATAAAAGTTTCTTAAAAAAAGAAAGCTGTACTCTCTCTATAACTTCCAAATGATTTAGGCTCCAAACCTGCGAACCATACAGTAGTGTAGTTACGGAGAGGCTCTGGAATAATCTAATGTAAGTATTCCACGAATCAGCTCTGACCGAGTGGATTGTCCTTAGGATTGAGCTGACGGCTGTATTCGCAGCACTAACGGACTTCCTTGCAGCGGGTAGAAAGGAGCATGAACCCGAAAGAGGGGTACCTAAATAAGTATATTGTTTAACTACTTCGATCCGGGAATCGCCGAATTTAACAGATTTAAATTTCCTAGCAGATGAATTCGCTGATTTAGAAAAAATTACAATTTTAGTTTTTTCCGTGTTCACAAAAAGATGATTTTCTTTGCAATAAGAATTGAGTGCTTCCAGTTTTCTGTTTAACTCAACCGGGGTATCTGCAAAAAGAACATAATCATCCGCAAAACCAAGCAATAATATTTCAACTAAACTATTTACGGAGACGCCTCGACAACCTTGCTGGATTAAATAGTCTTCTAAATCGGTGATGAAAAGAAAAAATTCGAACGGGCTTAAAACTTCACCCTGAAGGACACCCTGCGTGACCTTGACAAATTTAGTTGATCCCTTGCCAGTCTTAATACAAGTTGTCGCAGAAGAATGAAAGTGCTTCAGAATATTAATTATTTTAGTGCTAAGGCCCAAAGAGTCAGAAAATACAAATCTTTTAGTGTAATTGAAATTTACTCGAAATGTTATTTTAGTGCATTTCATTGCGTTATCGTTTAAGCTCAAATCATGTCGTTAGAAATGAAAACACCAATACCGTAAATTTTATTTCAGAATCCCTAAATATTTCATTAATTTAAATTCAGGCAAATTAAATTTCTTCGAGATATCTTTTTGATAAAACTATACCATCAAAATGAATTAAAAATAATTTTAGGCTAACCAATCTCCAGTCTTAAGATAAGGTCTAGAGATAACGGTTTTCCAATAATGTTCATTGAAATGAACCAGCTGAAATGCACAAAATCCATCTGCATTTCCTGATGTGTATTTCATCTATGATCGATCTGTGAAAAAAAAAACAATGGAAATCAGTTATTAATTTCAGGAATAAAGTGTTACTTATTAAAGTTATGAATAAGTCAGGATTGTTAAATAATTATTAAGTAATTATTGTTTAAATTATTACTGCCGAGACTGTCAGTAATAAATATACAAAACCACAAAACATTTCTCTGGTAAAGAATAATCAATCGAAAGTATAATATACATGCGGGCCGATCTGTCAGTATTTCGAGGTTATGTTCACATTCACCTTTTCACCCAAATCGCTGTAAGGAATTGTAAGTAATGTCAATTGAAAGTTTTCGCATGTAATATTTTATTCAATTTATTTACAAATATACCTTCTGTTTGTAACATACCTTTTTTATTTTGCAAATAAGCATTAAACACAATTCACTCTTCGCCCACTAAAATCGCAGAATATTATTACCATTTTATAGTATTTGTCAGTCAGCAGCCATTCCATAACATTATTGGCACAGAAGAAAACTGACGTTCACTTCTCAGGTCATTTGTCTCACTTCATTATCAATTAAACACTTTTATTATTTGTAATTACTATGTAACATAACCTATGTTGTTTTGATACTTGTATCCATTTGAAGTTTCGAACGAAACCATGGAAACTATGATAAACTTGATACGAAGATACACGGACTTGGCAGAATGGCCGATCCAAATGCAATTTTAAAGGCGCGAAATATGAAAATACCCCTGTATAAAGGCTTCTCCCCTGCTGTTGTTCAATTCGGGTAGCATTCAGATCGCCATGTATGTAAGCCCCAGCGTGTCCACCCTGTATAATACGGTGAAAGCTCAGTCATTCTCTTTCCAAAATGACTGGCATGAACTAAATCTGACTTTTTAAATGATTTTTTTCATATGAATTAATTCCTTCACAATAGGCATAAAGTCTGAGCAAGTGAAATATAAATTCAAGCAGGTTTATTCAAGCTAATTATCGATCCTCTTAATTTCGAAAAACGATAGAATGGACATGAAAGAATGAGAGACGTTTTAGAACTTTAATTTTGATTTTCTATCAATCTTCTTGCTTATCTAACATGGTAGAAAAAGAGGTTCGAATGACTTTAGTGATCGGATTCCCAGTGTAGAAAATCTTGGCGCAGCACTAGAGGAAACGCGAGTTGCAGATACGGGGGGAATTCTATGTATAAAGTAAACGCGTGACATATATGCAGGCGAATACCCGTGAATGTTGGGAGATTCCCTATGCACGCCACACACAAATACACATACATATTCTGACGGGGTACCATACACCCTGCACAAAAACATTAAAAATATGAATACTCAGCTTCTAAAACTTCGCTTGGGAAATTAGTTTATAGTAGCGAATAAAAATGTATTTATTTTTAAATGTCAGCCTCGAGAATTCCATACTAGATAATATATATTTTTGGCTTAATTTTGCTATAACGCATTGAATCATGTTCTGTTGAGTTAAATTTAAACAAGATGGATCACCACCCATAATAATCGAGCTGTCAGATTATACGTCATACAGGA
Organism: Belonocnema kinseyi; assembly: GCF_010883055.1. NCBI lineage: Eukaryota > Metazoa > Arthropoda > Insecta > Hymenoptera > Cynipidae > Belonocnema > Belonocnema kinseyi. The sequence continues at coordinate 144,322,576 of NC_046662.1, forward strand.
TACTAGCCATGGACCAAGAAGAGGAGATTTCGCAGCCCATGCGCAGCGAAAAATTTTCCGCCCGCACAATAGTAGTAGGAGAAACAGGATCATGCGGCCGCGAAAAGTTTGCGCATTGCTACAAGGAAACGAACTGGAAGCTATCCCACTTCCTTGCGGCTTCTCTCATTCTACCAATCTTCAGTTGCAATCTTCTAACACAAGTGTTGTTCCGACGAATGAGTATTGCCTTGAAGGCTCGCACTCAAGGTAAAAACAATATCCGATTGATCTAAATAGAAAAAGAACCAAATGAGAGGTGGAAACGTTTCCAGGTAGGCTACTTTTAATTACTTCTGTCTGATATATTTATATTGTCGCGATTCAAGTTCATGTGCCGAAGTGATAGGCACATTTCGTTGAAATCTGTTGGTTGCTGACCTTGGTCAACGTCATGCCTAACGCTTGAAAATATAGATAGTCGAGTCTTTGTCTTTGATTAATCTGGTGGTTACTTGGATCACCCAAACTTTAAAATTAAAGGTAAATGGCGTCACTTTAAGAGTTCATGAAAGTCAGTGATTAATCTTGAGGCCATGTGGATCACGAAAATATCATAAAGTAAATTTAATTAAAATGGCGTCGATTGAGCTATAGTTTTCCAACAATTTTGGAACACAATTCCCCCTATTTAAAATTACAGGGTATGGATAACCTAATTATATAGTATAATCAGTTCCAATATATAGTGTTCCACTTTTCATTTAACTTTGCACTCTTGTATCTTTACTTATCCCGCCACTCCACCCGAGCTGCCGAGCGTGACCTAACCACACAGTCGGTTAAGTAAAAATCAATATTTATAAATTTTGCTAGTTTTAGGTTAAAACTACCTTCCGAAAAAAAATCTTCTTGTCAAAATACCAGAAAACATAAAACTCAAATAGTATACTGCATATTAGCTTATTAAGTTGTGAAGAGAACGAGACGAATATTTATCCTCAGACCAATTCAACTGAATTATATGCATCATACTATTGTAGTTATATATCTGCTGGTAGTCTGACAAGAAGACTGATAATTAGAATGAGATGTAATAAAATGCATGTTGATCCAAGCTAATGATTGTGCATGCGCAGAGTTTTGGGAGGCAGATCACTGATATTTCATTCTACTGTTTGAATCGGACCTCTTAATTTTGAAAAACGACAAGAATAAGTTTTTTTGATTAAACAATGCTGGAACCGTTCAAATCGCACTACATAAGGAAAGACGTTTTTAAATCTAAGTTTCAAATTTTACCACACCTCGTTGTGGTTCACATCGTAAAAAGAGAGATCCTATCGACTTCAGGCATCGATGTCCCAGTGATGTCTGACAGAGCATCAGTTCAAAGGTCGATTTATGCATTACCGACTGTTGATATTAGTTTTTGTTAATTTGACAGTGGTTCCATCTCTTATTTGTAGATATTTACTTTTGATTGGTGAGGCACGCTCCTGTTATAGCGACAGAGGCTTGATCTGTGGCTGAAGATGTGCATTACCGATGGACCCTGTTTTACCGACCTTTTGCAAAATTATAATATAACCTACCGATCTCTCTGTTCAGCTACTGATAGTAACATTGCCTTCTGCCTTACCGATATACAGCCAAATGATAATACAGGATGTCAAAAAAGTAGGGGAACACGCCTGCAACTTCTTGAGTGTGTTATTTTCTACAAAGGTCAAGGTCATTCCCATAGTAACTTTTAACAAGGAACCTGATTAAAATATGCATTAGGTCATATGTTCTGGATGACCTTAAAGGTCACCTTAAGGTCATTTCAAGTCAAACAATATTTAATGGCTATAAGAAATGCATCATTGAATAATATTCCATTGCGGACAATTAACGTAAATAATTCCATTAAAATATAATTGACCTTAAGTTGACCTCGAAGGTCATTGGAAATGTCGTGTTGAACGTCACTAGTGCATGTGACTTGTTAAACTCAATAACTTTGGTCGTTACGAAAAAAGTTTGAAAGCTTCTGTTCCAAAGGCAAGTAGACCTCGTATAAGGTAAAATGATATCTAAGTGACCTTTATCGTTGAATTCTACTTATGACCTAAATATATATTTTATTATACGAGTTTTTTCATTTTGATTGCCGAGAACAAAATGGAGCTTTTCATTATAAAAAATGACCTTGAAACAACCATAAAGGTCATCCCTTATGTCAAAATTAAGGTCTTCATCACGTTTATTACGAGCCACTCACCTGTTTTTCCGAGCGATGGTAAAAATATAATATACGCAGTTATCGACTTACCCGTTTTTCCGACTCATAGTAATAAACTGTTTTACTGATCTATGGTAACTTCGCATACAACAGAAACTTATATTGTTAACTTAGTAGGAATATTTGTTACCAACCTGACTGTTTTACCGACTTAGTACAAAAAACAACCTCAAAATTACCGAAATATGTTTTACCGACCGATGGTAACCGGGACCAGATGATATCAAGACCTTTTGGTGGAAGAAGTTTTCTTAAACCCATCAGCATTTAGCCCGTATTTTCACCTCATATTTAAAGTTTAAAGAGCCAATTTCCTGAGTGGTTGGTAGAAGGGCGTACAATACTCCAGCTTAAAGCTTAAAGGTTCATCCGCAAATTGTTAGGTGCATAGAGTGATTGATGCCCCTTTGGAAAACCAGATTTACTATCTTATCTGTAAGAAATCGTGTGACAACTAACAAGGACACGTTTCAGAGAGGTGTCTTTCAGAGCGACACCATGAGCCAACTCCTCTTTTGCCTCAATTTATTGCAAATATCTCTAGCACTGCGCCATTCCGACGGGTACTTCTTGGAAGCGAGGAAAACTTAACAGCATCCCTGAAGACCCTGAGCTCTTCGACAGAAACGCCATACAATACTTTTGCGCTGAAGAGACTTATATATACCTGGGCGTGCCACAGAGCCGGATTCAGGAAGTGACATCTATAAAGGATACTCTCCGAAGCAGATACAAACGTCTCATCCGGCAGATTTGTCTTCCGCACAGTCGGCGAGGAACAAAGTACTTGCAACGAACATGCTTGCCGTCCTGGTAGTAATTAATTGATTTGGAGTGGTACCATGGCCGAAGAACGAGCTCAAATCCCTTGATATCGGGACACGAAAGATTATGCATATGAACAGAAGCAAGCATCTAAAATCTTCTGTTCCATGACTTAACATCTCACGCCGGCAAGGTGGTCGCGTAATGTTGAATATTGAATGTCTTCACAACAGTATTATTCTGGGTAAAGCACATAGAGTCACAAATCGAAGAGACGCCCTTCTTAAAATGGTAAGGAAGCACGAAGAAGTGGGCAAAGGAGCGTTTCTGTACAGTGCAGCGCAGGAGCCTGCTGAAACACTCGGACTTAACTTCAGTATTAGGGGTGAGCAAAATGAATAAAATCTTATCTATCTTGAGCACTCACTCCTGAAAGCCCGGATTAAGAAAGCACAAGGTGATAACTTCCGTGAACAGTTTCTCGATAAGAGGATGCACGGTATCTTCGACAGAATTGTGAAGGATCAGTCAATTTCGTGTGAGCTAACTTTAGATTTTCTTAAATCACCGGGATTGAAGCCTGGCCCGGAGGGTTTCATTTTGGCAAATCAAAGACGGTATCATTTCCACCTTAACATACCGTCGCCATATTTTGAGCCAAGAGGCACAATGCCGCACTAACTGTGCTTTATTACCATTTCTGTCACTCTTACGGCATTAACCTTAATATCGCTCCTCTAAATGCTCCTAGGGAAATCGTGTCAGTTGTCCAGAATATAAAGTGCCGCATATACTGAAACCTTCTGTTTTCGACAATCGTTTCTGTTGCACACTCGGGCCAGACATGGTTCTTCTTGACTACAAGAAGCGAACAACGTTCGTTATCGAATTTTCGGCACCAGCTAACAAAAACGTCACAGCCAAGGAGAATGACAAGAGAGGTATAGAGACCTTATAAGAGAGTTGCAACGATTGTACCCGGAATATTCTGTTAAACTAATCGTCCTTATCATGTTACAGACTGTAAGTACTGTAACCACTTATCTCATGGTCGTGAGGCGTGGTTGTGGCTGAAATTTTACCGCAATTTCGCTGGGAGCGGGTGCAATTTTTCAGATTAGTACCTGCTCCCGTCACAATCGTGCAGTGTTTCTCATGACAAATTTATACATACAAAAAAAGCGTAAGAGGTGGGAGGTGTTTCACGGAATCTCGAGCTCTTGTGCCAAAGACTGATTTCTCGGGTATCTAAAAACTCAATTATTAGAAATAATAACTCCCGGATTTTTCCTTCGATGGTTTCATTAAAAAGAGCAGCTTAAAAATATTGAAATGTGTAAAAACCTTGATTTCGATTTTTTTGAATAAGCCCACTTTCTTTGGCGCATGTCACTAACACACGAAGAAATATATATATAGGCAATTTCATGTCAATCGGGTCACCTAAATATCTCGTAAACGAGTTTTTTGTTTTTCACCAAATTTGATATAGATAACACAGGCCGACGAATTTTAAAGCCAGAGACCAGACCTAGCATTTCCGAAGGAATTTGATTTATTAGGATATCTTTATTTTTCACCAAAATATTGTAATTTGAAAATTTTTATTTTAGCGTTTTAACCCATTAACGCTGAGGTGTTCAGATTTATACAACGCATTCTCTATTGCTGACGTACGATATTTTTTCTTCAAAATATTATCGCAGGGGTTTTAGAGGGTGCTCTTTCTATTGGCGTTGTCAGTTTTTTGTTATAACCCCTAGAAGAGCAAATATGGCGGCCACAATTTAGAGCTTTAAAAAAGAACAAAGGATCCTGCACAAAATACCAAGAAAAAAGCGTGCAGTCGTTTGGAACCAAACTTCGCTCATTGATAAAACAAAAGAAGACGGACTGCGCGGAATGCTACTGCGTACTCTGTGTGCATTCTAATGTTTATATTCGCTGTATGTGCGAGCCGTTCTACGGCGCAGTCAGTCTTAGATCCCTGGCTGGCTCACTGAGCTGGCGACGCTTTTATGACCTGTTGTGCGTAGGTGATGAAATTCGTTTTTTGCTACCCTACTTTCCGTCTTAGAGATCACGTTTGAGTGGCGGGCTAACGTTTGGATGCGTATGTAATAAAATTCTTTTTGTATTTAAAATCTGTCTAGCGGTTACATTTCGTGTCGATCGTGATTTTTGTATATAGTGAGTTTTAGAATTTTCACGTTACTGTTCATAATATGAAAGAAATTAGTTCAAGAACTCCTTGCGCTAAGAAAGTTAACACGTTTTTTCACGTTTATGGAAAGTATGAAACGGAGAAATACCGTAGATCAATTAATGATTCGATAAAAACGTCATACTTCAACTGTTATGCGACTTCAATGAAAAATTTGGATGAACCGTGGGTACCAACCTCAATTTGTCATGCTTGTAGATTAAATTTGTCAAATTATGAAGATGAAAGTACCAAGACATAGACTGTTATTCAAACACCTGTTTGGCATAAGTCCAACGATCATGATACTGATTGTTACTTTTACTTATGACAAACGGGAGGTTTTTCGAAAAAGTATTTGAAGGAGATCGTTTACCCTGATTTAAAAAGTGTTACACCAGCTAATATTGGTATTAGAAATCACTCTGAAAACAAAAGTGACCGATCAACTCACGAATTAATGGATACTGACGATCCAAATGCAACTAAAGATTCTTCTTTGGAAGAATCAGATGATAAAAGTCCAAAATTTGTTGACCAAGATGGATTAGACGATTTTATACGTGACCTTGATCTTCCAAAAGATAAAGCTGAGCTTTGCACTTCAAGACGCAAAGAGAGGAAACTATTATTAGCTGGCATTAGGGTAACTTTTTACAGAAATAGAGAAGAAAAGTTTAGCAACTACTTTTCAATGGACAGTGGGATTGTGTATTGTAATGATATCGAAGGACTCATTAATATATATAATGGAGATAAGCACGCTGCAATGCCAGTAGTTCACTCAACTACACTGAAAGACTCTTATGATACTTTCAAATTACTCCTGATAAAAATAAAATACAATGTCCATAATTGGCTTATTTGTGGTGAATTCAAAATGAAATCTTATAATAGGTTTACAGTCAGGAAACATTGAATACCCTTGTTTTCTTTGCCTTTGCGACAGTCATGCATGGGATGAACATTGGATAACGGAGAAATGACCAGACAGATTAGGGGCCATCCATATACCACGTGGACAATTTGGGGAGAAGGGGGAATAATAGAATTTTTATTTTTATTTTAATTATATATTTTTTTCACGACTTTTTCTTTGCAATTTGAATCATGTTTAAGCTCACGTTCCTAAGCTAAGCTGAATTTTTTCAGCCAATTCATCGCTTCTTTTGGACTTTTTGTATTCCGGGAGCTCGCGACAATTCTGTAGACGTCATTTTAGTACTCACTAAAATTTCAGATTCTTTTGTTTTCCTAGTCAACAGTTCGAAATTCGTTGACTGACTAACACTGTTGGTGCATTTTCTAACAATTTATCGTTAAACTGGTCAAAAATTCGAGTGAAAAAACGTCATTTTAGTACTCTTGAAACCCACGTGGAATGATTGTTTGAATGCTGCAAACTAACAAGACGTTTGATTGGCAGCTGCTCGGTGCTGCCAAAGTTGACTGGCAGACTGTCATACATGTAAAAAATTTGAGTGAAAAAACTTCATTTTAGTACTCTTCAAACACACGTGGAGTGATTGTTTGAATGCTAAAAACTAACTAGAAGTTTGACTGGCAGCTCCTGAGTGGTGCCAAAGTTGACGGGCAGATTGTTAAGCATATAAAAAATGACAGGATGGAAATTAGAACAGTGATTTTCTTACACCTGAAGCATTATGGAGATGATTCTTTAGGTGCTAAAAAGTGAGACAATAATTGATTGGCTGCTCCTCAACTAAAAAAATTTGACTTTGTTCTAACAATCATTTCCAATGGGTTTCAAGAGTATTAAAATGACATTTCTTCTTTCGAATTTTTGGCATGTATGACAGCCTGCCAGCCAAGTGTGGCACCACTCAGGCGCTGCCATTCCAACTTCTTGGTAGTTTTTAGCATTCAAACAATCGTTCCTCGTGGGTTTGTAGAGTACTAAAATGCCGCTTTTTCACTCAAATTTTTGACATTTTTTTTTTGACAGTCCCAAGTCTTGCCTTACCTGAATGGGAAATCGTACGTCTTGCCTTCATTGGCTGGGAAATTCAAAAGCTTACCATAATTGGCTGAGAAATCTAAAGTCTTGCCTTAATTGGCTGGAAAATATTAAGTACTTTCTTGCTCAGCTAAACAATCCCAAGTCCAGCATTAAGTCGCCGTTAATGGGTTAATAGGCTAAATTGAAAATTTTCATTTCAAAGTTAGCCCACCTGTAGTATGGAATTCAATTATTTCATGAAATATAAACGACTGAATTCGCTGCTCCCAGGGTTAGGTGGGTTAGCCTGCTTATGATATGGTAGGGGTGATTTCTGGGTTAAGTTGGATTAGCAGGTAGGTGGATTAACCCATTTGTGACATGTAACTTCATTATTCCAAAAAAAATATGCGACTAAACTTATTGTTCTCAGGGTCGGGTGGGTTAGCATGCTTGTGGCTTGTTAGGGGTGGTTTATATCCCTAGGAAACGGCTTCCGTAGAAATAAAAAAACACGGGTTCTATATTTTTTATTGTTTAATCAATGTGCAAAGTTTGGTTCCAAACGACTGTACGCTTTTTTGTTGGTATTTTGTGCGGGATCCTTTGTTTTTTTTTAAAGTCCTAAATTGTGGCCGTTATATTGGATCTTCTATGGGTTACAACAAAAAACTGACACCGGCAATAAAAAGGGCACCCTCAAAAACCCCTGAGATAATATTTTGAAGAAAAAATATCATACCGTCAGCAATAGAGAATGCGTTCTATAAATCTGAACAGCTCAGCGTAATGGGTTAAAACGATCAAATAAAAAATTTCAAATTACAATATTTTGGTGAAAAATGAAGATATCCTAATAAATCCAAGTACGTTTGAGAGGCGAAATAATAAAAAACGTGGTTTTTTACATGCTCTTCAGGTACACCATTTTTAATGTGAAAAAACATCGATTAGCCCGCGATTATTATTCAATTTGATATTTTTGGTGTTGCTGGCAATGAATATGGCGGCTAAAAAAGTGTTATATAATAACATTTTTGAGTACGCTTAATCCATACATGAAATTAGTTTCGCCAAATCGTTTTGTTTTAACAATATGTTTAACCAAATTATTACAAGAACAACATTTTTGGAATAAAAAATGTCAGAATTCCATTCGATGTCAAAAATAACGTACATCATAGTATTGAAACTAATGGCATATTTAAACGCATGAATGATATTGATGATAGTCTAAACCCGGGGAAATGCGGAAAATTGTTGTTACCTTTCTTATAAGTAATTGAATATGTTATACGAAACGTTATATGCGACGCGTTTAAATATTCCATTAGTTACAATACTATGCCGTACACAATTTCTGACATAGAAACTAATTATGACATTTTTACACAAGAAAATGTTTTTTATCCAATAATTTGTTCAAACAGAGTGTTGAAACAAATTAATTTTTAAAGACAAATCGCATGTTTGGATTACGCGTAATCAAAACCCCCTTAAATAATTGATTTCGTATTTGTATTTTCTGTGCGTTTCTTATGAACATAAACAGTTTTATTAAATTTACAAAATGTATTATTTTTTTAATTAAACACCCGAATTAAAGACATAAAAGAACTATTGCGGATGTAACGTTTACCATTCAATTTTAGTCTGGTATTTGCTTGGCAAAATTAGCTAATAACGCAACAATTTGTTTAAACAAATTGTTTAAACAAATCAATTTTTCAAAGTATTGGAAAATTTTAAATCAGCGGTACCTGAAACTCTTAAAACTATATCTGGTTTATATGATTCGTGAAAAAAAATCTTATGGTCCCAAAAAACCCGTTTACGAGTTATTTAGGTGGCCTGATTGACATAGA
>NC_046662.1:144331734-144347607 GCF_010883055.1 Belonocnema kinseyi
TGTTGCGGATAGAGGGTCTCTGTACCAAGGGTTACTGCTGAATATGGTTACAAAAATAAATAGGCAGTCGCGCACAATTGTCCTGGGCTTGTCCCGAAGGAATTAACCCCCGATCGGAGGTGTGAAAACCGCGCCGAAAGCTGAATGGCACCTGGGTGATGTGTCTAGAACGGTGACTCTGGGAAAACGGGGCGACCTCTCAGAGTACGCAGCCTTATCCTTGCATGCGGGGCTCTACAAGGATGGACGAATCCCTTTCCCTAGCTTCTTGTGGGAACAGCAATGACAAAACCAAATATAGTTGTAGTAAGTGCGGTTCAAAACAATAGAACGCGCAGGGCTCCCGACAATGGGTCGGCCAACAATGCCCACCAATCTAGAGCTGGGGGAGCCAATAAAAATGGATTTAATGCGATGGATCGGTGGGATCTCGCGACCTTTGGGTGGACGGAGCGACTGAATCACGACTTGCTAGAGTGCTACAATGCGAGTGTGGCCCCTGAACGGGGTTACATGGCACGGCTGCATGCTCTGTTGTGCGAGAAACACCCGGAGATATCACACTTTTCGCAGCAGAGAACAGAGAAAGAGAGGCGACACTAAGACCAACTGCGGGCAGGCATCCAATAGAGGAAGAGCGATGCTTTACGACCCTGAGAAACATCAACACCAAGGTTTCTCTCAAGGGCCAAGGTTCGAAAGCTGCCGACCACCAGACAGCATATTGTTGAGAGAATACGGATACTATCTGACGCTAAGAGAAGTCTAGAGCGGAGGGAGAGGTGGGTCAGAGAAAATCAACAGTTTCTCTCTGACTCATCTCGACTCTTCCAAGACCCTCCAGTTACTGTCGAACAAACACCCATCCAAACCAGAGAAGGTGGAAGTATTTTGGAGAGAAGTTTACGAAGTTCAGCATAGACTGGACGAAGACTCAGAAAATATAAAGAGCTTCAAGGAGTTATGTGTTGCCCTCATAACACCTGATAAAGGATGTTCACCCATCACTACCGAGGAGGTGAAAAAAGTATTAAGAGGGATGAAGAACTATTCCGCACCAGGACCAGGTTGTATCAAAACCTTCTGGTGGAAGAAGTTTTATTCAACCCATTAGCATTTGGCCCGTATTTTCATCTCATATTTGAAGTCGGAAGAGCCGATTCCAGAGTGGTTGGTGGAAGGGCGCACAATACTTCTGCGGAAATAGGCAACTTAGCTGACCCAAAGAATTACAGGCCAATTAATTGTCTGAACACGCTTTATAAGATATTCACAGCTATCCTAAATGATAGGATTGTTCGGGCAATTGAACCTGTGTGGCAAGAAATGTATGAACAACGAGGCTCAAAGAAAGGCGTAGCCGGATGTCGGGAGAACCTGCTCATCGATAGATGTGTCTGCAAAGATGCAGCATTTTACCAGCGTGACCTATCGATGGCCTGGATTGATTATCGGAAAGCTTTCGATCCGACATCCCATAGACTTATCATCTGTCTTTTGGAAATGTTAAATGTTCATACGCAAATAGTTAGGTGCATAGAGAGATTGATGCCGCTTCGGAAAACCAGATTTACTATCTCATCTGGAAAAAATCGTGTGACAACTAATAAGGTCACGTTTCACAGATGTGTCTTTCAGGGCGACACCATGAGCCCACACCTCTTTTGCCTTACATTATTGCCACTATCTCTAGCACTGCGCCATTTCGACGGGTACTTGTGCGGGAAACCTGCAGATCGAAAGTACAAGGTCACTCATGTATTTTACATGGACGATCTTAAGATCTATGCTAAAAACAGAGAGCAACTGCATCTAGCTCTGGGGATTGTTGAACGATATACTAAGAAAATTGGAATGGAATTTGGGTTCGACAAATGCGCCAAGGTTTATTTAAAGCGAGAAAAACTTAATGGCATCCCTGAAGATCCTGAGCTCATTGATAGAAGCGCCATATGACACCTTTGCGCTGACGAGACTTATACATACCTGGGCGTGCCATAGAGCCGTATTCAGGAGGTGACATCTCTGAAGGATACTCTCCGAAGCAGATACAAACGTCTCATCCGGCAGATTTGGTCTTCCGAACGGTCGGCGAGGAACAAAGTATCTGCAGCGAACATGTTTGCCGCCCCGGTACGGATGAAGAATGAGCTCAGGTCTCTTCATATCGGGACAAGAAAGGTTATGCACATGAACGAAAGCATGCATCTGAAGTCTTCCGTTCCGCGACTGTACATCTCACGCCGTCAACGGGGTCGCGGAATATTGAGTCTTGAATGTCTTCACAATCTATCTCCAGTACTCACTCCTGAAAGCCCGGATTAAGAAAGCACAAGAGAAAAGCTTTCGTGAACAGCTCCTCGATAAGAGGATGCACGGTATCTTCCACATAAATGTGAAGGATCAGTCAATGTCTTGTGAGCTAACGTTTGCTTTCCTTAAATCGCTCGGATTGAAGTCTGGTACGGAGGGTTACATTTGTGCATGCTAAAACGGTGTCATTTCCTCCTTAACATACCGTTGCCACATTTTGAGCCAAGACATTCCTGATGATAGCTGCGGGGCGTGCCATGCACACCTCGAGAATCTAGCTCACATACTATCTAGTTGTCCAACTCACGCGGGAACGACCTACATTCAAAGGCCTAATGCGGCACTAAGAGTGCTTTATTACCATCTCTTTTAGACTTACGGCATTAACCTTAATATCGCTCCTCTAAATGCTCCTAGGGAAATCGAGTCAATTGTCGAGAATGGGAAGTGCCGCATATACTGGAACTTTATATTCTCGACAATTGTTTCTCTTGCTCACTCGAGGCTTGAAATGGTTCTTCTTGACTTCGAGAAGCGAACCATGTTCGTTATCAAATTTTCGGCACCAGCTGACAAAAACATCATAATCAAGGAGAATGAAAAGAAAGAAAGGTATCGAGACCTTAGAAGGGAGTTGCAACGATTGTACCCGGAATATTCTGTTAAACTAATCGTTCTTATCATCGGCGCTCTTGAAGGTGCCAAGCTTTCACTTGCTAATGGCCTAAAAAGCATCCCTGCGTGTCAACAATATGCTAAAACACTTGCGGTATAAATGCAGAATGCGGTAGTCCTTGGGTTGCTCTATGTTCTTAGGGTACACGAGGCGTTTTCTGGATGGTCGTATTGATTCCTTTACAGACTGTAACCACTTATCTCACGGTTGTGAGACGTGGTTGTGGCTGAAATTTTACCGCTATTTCGCTGGGAGCGGGTGCAATTTTCCAGATTAGCACCCGCTCCCGGCGAGATCCTGCGGTTGTCCTTATGACAAATTTTTAAATATATATATATATGTGTGTGTGTGTGTGTGTGTGTATAATTAAAAATTTCTCATAAGGACAACCGCAGGATTTCGCCGGGAGCGGGTGCTAATCTGGAAAATTGCACCCGCTTCCAGCGAACAATAATTTGCTTATTAGAAAAGTCGATATTTTTCACGAAATCATAATTGAATCTCTAAAAACGGATTCCATATGATGATCATCATGAATCAACGCAAGAGTTTCCCAGAATACAAATAATTTTATTATTGCAGGTTTGCAATAATTTTTTAATTTGTGGCTTTTTATATTTCTCATTTTAATTTTTATCTGAATTGATGTAGATATTCAGAAAAAACTATATTTTTAATTATACTTTTTAAAATACAACAATTGCTGATTTTATGTAAGAAAAAAAATCAGAAAATATAAAAAAAATTTATATCATGCTGCCATTAAAAAAAATCTTCAGGTTGGCCAAAGCCGATTTTTCCAAAGAAAACAAGCCAAAACTTTTCATTTATTTATTTTGATTGCCTATAAATTGAACATATAGAAATACAATGTATCATTTTTCAAAAAATATTTAGTGTTTCAAATGTATCAGAGAAATTCAAATTTACAAAGACGCTAATTGAAATAAGTCGCTACAAAAATTTCTTATCACAATTGTTTACTGTGAATTTTTTTATGAATATAGTAATAGTAAAAAAAATTCCAAGTTGTGAAGATCTGCGATTCAAGGATGCAATATCCTGTTTTAAAAACAAAAATTGGAAAATTTTTTTCCATCTGTATATGAATAGAACATTTACCACTCATATTTGTAACTCCGTTTTTTTAACTATATGTATAAATTTTAATGTGATTCCAATGTTTCTTATTTGAAATTCAAGTGCAAAAAATTAAAATGATCATTTTTATCGACCGAACTCGGTTATTAATTGCAGGGGCCTGGAAAGCGTTTTTCGTTTGGAATGGGGTGGGGGCGAATGAGTATTTTCATAAATGTCGACTTAATTAGTGGAATTCGCTGACTGTAAATTTTGTATTGCATATACACACTATGGAAGTGTATGCATGTATTAACCGGTTAGAGTTGCAGATATTTTTTAAGAAAATGAACTTGACAGTAAGAAGGTGGATGCCAATGTCACATGGAATGCGGGACCCACAACGTCTAGAACTAAAAAGTTTATAAAGTTGTTATACTTCGTCCAGAAGTCAAAATAGTCAATAGGTTTAACCCCAAAAAATGATTTGTTTCGCAGATATTCGTTTTGAACTCGCAAAGTGCATACATTGTGAATACTGAGTTTGCTTATCAGGAGGGCGTAAAGCGGCATTCATCTCTATTATTATGCGTTTGTTACATGATAAATAAACAGTGTGTCATCGAATATTTACATTTAATAAGAAGTGCTTAAGTAATGATAGATGCGAAAGTTCCCACTCTCGGCAATTACCTCTATTTCCCTAGGAACATTTAGAGGAACGATATCAAGGTTAATGCCATAAGAGTGACAGAGATGGTAATAACGCATTTCCAAAGCACGGCCTGCAGCTATCTTCGGGAATGTCTTGGCTTGAAATATGGCAAAGGTATGTTCATGTGGAAATGACATCGTATTGACATGTCAAAATAAAACCCTCTGTGTAGGACTTCAATCCGGGTGATTTGAGAAAAGCAAAAGCTAACTATCGCGACACTGACTGATTCTCCGCATTTCCTGACCATTTTACGAAGAGGGTCTCTTCGATTTACGACTCTATGTGCTTTACCCAGATTAATCCTGTTGTGAAGACATTTAAGATTTAATATTCCGGGACCACCTCGACGCCGTGAGATGTAGAGTCGCGGCATAGAAGACTTTAGATGTATGTTTTTTTATGCGTATAACCTTTCGTGTCCCGATATTAAGGGCTCTGAGCTCGTTCTTCGTCCATGGAACCACTCCAAATGAATTGAGTACTACCGGGACGGCTAGCATGTTAATTGCAGATACTTTGTTCCTTGCATACAGTTCGGAAGACCAAATCTGCTAAATAAGACGTAGGTATCTGCTTCGGAGAGTATCCTTTATAGATTTCACATCCTGAATCCTGCTCTGTGGTACGCCCAGAAATGTATAAGTCCCTTCAGCGTAAAGTTGTCGTAAGGCGCTTCTATCGACAAGCTCAGGGTCTTCAGGTATGCCATTAGTTTTTCCTTGCTTCAAATAAACCTTCGCGCATTTGCCTAACCCAAATTCCATTCCTATTTCATTGGTATATCGTTCGACAATCCCTAGAGCTGGATGTACTTGCTCTCTGTTTTTAGCATAGATCTTAAGATCATCCATGTAAAATACATGAGTGACCTTGTACTTTTGATCTGCAGGTTTGCCGCAATAGTACCCGTCGGAATGGTGAAGTGCTAGAGATAGTGGAAATGATGTGAGGCAAAAGAGGAGTAGGCTCATGGTGTCGCCCTGAAAGACACCGCTCTGGAAGTTGACCTTGTTTATTACCACACGATTTTTTCCAGCTGAGATAGTAAATCTGGTTTTCCAAAGCCGCATTAAACTCTCTATGCTTTTCATGATTCGCGGATGAACCTTTGAGCTTTCCAGAAGACAGATGATAAGTCTATGGGAGGTCGAATCGAATGCTTTCCAGTATCCAGACTATCAATCGGTCACGCTGGTAGCATTCTGCATCTTTTCCGACACATCTATCGACGACCAGGTTCTCCTGACATCCTCCTACGCCTTTCTTTGAGCCAGATTGTTTAGACATTTTTTGCCACATATGTTCAATTGCCTGAACAATTCTATCATTTAGCATAGTTGTTAATATTTTATACAGTGTGTTCAGACAAGTGATTGTCCCGTAATTCTTTGGGTCAGTGGTGTTGCCTATTTTCGGTAGGAGTATTGTGCGCCCTTCCACCAACCACAACGGAATTGGCTCTTTTGACTATAAATATGAGGTGAAAATACAGGTGAAATGCTGATAAGTTGAACAACATTTCTTCCACCAGAAGGTATTAATACCATTTGCTCCCGTAGCGGAATAGTTCTTTATCTCTCTTAATACGTTTTACCTCCTCGGTAGTGATGGGTGGTCATTCTTCATCAGGTGTTATGAGGGCATCACATAGCTCACTGAAGCTATTTATCTTCTCTGATTCTTCGTTCAATCAATGCTGCACTTCTTAGTTTTCTCTCAAGAGTACTTCGACCTTCTCTGGTTTGGGTGGGTGGTCGAAAGTAACTGAAGTGTCTTGAAAGAGTCGAGATCAAGAAGTAAAAGAAGTAAAAGAGTCAAGTAGTAAAATTCCCGTTTTCGACTCGAAATAAGAGGTGAATTACCTAATTTTCACTGACAACTACAGTCCTCGACTCTGGATAAACAAGTATCGGAACATCCGCGCTTCTTCGGTTTTATTGGCGCGGGGGATCTTGAGCATTTGAACGTTTCTTGGGCCGCTCTTGTATTGCAGATAGCGATTTAAGACGGTTACAGTTTTCGCTTCTATCCTGTCGGTAATTGCTTGCCAATATTTTACGGTTGAGCGATATTAAAAAAAAAATAATAAAATGAGTGTCAAAGGAATATAAGGGGGGAGGTGAAAATAAAAGGTTAAGGAAGAGGAAGGCTGAGCGTAACGTCAGCTACGGCTAACTACTTTGGAAGCGAGCTAGATAACATTCAGTTTAAAAAGCGAGAAAAAGAAAGTTTTAAGAAAAACGAGTGAAAAAATATCGCATCCTAGTGAACTTTTCTTTCGGAATTGACTCTTGTGATTCCCCTTCTATAATTTTCAAGCTTCAATTTTATTTGACATTTACTAAGTCATGATTTTTTTATGCTTTGTGATAATTACGGAGAAAAAATAAAAAGATGGTTCTGTTAAATTAAAAAAAAAAGTTGTTTTGGGTTGGGTTGTTGCCTCCTCATCGCTGGAGTATAATGTGTACATAAGACATTCTGTCTTGTTTTTCTTGTTGTTTTTTCGTTGCTCTTGTCGTGTTAATAAGGTTAATAAGGATTTCTCCATAGGTGACGTGTTAAAGGATATCAAATATTTCCTAGGCAACTTTAATGTAGGTAGAATATTTAATATTGCTAGGTCTATTATCACTTAAATAAAAAGTACCAACGATGGCGTGACCAGACTAAGTTATATTATTGAGGGAGTTATGGCCTTGTTTAAGTAATGAAACTTCCGAATCAAAATATTAAACTTTTAATGTACTTGATCGAAATGGATCAATGTTGTTGCTTTGTGTTTTCGGATTAGCTAGTCATTGGGGTAAGAACGGATATCTCAGAGTATTCTTCGAGCGCTGCATCCATCTAACCTCTGATTCGGGGTATTTGTTTTTGTGCTAACTTCGGTCTTAGAGTGTTTCTGCTTCCCTGTGGTTGGCAGTCTTCTCAAAGTTTACTACTTGACTATTACAAAAAATGTTTTGTCTATCGATAGGTTTGCTTTGGCGAAAATGCTTCGATTCTTATTGCGCCATTCTTCTCAAAATTCCACCATTGTGTTGTTCTTCTGTAAGTGACTCCAGAGATTGATATTGTTTTGTTTCTATGGGAGGAAGAAACATAGGTTGAGGGAATTTCGATCATGCTTTTTTCTTAGTGACATCAATGTTTGGGTGGTCTTCGCGTTAATGATAGGGTTTTAGATCTTTGGTATTAAAAGTTCCGCGTTCTCTTCCTGTTTCAGAGTTCTTTAGTATATACGTTCCTGTACATATTTGTTTTTTAATAACATAGGGTCCTTCGTAGATGGCCAGAATCTTTTTTGTGATTTTCTCTTCTTTTTTTGACAGTGCATGGGCTTTTATATTCACTTTGGATCCCACAATCAAGTTTGTAATATGTTGGTTTTTGTTAAAGTTTTCTGCCCGAGCTTATCAATTTATTAGGATGCGTTCACTAAGTAGCTTCAGTTTCCTGTCATAGAACATATACGCTGGCTTGTTTGGGAGTTAAAGCTATTGCTCCCAAGCTCTTTCCGGCTTTTTATTTAGTTGTATTTCACAGGGGGTGAAGTTCGTTGTGTCATGGTGGACCTCGTTTATGCGCGTCTCGACTTTGTCTATTTACAGTGTGACCGACGTTAAAAGTGTTTGAATAATTTTATGACAAATGTATATTACAAAACTTTCAACATTGTTAAATTGTCTGCTTACTTTTCCCCTTGGAACAAAATAATATTTATTCTCAACCCTACGTATAACTATTATCATTGAGTGTATTTACACTTGTAAGTTTTGTATTGTTGTCTTCTTTTGTTATTGTGATCATAGTATAATTTTAGTCTGAAAATCTAAAGAATTCTTAAGATTAGCAAGAACTAAGAGAAAACAAATTTCAACATTCTTCCTCTATTTGCGGTTTTTCCAAGTCCGTGAGTGATTTGTTGACTTTTGCCCTAATACGCATTGGGTTTAATACCATGGTCCATGGTTCTTCGATTACACTTCTCCCCATCAACCCTATCTTACTTTGATTACTAGATTTTACTCTTTGTCTGGATCCCTCTCAAAGGGTGAAATTGCTGCTCGATGCTCTTAACATTAAATTCAATATTCTATTATTAATAATGGTTGAGATTAGCTTATACAAAATAAGAAAAAAGAGTGTCGAGCGGGTGAAAAGTGTAAAAAAGGGGATGAATGATTGCACTAATGATTGCTACTCATGAGGAATATAACTTTAGAAATAAAAAAAGACTCGTGCATGGAAATTAGTGATACGGGTTTACTCTTCTACGTAAACTGCTAACTGAAGCATTTCCAATGTGCTAAATTATCAACATAAATCTTAACAGATAAAATTCACTCTCTGCTTAACACCACTTTGACCGTTCTGATTGCTTAAAAGTGTTTCAGTGTGATGGAAAGATAAATTATAAGAATCAAATATGACCCAGGAGGTGACAAAAGTATTTAGAGGAATGAAGAACTATTCTGCTCCGGGACCAGATGGTATCAAGAAATTTTGGTAAAAAATGTTACCGTCAACTCATCAGCATTTAGCCCGTACTTTCATCTCATACTTAAAGTCGGAAGAGCCACTTCGGAAGTGGTTGGTGGAAGGGCGCAAAATACTCCTGCCGAAAATAGGAACCTTAGCTGAACCGAAGAATCAAAGGGCAATCACTTGTCTGAACACACTGTATACAACGCGGTTCAAAGAAAGGCGTAGTAGGATGTCGAGAGAACCTGCTCATCGAAAGATGTGTTTTCGAGGATATAGCATCTTACGCGTGTAACTTATTAAGGGCCTAGATTGATTACCGGAAAGCTTTCGATTGGACTTCCCATAGACTTATCATCTGTCTTTTGGAAGGCTGGAAGATTCATGCGCAAATCGTGAGGTGCATAGAGAGATTGATGCCACTTTGGAAAACCAGATACTCTATTTCATTTGGACAAAGGAGTCCCGGTGGCTTAGACGATAGCGCGCCAGGCTTACAAGCAGGAGGACTCGGGTTCGATCCATGTGCCGGTACCCATGAAAATTTTTCTATGTATTTGTACCGGGACTTCGGTAGTTCGGAACCAACCTTAAACTGTAGGTCGCCTTAGGAGAAGCTGATGCCTTATCAAGGACAAACGGGCTCCGTACGGGGGACTAACTGTGGGTGTTGAAGCTGATCATGAGAAGACTCGAAAATGACTTAGCGATCTCCTTGCGCTTGGAGGTTCCGTATGGGGGCAAACACGCGCTATGGTCGCTGGACGTCTTTGATTAATGAATATACACACACATACATGTACATGACACACCAGGAGAGTGCTTCGATTCTGTGCGTCTAACTGATGACCTCAGAGAGATCGCCACCCCCCCCCTAGCCTTTTAGGGAGACTTGCGGATTGCATAGCTGGCGAGGATCAATTTGTTTACTGGCAACAAGGAAAGACGTCCCTTGCTGTGCGATGGGTAGGCCTGGCACCTGAGAGGTATAATCTCAGAATATTGGTAAGAACGGAAAGCCGCCAAGATACAAAAACACACGACGAAGATGGCCCGATTCGAATTAATGCCTTGAGACTAAACACGCGTGTGGCACAATAGGCTTTGTAGCTTAATCGCTAGGGGGATGCTGCACGGTCCCCCGACCACTCTACAACCAGCCAACCATTAAATCTGGAAAGAATCGTGTGACCACTAACAAGGTCACCTTTCAGAGAAGCTTCTTTGAGGGTCATACCATTAGCCCACTCCATTTTCGCCTCACATTATTGCCACTATCTCTAGAACTTCGCTATTCTGACGGGTACTTTCGCAGCGAACCTGCAGATCAAAAGTACAAGGTCACTCATGTATTTTACATAGAGAATCTTAAGATCAATGCTAAAAAGAAAGAGCAACTACCTCTAGCTCTAGGGATTGTCGAACGATATACTAAGAAAAAAGGAATGGAGTTTGGGTTAGACAAATGCGCCAAGGTTTATTTTAGGCGAGGAAAACTTAATGGCATCCCAGGAGACCCTGATCTCGTCGATTGAAGCGTTATGCGAAACCTTTGGCCTGGAGAGACTCATACATACCTGAGCGTGCCACAGAGGCGCATTCAGGATATGACATCTATAAAGGATACTCTTCGAAGCAGATAAAAACGTCTCATCCGGCAGATTTGGACTTCCGAACTGTCGGCGAGGAACAAGGTATCTGCAACAAACATGCTTTCCATTCCAGTAGTACTCTATTCATTTGAAGTAGTTCCATGGATGAAGAACTAGCTCAGATCCCTTGATATCGGGACAAGAAAGGTTATGCATATGAACAAAAGAATGCATTTTGAGTGTTCTGTTCTAGGACTTTACATCTCACGTTGTCAATGTGGTCGCGGAATATAGAATCTTCAATGTATTTGCAAGAGGATTATACTAGGTACAGCACATAGAGTCGCAAATGGAAGATAACCTCTTCTTAAAATGGTCAGAAATCACGAAGAAGTGGGCAAAGGAGCATTTCTGTACAAAGCAGCGGGGGAGGCTGCTAAAACACTTGAACTTAACTTCAGTATTAAGGGTGATCAAAATGTATCAAGTCTTATCTATCTCGAGTACTCACACCTGAAAGCCCAGATTAAGAAAGCACAAGAGAAAAACTTTCGTGAACAGCTCCTCGATAAGAGGATGCACGGCATCTTCCATAGAAATGTGGAGGATCAGTCAATATCATGTGAGTTAAATTTTCCTTTCCTTAAATCTCTTGGATTTAAGTCTGGCACGGCGTGTTTCGTTTTCGTATGTCAAGACAGTGTCATTTCCACCTTAACATACCGTCGCCACATTTTGAGCCAAGACGTTCCCGGTGATAGATGCAGGGCGTTCCAAGCACACTCCGAGCGTTTAGCACACATACTATCTAGTCGTCCAGCTCATGCAAGAACGACCTACATCCAAAGGCACAATGCGTCACTAAGAATGCTTTATCACCATCTCTTTCACTGTTACGGCATTAACGTTGATATCATTCCTTTAAATGCTCCTTGGGAAACAGAGTCAATTATCGAGAATGAGAAGTACCGCATATACTGGAACTCAATATTCTCGACATTGTTTCTGTTGTACACTCGAGGCCTGACATGGTTCTTCTTGACTTCGAGAAGCGAACCATATTCGTTATCGAATTTTCGGCAGAAGCTGACAAAAAACATGACAGCCAAGGAGTTGCGACGATTGTACTCGGAAAACTAATCGTCCTTAAACTGTTAAAGTAATCGTCCTTATCATTCGTGCTTTGGAAGTGCCAAGCTTTAACTGGTTAAGAGCCTGAAAGAAACTTTAGGGAAGGAGGGGGGTATAGCAAAATTCCACGCTTGTCCATGAGGGGGACCGGGGGGGAGGGGGGTCGAGCTAGATTCCACGTGAACACACATTTCCCTAAATTTGTGGAAAATATCACTAAATGAGACAAAGTATGCTCTAGGTATGCTCCAACTCTTATATTGTGCTCGCGCACAATATAATTTTTATTTTAATTTTATTTCAGTTTTTTTACGACTTTTTCTTTGAAATTCAAATCATGTTTAAACTCACGTTCTTAAACTAATTCGATTTTTTTCAGCTAATTCATGGCTCCTTTTGACTTCTTATAGTCCGGGAGCTCGCGACTACCAGGTGTATACATATGAAACCGGTATTTTTTCAAGAAAAAAACACATTTATTTCAAGAGAATGATAACAAATATTTTATTCAAAGTATGCGCCCTCGCTGGCTACACATTTTGTCCACCTCTTAGGCAATTTATGGATACCTTTCCAAAAAAAGTCTTCGTTTTTTGAAGCAAACCAGTCATCGAGCCATTTTCCAACATTTTCGTAAGAAGTGAAGCGCTGTTCGCTGAGTGCGTGCCCCATCGATGCAAATAAGTGGTAGTCGGATGGAGCACTTTTTTATGCCTAGTTTCATATTTTTGGCGTTTTTGGCATGTTTTTGGCATGCTCTCCGTAAGCTTCGACAAGCATTCGATGAGATTCTATCGCCGATTTACCCAAATGGAAACAGAAAATTAATGCTCCCCGCAAATCGTTGTTTGAAGGCACGTATTTCGACATTTTCAAGAGCGAAAAAAATCACGATGTCATATGAAACTTGAAATGTTTGGTATTGGATATTGTTGACAGATGACAATACGCCAATTAGCACAAATGGTAAGTTCCGACAGCGCCTACAAGTGTGCCTACTGGCCGCTAAATGGCAATACCGGTTTCATATGTATACACCTGGTATTCTATGGGTGTCATATTCGTACTCACTACAATTTCCGATTCTTTTGTTTTCATAGTCCACAGTCCGAAATTCGTTGACTAACTAACAACTGTTGGTGTATTTTTGCAACAATTTATCGTTAAATTCGTCAAAAATTCAAGTGAAAAAGCATCATTTCAGTACTCTTTGAAACCCATGAGGAATGATTGTTTGGATGCTAAAAACTAACAAGACGTTTGACTGGCAGCTGCTCGGTGGTTGCAAAGTTGACTGGCAGACTGTCATACATGCCGAAAATTCGATTGAAAAAACGTCATTTTAGTACTCTTCAAACCGATTGAGGATGATTGTTTTGGTGCAAACAACTAAAAAAGAATTTGACTGGCAGGTCCTGAGAAGTGTCAAAGTTGACTGACATTTTAATCAGCAACCGAATGAAAGTTTTGTCCTTTTCATTAACTAAAATTTTCATCTATAGGATACGTCTATAAAACTAATATGTATATAAAAAAAGTAAAAAAATATCACTTTTCACGTAAATTCACAGCTTACAACAATGGGTTTTGAGAGTACTAAAAACACGTTTCTTGACTTGAATTTTTGGCCTGTTTGACGCACTGATAGTCAACTTTGGGACCACTCAGGAGCTGCCAGTTAAACTTCTTCGTAGTTGATTGCACCTGAAAAATCATCTCCAATGGGTTTCAAGAGTACTAAAATTACGTTTTTTTACTCGAATTTTTGACACCTTTCACAGTCTGCTAGTTAACTTTGGCACCACTAAGGAGCTACCAGTCAAACTTATTGTTAGTTTTTAGCATCCAAGCAATCATTCCCCGTGGGTTTGAAGAGTACTAAAATGACGTTCTTTCACTCGTATGACGCGAGCTTCCGGACATTTTGAAGACTAATGATATCTATATTTTCATAAAATACGTCCACGTGTACAAAGTACAGGGGGGGGAGGTGTTATTTGTCCAATTTTCACGCTGTCCACGAGGGGGGGGGGGGGTAAAGTCATGAAAAATTGTCCACGTGGTATATGGATGGCCCCTTACTGGATCATCATATTGATTTCGTTACCGACTGTAGCCACCTATCTCACGGTCGTGAGACGTAGTTATAGCTGAAAGTTTACCTCGATTTCGCTGGGATTGGGTGCAGTTTTTCAGATTAGCACTTGTTCCCAACGAAATCCTGCATTTTTCCTTTTGATAAACTTCTAATGAAATATATATATATTCGCTTCGGTTTTGATTCCTCTAGAATCAAACTGAAGGGCCTATGACAAAGCCACCGAACGTGTCCTCGGGTTGCGGATAGAGGGCCCCTGTACCAAGGGTTTATGCTAAATATGGTTACAAAAATAAATAGGCAGTCGCGGACAATTGTCCAGGGGTGGTCCAGAAGGAATTAACCCCCAAGCGGAGGTGTGAAAACCGTGCTAAAAGCTGAATGGCACCTGGGTGAGGTGTCTAGAACGGTGACTCTGGGATACCGGGCGACCTCTCAGAGTACGCAGCCTTATCCTTGCATGCGGGGCTCTACAAGGATGGACGAACCCCTTTCCCTAGCTTCTCGTGGGAACAACAATGACAACACCAAAGATAGTTGTAATAAGTGCGGTTCAAAACAACAGAAAGCGCAGGGCTCCCGACAATGGGTCGGCCAACAATGCCGATTAATCTAGAGTTGGGGGAGCCAATGAAAATGGATTCAATGCGATGGATCGGCGGGATCTCGTGACCTTTGGGTGGACGGAGCAACTGAATCACGACTTGCTAGACTGCTACGATGCGAGTGAGGCCCGTGAACGGGGTTACATGGCACGGCTGCATGCTCTGTGGTGCGAGAAACACACTGAGTTATCGCATTTTCCGCAGCAACGTCTGCGAAACCATGCTGAACTACTCCGTAAAAGGGGCTATGTAAGCGGCACGTCTACTCTACCACAGCTAGAACAAGCCGGCAACAAAGAAAGAGAGGCGACACTAAGACCAACCGCGGGCAGGCATCCAATAGATGAGAGCGATGCTTTACAACCCGGAGAAACATCAACACCAAGGTTTCTCTCAAGCCTAAAGATCTGGCTCAAATGGATGACGAGCTTCATGGACATTTTTCCAGTTAATCCGACCTCTGGGCTATCAATTATTGTGTGTATAATGCAGCGAGAGCTTTGGCCGATGCAAACCGTAAAACAAAACCAACGGCTGATCATAAGACCACAAAACGAATGCATCAAATTGCCGTAAAGATAGGCTGGGCAAGACAGTACGCGTTCCGCATTCAATGTGTGATTGACTACATCAAATCTGGCAGGAATTTTACCGCTAAGGTTCGAAAGTTCGCGCGCGAACTCTAGACCCGTTATCACACACTTAACAAGTCAAAGCTGCTGACCATCAGGCAGCATATTGTTGAGAGAATACGGATAATATCTGACGCTAAGAGAAGTCTAGAGCGGAGGGAGAGGTGGGTCAGAGAAAATAACAGTTTCTCTCTGACCCATCTCGACTCTTCCAAGACCCTCCAGTTACTGTCGAACACCCACCCAAACTAGAGGAGGTCGAAGGATTTTGGAGAGAAGTCTACGAAGTTCAGCATAGACTGGACGAAGACTCAGAAAATATAAATAGCTTCAAGAAGTTATGTGTTGCCCTCATAACACCTGATAAAGAATGCCCACCCATCACTACCGAGGAGGTGAAAAAAGTATTAAGAGGAATGACGAACTATTCCGCATCGTGACCAGACTGTATCAAAACCTTCTGGTGGAAGAAGTTTTCTTCAACCCATCAGCATTTGGCCCGTATTTTCACCTCATATTTGAAGTCGGAAGAGCCGATTC
>NC_046662.1:144347707-144349339 GCF_010883055.1 Belonocnema kinseyi
GAACCTGTGTGGCAAGAAATGTATGAACAACGAGGCTCAAAGAAAGGCGTAGCCGGATGTCGGGAGAACCTGCTCATCGATAGATGTGTCTGCAAATATGCAACATTCTACCAGCGTGACCTATCGATAGCCTGGATTGATTATCGGAAAGCTTTCGATTCTACATCCCATAGACTTATAATCTGTCTTTTGGAAATCTTAAAGGTTCATCCACAAATAGTTGGGTGCATAGAGAGATTGATGCCTCTTTGGAAAACCAGATTTACTATCTCATCTGGCAAAAATCGTGTGACAACTAACAAGGTCACGTTTCAGAGAGGTGTCTTTCAGGGCGACACCATGAGCCCACTCCTGTTTTGCCTTACTTTATTGCCACTATCTCTAGCACTGCGCCATTCCGACGGGTACTTGTGCGGCAAACCTGCAGATCGAAAGTACAAGGTCACTCATGTATTTTACATGGACGATCTTAAGATCTATGCTAAAAACAGAGAGCAAATGCATCTAGCTCTGGGGATTGTCGAACGATATACTGAGGAAATTGGAATGGGATTTGGGTTAGACAAATGCGCCAATGTTTATTTGAAGCGAGGAAAACTTAATGGCATCCCTGAAGATCCTGAGCTCGTTGATAGAAGCGCCATACGACATCTTTGCGCTGCAGAGACTTATACATACATGGGCGTGCCACAGAGCCGCATTCAGGATGTGACGTCTATAAAGGATACTCTCCGAAGCAGATACAAACGTCTCATCCGACAGATTTGGTCTTCCGAACTGTCGGCGAGGAACAAAGTATTTGCAACGAACATGCTTGCCGTCCCGGTACTACTCTATTCATTTGGAGTAGTTCCATGGACGAAGAACGAGCTCAGATATCTTGAAATCGGGAGAAGAAAGGTTATGCACATGAACAAAAGCATGCATCTTAAGTCTTCGTTCCGCGACTGTACATCTCACGCCGTCAAGGGGGTCACGGAATATTGAGTCTTGAATGTCTTCACAACAGGATTATTCTGGGTACAGAACATAGAGCTGAAAATGGAAGAGACCCTCTTCTTAAAATGGTCAGGAATCACGAAGAAGTGGGCAAAGGAGCATTTCTATACAAAGCAGCGGACGAGGCTGCTGAAACCGTCGGGCTTGACTTCAGTGTTAGGGGTGAGAAAAATGCATCAAATCTAATCTATCTGGAGTACTCACTCCTGAAAGCCCGGATTAAGAAAGCACAAGAGAAAAACTTTCGTGAACAGCTCCTCGATAAGAGGATGCACGGTATCTTGCACAGAAATCTGATGGATCAGTCAATGTCTTGTGAGCTAACGTTTGCACTAAGAATGCTTTATTACCATCTATGTCACTCTTGCGGCATTCACCTTAATATCGCTACTCTAAATGCTCCTAGGGAAATTAAGTCAATTGTCGAGAATGGGAAGTGCCGCATATACTGGAACTTTATACTCTCGACAATTCTTTCTGTTGCTCACTCGAGGCCTGGCATGGTTCTTCTTGACTTCGAGAAGCGAACCGTGTTCGTTATCGAATTTTCGGCACCAGCTGACAGAAACATCATAGCCAAGGAGAATGAAAAGAAAGAGAGGTATCGGGACCTTATAAGGGAGTTGCAACGAT
>NC_046662.1:144349439-144353538 GCF_010883055.1 Belonocnema kinseyi
TCACGGTTGTGAGACGTGGTTGTGGCTGAAATTTTACCGCGATTTCGCTGGAAGCGGGTGCAATTTTTCAGATTAGCACCCGCTCCCGGCGAAATCCTGCGGATGTCCTTATGACAAATTTTATATATATAGGGTGGACATTCTGGGGCTTACATACATGGCAGTCTGAATTCTATGCGAATTGCACAACAGCAGGGGAGAAGCCATTATACAGGGGTATTGTCAGAGTTCGCCCCTTTAAAATTGCATTCGGATCGGCCATTCGGTCAAGTCCGTGCATCTTCGGATCAAGTTTATCATAGTTTCCATGTTTGCGTTCGAAACTTCAAATGGATATAAGTATTAAAACAACATAGGTTATGTTACATAGTTACTACAAATAAGAAAAGTGTTTAATTAATAATGAAGTGAGACATGTGTACTGAGAAGTAAACGTCAACGGTTTTCCGTGCCAATAACATTATGGAATGTCTGCTAAGTGACAAATACTATAAAATAGTAATGATATTCTGTGATCCCAATGGCGAAGAGTGAATTGTGTTTAACGCTTATTTGCGGCAAAAAAGGTATGTTTTGAATATATAGAATATGTATTGAGTAAAGTAAATAAAAGATTACATGCGTAAGCTTTAAATTGACAATACCTACATTTACTTACAGCGATTAGGACAAACATGTGAATCTGAACATAACCTCGAAATAATGACAGATCGGCCCGGCTTGTTTATTATACTTTCGATTGTTTATTATTTGCCGAAGAAATGTTTTGTGGTTTTGTATGTTTATTACTGACAGTGCCAGCAGTAATAATTTAAACACTAATTACTCAATAATAATTTAACAAACATGAATTATTAATAATTTTAATAAGTAACTCTTTATTCCTGAAATTAATAACTGATTTTCATTGTTTTTTCACAGATCGATCATAGATAAAATACACATCAGGAAATGCAGATGGATTTTGTGCATTTCAGCTGGTTCATTTCAATGAACATCATTGAAAAACCATTATCGCTAGACCTTATCCCGAGACTGATTTCCAAGCTGCTATTCAATCAGCCTCAAAAATTAATTCTAATTCATTTTGATGGTATAGGTGTACCAAAAAGATATCTCTAGGTAATTTATTTATCTGAATTTTTATTAATAAAATATTCAGGGAGTTTTTTGTATTTTAGAAAATTTTTCTGTGGAACTCATCCTAAAATTTGGTTTGATCAACCAATAAAATAAATTAGGGACTTGTTATTGTAGCATAAATAAATGCAGCAGCGATATTTTGTGCCAGAATCCTTATTCCAATTATCTTTTTGATAAAATTATACCATCAAAATGAATTAGAATTAATTTTCGAGGCTGATTGAATGCCCGTTTGTAAATCAGATCCAGAGATAGGAATTTCGGAAATAGAATAATTTAAAAAAAATGGAATAACAACTCTAGCCTAAATGATCTTGTCTAGATTTATTTCTGATACAATTCCATCACAAACGAGTCTCTAATTTATTTTATTGGTTGAGTACACAAAATTTTATGATGAGGTCCAGAGAAAAACATTTTTTAAAATAGAAAGAAATCCCTGAATAATTTATTAATTAAAATTCAGGCAAGTTAAATTTCTTCGAGATATCTTTTTAGTAAACCTATGCCATCAAAATGAATTAGAATTAATTTTCGAGACTGATTGAATGCCAAATTAGAAATCAGATCCAGAGATAGCATTTTTCGAAAGTAAAATAAGTTATAAAAAATTTTGAATAACAATTCTAGTGTAAAATATCTTGTCTACATTTATTTCTGATACAATTCTATCACTAACGAGTCTCTAATTTATTTTATTTGTTAACTAAACTAAATTTTAGGATGAGTTCCTGAGAAAACATTTTCGAAAATTCAAAGAAATCCCTGAATATTTTATTATTAAAAATTCAGATAATATAAATTACCTCGAGCTATCTTTTTGGTACATCTATACCATCAAAATGAATTAGAATTAATTTTTAGGTTGACTGAATACCGGCTTGGAAATCAGATCCAGACATAGCAGTTTTCGAAAACAGAATAAGTTATAAAAAAATTGGAATAACAATTCTAGCCTAAAATATCTTGTCTAAATTTATTTCTGATACAATTCTATCACTAATAAGTCTCTAATTTATTTTATTGGTTGACTGAACCAAATTTTAGGCTGAGGTCCAGAGAAAACATTTGCTAAAATATAAAAAGATCCCTAAATATTTTATTAATTGAAATTCAGGCAAGTTAAATTTCTTCAAGATATCTTTTTGACAAAGCTATACCATCAAAATGAATTAGAATTAATTTTCGAGGCTGATTGAATGCCAGTTTGGAAATCAGATCCAGAGATAGCATTTTTCAAAAATAGAATAATTTCTAAAAAAAATGGAATAACAATTCTGGAGTAAAATATTTTGTCTAGATTAATTTCTGATACAATTCTATCACCAACGAGTCTCTAATTTATTTTATTAGTTGATCAAACCAAATTTTAGGATGAGTACCAGAGAAAAATTTTCTAAAATACAAAAAAATCCCTGAATATATTATTAATAAAAATTCGGATAAGATAAATTACCTAGAGATATCTTTTTGGTACACCTATACCATCAAAATGAATTAGAATTAATTTTTGAGGCTGATTGAATGCCAGTTTGGAAATCAGATCCAGAGATAGCAATTTCGAAAAAAGAATAATTTCTAAAAAATGGAAAAACAATTTTAGCCTAAAATAACTGGTCTAGATTTATTTCTGATACAATAAGGTCACCCACGAGTCTCTAATTTATTTTATTGGTTGATCAAACAAAATTTTAGGATGAGATCTAGAGAAAACATTTTGTAAAATACAAAAAAATCCCTAAATATTTTATTAATTAAAATTCAGACAAGATAAATTACCTCGAGATATTTTTTTGATACACCTATACCATTAGATTGATTTTGAATTAATTTTAGGACGCTCAATCCCCAGTCTTGGGATAAGGTGTAGAGATAATGGGTTTTCAATTATGTTTATTGAAATGAACCAGCTAAAATGCACAAAATCCATCTGCATTTCCTGATGTGTATTTCATCTATGATCGATCTGTGAAAAAAAAACAATGGAAATCAGTTATTAATTTCAGGAATAAAGTGTTACTTATTAAAATTATTAATAATTCATGTTTGTTAAATTATTATTGAGTAATTATTGTTTAAATTATTACTGTCGGCACTGTCAGTAATAAACATACAAAACCACAAAACATTTCTTTGGCAAATAATAAACAATCGAAAGTATAATAAACAAGCCGGGCCGATCTGTCATTATTTCGAGGTTATGTTTGGATTCACGTGTTTGTCCAAATCGCTGTAAGTAAATGTAGGTAATTTTAATTGAAAGTTTACGCATGTAATATTTTATTTACTTTACTTAGTACATATTCTATACATTCATAACATACCTTTTTTGCCACAAATAACCGTTAAACACAATTCACTCTTCGCCCATTGGGATCGCAGAATATTATTACTATTTTATAGTATTTGTCACTCAGCAGACATTCCATAATGTTATTGGCACGGAAAATAATTGACGTTAACTTCTCAGTACACATGTCTCACTTCGTTATTAATTAAACACTTTTATTATTTGTAATTACTAGGTAACATAACCTACGTTGCTTTGATACTTGCATCCATTTGAAGTTTCGAGCGCAACCATGGAAACTGTGCTAAACTTGATCCGAAGATGCACGGACTTGACCGAATGGCCTATCCGAATGCAATTTTAAAGGCGCGAAACATGAAAATACCCTTGTATAATGGCTTCTCCCTTGCTGTTGTGCAATTCGGGTAGCATTCAGATCGCCATGTATGTAAGCCCCAGCGTGTCCACCCTGTATATATTTCACTTTATGATATATGCAAGTGACAACATTGGACAATGAGCTACCGTTGCCTTGTTAAGTTTTGCGCTTATTCCTCATATATGTATTTCTTATACAGTCTGTCAAGTTAAAGCGTGGGTGGCTTTACTCGCAGTCGGTAAGGTGTATCGACATGATTTTGGTGTCAAAATATTAAGAAGAGCTCC
>NC_046662.1:144353638-144402277 GCF_010883055.1 Belonocnema kinseyi
AAAGTGAAAGAAAGGAAAGTGTAAGGACAGGTATCACGGGGTGGGGGTTCTTAAAATCACAACGGTTGATCTTTGTCTATGTAAGGGCACGTTCACAAAATCTGAGTCAGCACCACTATTAGAGAAACTACATACTACAATAATTACTAACTAGGCTATTAACCGATTTTCGTCACAAAATTCGGGAAGATATAATTGAGACCACAATATTCTACGTCGTATCCTAAAACTAACATCAGGATTGAAGTTATTCAAGCTTACAAAAAATAGTGCACCTATCAGAAGGACTGTAAACTAACCAGTCATCAACTGAAGCTATGAAGTATTTCTTTTTACATACTTCATAAGACGTAATCAAATCACAGTATTCATGTAAATTTGAATCTAAAACTAAATCATAAACTTATGAGAAAAAAGAAAGTCTCATGAACTTTAGAAAGTTTCATACAAAAAGTAACCGAGTTTCACGATTCACATCTAACGATTCAGTAGTAGCTCTCTGCATGGTTGTATTTTGAAGTTGGAGTGCAATTGATAGTCCACTTAATAATCGATGAGACCAACCTTGCCAAGTTTCCCATCGATGTATTGCAAAGTTCCCCTAGTGAAAATATGGAGTTGCTCAGTGTTCCATCCAAGTTTAACCTGGCCGAGCTCATAGGATCAAAAATCATGTAGTCAGCCATAGTTGCGTGACGTCGGATCTCTGCGACAAGGCATTTGCAGGATGGTAAAGGTGGTGGCTTCCTGCGAAAATCTGATTGGTCCAGAGTTGATTGTGGTCATAACCGGTAACTGTGGCGGTAGAGCATTTATCAGCGGCTGTTATACTTAGTCGAAAGTGAATATTTCGGGTTGTGTCAGGAACCTTGGTCATCCTTTGACGTGAAAGTATACAGCCCTGGCTGCCATTGAGTCCTTGATGGATATCGTGACTTGTGTCTCAGAAACATAGCGTGGGGGGAATTTTAAAATATGGCGGCCAAATGTAAAACTAACTAGACGGGGTTGTGTAAACCCGCCATCTTGTTTTATTAGAAAAATGGAGGTGTGGGATGATGAGCCTATAAGTCGGTAATAGGTCCTTTACTCTGTTGCGTTGGCGACTTCTGTTAAACCTTCGAAGGTGACAACCTACTCCTGACCTCCGTAGTTTGTTGTTGGTATCTGATTGGACAGGTGGTGGTTAGATTACATGAAAGAAGATGTATACAGGAAAATAAGTAATGAAGTTCTAAACTTTTTGATGAAAGCTCTTGGCCGAGGTGTGTTCCGCTCTTGGTCGTAATGGTATTTGTCGGCTGACCCGTTTTAAATTTTAATTAGGTAAAGTGACAGGTGAGCTAAAATTTACCCTGTCATAACTCCCCCCTGCTTAAACGATAGCTCAAGGTTTCTATTAACAGGAGTGTGAAATGCAGTAGGTGGTTGAGAAGTTTTAGGCTGAAGCTAGTGAGTATTGATAACCCGGGATGATCTTACTGGAACTTTATATTCTCGATAATTGCTTCCGTTGCACACTCCAGGCGTGTCTCTACGTGTCAAAAATATGCAAAAACACTTGCGTATTCGTGTC
Organism: Belonocnema kinseyi; assembly: GCF_010883055.1. Classification (NCBI taxonomy): domain Eukaryota; kingdom Metazoa; phylum Arthropoda; class Insecta; order Hymenoptera; family Cynipidae; genus Belonocnema; species Belonocnema kinseyi. The sequence continues at coordinate 144,355,215 of NC_046662.1, forward strand.
CTTAGGATGTACGAAACTTTTACCGGATCATCGTATTGATTCCGTTACAGACTGTAGCCACCTATCTCACGATCATGAGACGTGATCGCAGTAGGTCGTTAAGGAGTTGTAGGCTGAAGCTTGGGATTATTAGTAACCGGGAATGATCATGCACCTTGTACAAAAATCGTGAGAAAATTACCTTAGATCTGGCAGAAACGCGAGTCCACCTAACTCGGCTGATCTCGTTTTAGTTTCATGTTCCTATAAAGGGTTAGTTTAATGAATTAACATATACCTTGTATAATGTAAACAAAATTTTTTATTATTATTACGAAAAGCACATAAAAAAAGCAAATTTGCTTACTTCAATGTGTACTTGGTAAGGGTTAAAAATATCCCTAAAAAACAAGCACAATCTAATAGTTTTGATCGACATGATAACCGTTGACAATAAACTTTAGTATCACAATTTAATTATACACTAACGAGCAATCAGGTCGTAAATTGACCAGCCAAACATTCGCACGCAGGCGCATAGATTCATATCTTGAAAATACACTAAGCCTCAATTAAATGTCTTTTTAATCACATGTGCCCTTCGTATTTTGTCAATAAAACTGACGAACAACATTTTCTAGATATCACGTCCATTTTATAAATTAACGCCACATTACTTTCAAATACCAAAACAAAATTCGTATTAATTTTCTTACATCAAAGTCTTCACACAGTTTTTAATTAAATTTAAATGAAGAATGCAAGGGCATTTGAAACCGCCTCTTATTAATTCCATATACGATTTCGTAAAGAAGGTCTCTCTCAAAATACGAAATACTCTTTTAATTCTTACAAGTTGTGCATTATGAAATCCTCTTCATAATTCTAAGTCAGATTTTTTGGTGGGTCGATCGCAGCATTGTATCCAAAATAAAAATTTAAATAATAATAAAACCAAAGAACAATTAAAGAAGAATAATAAATTACAAAAAAAAAGAAAAATAGTCAAACTTCTTAGCTCGGTAGTTCGAAGGTGCCCGAGAGTAACGTTAGGATGCGGCCAGGCCGTTCCGATGCGCCGCCTCGCGGATCTTAAGGGTCTGCTCGGTCACCTCTCGTCCTTTTCGTCTAATGCGTACAGCTCTTGACAGTTCTGGCACGAGACTTTCCAAAAACCGGGTTCCGTACGTTCAGGGCGTCAATCTCCAACCACCCCAGCCTCGTAAGGTTGTCGTACCCCAGATTCTCATCCACCGTTTGTCATCAAGCAATATTTTGTTTTTCGGCGATGAGGAGAAGAAGGGGTTTGATAGCCTTCCCTTCTACAAAACGTTCACCTTATTTCGCGGCTGCGAATAGGTCTGGAGGGCTCTGGGTACCGGGGTGGTGCAGGCCTAAGGGAATCGCCTCTTTAATGTGTTGAGTACATCCACCCCGGACTCTTGGTATTCTTGCTCGTCTCGGTATTCTGAAATCGCAAGGGTAAGTCCTATACTAATATTACTTACTGATAATTTATCCCTTGCAATGGGTCTTGTATATAAGGTTTGAACTGCCAAATGTATTCTTTACCCACGTACTTTCCTTTTTCGGCCCGTCGAAATTATCGCATAATTTAGCTGTGAGGTTGTCCTTCTTTTTCAAAAATACGCGCTGACGCTTCAGAACGAGGTCACTTACCCGGAAGAAACGAGCACATCTGTTTTGCACATCTGTTCCAGAAACCTATAGGCGAATTCGGTACCATGGTCTGTGTGTAACACCTCCAGAGCGTCCCATCGCGACACGATAAGATCCTGAAAAGCCTTCTCAACCGCGGGACTGTTAGCTGTTCCAATCGAAAGCACCTCCACCCATTTGGTAAAGAGGTCCTGGAAGAGTAGTAGGTATTTGAAACCGAAAGTTCTTCTGGGAAAGAGACCTATGACGTCCGTGATCACCACTATCCATGGCTGCTCGACGAGGCGTTGGCCAATCATGCGGGCCAGGTGAGTCTGTTCTACCTTATACCTCTGACATGGATCACATTTCAGAACGAAAGTCGCGAGGTCCGAGTACATCCCGTGCCAATAATACCTACGAGCAACTCGCGCGTATGTCTTAATTCTGCCCAAGTGTTCCGATTAAGGATCAGAGTGGGTCTCTTCTAATACCCTAGTCCTAAATTCCTCTGGAATCATTAATTTCCAGGCTTGCAGGTCCGGAAGCAACTAATCGGTAGTTTGATTCGGTCTATGCCGATATAACTTACCGCCTTCAACCTTCATATCGCAAATTACCCTAGGTCGCTCCACTACCAGCTGTAAACGATAGTTGTACTAGGGGTCAGCCGTGTCCTAAAATCAGATGCCTACCTGCTCTGAGATTGACGAAATCGGTGGGGTTCCTTAAATTGCGCAACCATCTCTAACTACTATAATCGGTAATCACGTTAAAATGAAAACCCTTCAGGTAATTTTAAAATTTCCTAATCCTGAACACGACCGCAAAAAACTCTCGATCAATAACCGTATAGTTCCGCTCAGACACGGAAAAGGTGCGACTCGTGAAACCAGTTACCTTCTCTTGAGTTGAATGCTTCCTTTAACTAGTCGAAGGCCTCTTGCTGTTCATCACTCAAATGTCAGTTTACATCCAGTCTAAATAGGCTGGTCAAAGGTGCGGCCACATTGGCGAACTCGGGAATGAACCGCCTGTACCATTATGCTAACTCAATTAACTTTCGAAGCTGTTTGACAGTTCGGGGAGCTGGGTGCGTTAGGATTAGAGATATCTTATCGGGGTCTAGCCTGGATATCTGCTTGTTCACTATGAAACCTAAATACCGTACCTCCGCGCAACAAAACTCGCTCTTTTCTAGGTTGATGGTCAAGCCAGCCTCAGTAATTCTGTCGAAAACCTTCTCCAGCTAATGCAGATGTTTCTTAAAAGTCTTCTTGACCACAATGTCAAAGTACGTTTTCCTCTGTGGTTACTCAACTGTCGAGCGGGTGAACTTTGCTGTTCGTACAAGGCATCCAGATCTCCTTCGATCGCGCACCAAATAATATATCAAAGTCCAATTGCGCGTCTAGACGAAGAACAATCTCGGTATCCAAATTGGCAGCTACCCTGACTTTGCATTCGATAGAGGTCTTAAGGTGCCCTCTACTGCATTCCAATTCAATCTGCAAAATTACGGCGATCTGTTCAGGGTCAGAAAATTTTTGTGTATACCCCTCAATGACGCATATTTCATCTATATCTAATTTTTCACATCCCGGTTGACACTCTCTAAAAACGCGACCCGGGAGCGTTAGTGGCGGCTACATTTCGCGTAGAACGTATATTATGTCTCAGATATGGGGCCAGCCAGGCCCCTACAAATTTATCTTACAGTCCGGCAACACTAAGTAGAACAACGGATAGCGAAAGTGAAGAAAAATCAATTATATGCAATTATATATATATATATATTGTAACCTTGCAATTAGTTAAAACCGATATTACTATAGGTTAACTTACACGTCGATGATTTCTCCCAGACTAAATCCACGTCTATTTGAATTATTGAAATAATTTAAAGGGATCGACGGAGAAAGGCATAACATTTATTTAATAAAACACGATTTATTCAGAATACCATATTCTAACTCTACATAATTTTTCTTTATTTTCTAGCTAAATTTTATATTTAAATTTTAATTAAATATTGGTTCGTACACCTTAAAAATAGTCGATATCCTACCAATTGATCTACTAATTTGCATTACTATAACACAGGAGAGCGATTCGAGTTCTCTAAAAGTAACTATATAATGATCTTTGGCACTAAACACGAAGATTTACTCATCCACAATTTGTTGGTCGTTTAGATCCTATTGTATTATATTTTTGTCGATGGTCATTAAAATTTTTACTACATTGATTCTACTGACACAGCAACAATTTGAAGAATTATACACACAGATGAAATTTTCACACCTTTTAGGTAATGCAATAAAAACTCATTAAAACAAAAAGGGTCAGAAGACCTACGATAATCACCGTGATTATTATAATAAGGTGTCAATAATAAAAGGGTGTCACACCTGACGCGTGGGAGCAGGCCGGAGTCGAGATATCTTTGGTCTCCAGATACAAAGGATTAACTTTAAAGAGGGACAGAGACGCGGCTCTTCCGAAACAGAGAAAGAGAGATTCTCAAGGAGAATACTTTCGACTTTCAAAAATAGCCACTTGGTCTTCAAAATCTAACGATACTATATTATTTTTACCTGGAAACCAGACTTAGCCGTTTTTTAAACAGGTGGCAATCGCAGTTCCGATTGTCCACTCCTAAGAAGCTAAGGATGGTGGTTGACGGGTGATAAACTTTTACTGCACAACTTCTTGGTCTCGGTGACAGGAAATTTATCCTGGCCGTTCTGTTTAAAAGACATAACCTTCTACCGACTGGTTTCATACGAATTTACATCTGTCCACTAGTCAAAGGAAGTAGCCTTTTCTTTAACAGAGTAAAAATAGAATTTCTTCCAAGTCTACTATATCAAGTCTTAGAAGAGAAAGAACACTCTCTTCCAAGAAAGCTCTGCGAGTTGCCTCGCAAAAACTAACTGAAGATTTTGAGCAGTGTGGCTCTTTTTATAGCCCATGCCCTTCTCTCATCTCCCAAGATGCATTAGAAAAATGCATAGTGGGAGGCTTCGGAGTCTGCGTTCCTTTAGAGTTACTACAATGATGCAAGTTTTATGTGCATTTTCGTAGAAGTTTTACTGGTTGCCTGTGCTCAGGCTCTGTGATGTAACCTGCTGGTTACAGTATATTCCTCTAGATATATATAGACAGTCGCGGACAATTGTCCAGGGGTGGTCCCGAAGGAATTATCCCCCAAGCGGAGGTGTGAAAACCATGCCGAAAGCTGAATGGCACCTGGGTGAAGTGTCTAGAACAGTGACTCAGGGATACCGGACGACCTCTCAGAGTACGCAGCCTTGTCCTTGCATGCGGGGCTCTACAAGTACGGACGAACCCCTTTCCCCAGCTTCTCGTGGGAACAATGATGACAACAACAAACATAGTTGTAGTAGGTGCGGTTCAAAACAACAGAACGCGTAGGGCTCCCGAAAATAGGTCGGCCAACAATATTAACGATTATAGAGCTGGGGGAGCCAATCAAAATGGATTCAATGAAGTCTCCGAAGTGCAGCATAGACTGGACGAAGACTCAAAATATATAAATAGCTTCAAGGAGCTGTGTGTTGCCCTCATATCACCTTATGAAGAATGCCAACCCATCACAACTAAGAAGGTGAAAAAAGTAAAGATGGGCGCACAATACTCCTGCCGAAAATAGGCAACTTAGTTGACCCGAAGAATTAAAGCCAATCACTTGTCTGAACACACTGTATAAGATATTCACAGTTATCCTAAATGATAGGATTTTTCGAGAAATTGAACCTGTGTGGTAAGAAATGTATAAACAACTAGGGATTGTCGAACCATACACTAAGGAAATTGGAATGGAATTTGGGTAAGACAAATGCGCAAAGGTTTATTTGAAGCTAGGAAAACTTAATGGCATTCCTGAAGATCCTGAGCTCGTTGATAGAAGCGCTATACGACATCTTTGCGCTGGAGGAACTTATACATACCTGGGCGTGCCACAAAGCTGCATTCAGGATATGACATCTATAAAGGATACTCTTAGAAACAGATACAAACGTCTCATCCGACAGATTTGGTCTTCCGAACTATCGGCGAGTAACAAAGTATCTGCAGCGAACATGCTTGTTCGATGGATGATGTTCCATGGACGATGAACGAGCTCAGATCCCTTGATATCAGGACAAGAAAGGTTATGCACATTAAAAAAAAGCATGCATCTTAAATATTCTGTTCCGCGAATGTACATCGCACGTCGTCAAGTTGGTCGCGGAATATTGAGTCTTGAATGTCTTCACAACAGGATTATTCTGGGTACAGCACATAGAGTCGCAAATGGAAGAGACCCTCTTCTTAAAATGGTCAGGAATCACGAAGAAGTGGGCAAAGAAGCGTTTCTGTACGAAGCAGCGGAGGAGGCTGCTAAAACACTTGAACTTAACTTCAGTATTAGGGGTGAGCAAAATGAATCAAGTCTTATCTATCTCGAGTACTCACACCTGAAAGCCCGGATTAGGAAAGTACAAGAAAAAAACTTTCGTGAACAGCTCCTCGATACGAGGTCGCACATTATCTTCCACTGAAATGTGGAGAATCCGTCAACGTTGCTGTATGTTGATCCAAGGCATTTCCGATAATAGCTGAAGGGCGTTTCATGCACAACCCAAGGACTGAGCAGACATACTATCTAGTTGTTTAACTTATGCGAGAACGACCTACAACCAAAGGCACAATGCAGCACTAGGAGTGCTTTATTTCCATCTGCGTCATTTTTACGAAGTTAACCTTAACATCGCTCCTCTAAAAGCTTCTAAGGAAATAGAGTCAATTCTCGAGAATAAGAAGTGCCGCATATAATAGAACTTTATATTCTCGACAATTGTTTCCGATTCACACTCGAGCCCTGACATGGTTGTTCTTGTTAACCATGTTAGTTATCGAATTTATGCCACCAGCTGACAAAAACATCACAGCCAAGGAGAATGACAAGAAAGAGAAGTATAGAGACGAAGCTTTTTTAAAAGTCTTTTTTCTATTTAGTAGTAGGCAATTACGAGAGATCAATACATAGAAAGGCATTTGACGGATTTTGCAAATAGGCTCTGTCATCCTAACATTAGTAATCCTGTTGCAATTGCATACATCGATAGAACGTATGTGTGTATGCATGAATTCAGGAAGTTCAGAGCACTAAGCCAGTCATACTCAAGGTGGCTAGCAGAGGCGCGCAATGGTCATATAAAATCCGTTTTTAAATTCTTTGAAGCTAATTATTGTGGAAGAAGAAACTGCTGAAGTAACGTAAAGAATTTTACAAAAGTCTCGTACACCTAATGTTATTCAAGCTAGAGTTGAAATAGATAACCTTCACACGAGAAACGCAAGGTGGGTTCAATTAAACGCAAGTCGTGTACACTACTTTCCAAGACGCGATTTCAATTATTTGATGAACCTTGAACTGGGAATATACTAACTAAAGCTTGCACCTGCTTTAATACAAGACAAACTTTGAAGAGAACAGGCTGAGCAGTTTCAAATAGACGAAATATTGGATGAATGTAGACTCATAAGAGTGCGCATGTATTCCTGATTCTGAAATTTTACCAAATACCAACGATGGATTGCATACCTTGAGGAAAACTTTTAAAGGCCAGAGAATGAGGGCTTTAAGAATGAAAAACCTACCGAACCTATCTTAGGGTAGTATTGCACATGTAAAAATGGAGCTAGAACCCTTGGTTCATGTGCCCACATTGCGAGCATATTATGGTATTTAGGCTATGCACGACATCAGCCACAGCGGATTAAATATCGTACGACAGCATTGCTTGCAAATGTCATTGATGCAGGTGACACACATTAACAAGCGATAAGCGAAGCCTGCTTACATGAAAAGCGTAGACAAGCCTGTCTTACCTGAATGAGCTAATAACATGTCTTTCCTTTGTTGGTTGGTCTGATTTATAGTCCTTTCTTAACCGACTGGACCAATAGCATGTCTTGCAATTGTTGGTTGAACTGATTTATAGTACTATTTTAACAGACTGGACTAATAACATGTCTTGCCTTTGTAGGTTGAACTGATCTATAGGATTGTCTTAACTGGCTAGACTAATAAGATGTCTTGCCTTTGTTAGTTGGACTGATGTATAGTCTTGCCTTAATCGACTGGACTGATAACATGTCTTGTCTTTATTGGTTGGACTGATTTATAGTCTCGTCTTAACTGAATGAACTAATGTCATGTGTAGCATTTGTTGCTTGGACTGATCTATAGTCTGGTCTTTACCAACTATACTAATAACATGTTTTGCCTTTATTGGGTGGACTGATTTATAATTTTATCTTAATCGACTGGATTAATAACATGTCTTGCCTTTGTTGTTTGGGATGATTTATAGTGTTTTCTTTACCGACTGGACTAATAGCATGTCTTATCTTTGTTGGTTGGACTGATTTATAGTCTTGCCTTAACCGAATGGACTAATGACATGTCTTGATTTTGTTGTTTGGACTAACCTATAGTTTTGTCTTAAGGGGGTGGGGGTAACGTCAATTCGTGCAAAAAAGGCACATTTTTGGGAATTTTTTTGTATGACACAATTAAAATCTATTGATTGAAACCAATGCTATATTAAAGAATAGCATTTGAAGAATATTTTGTCAAATTTTCATGTAGAAATATTTAAAAATACGGCAATGGTAGCAATTATTCGGAAGCGTTTAGGGAAATAGTAGAATGGCAGTACCTCTTTTTGAGAACACTTTGAAGTGAAAAACACGTTTTTTGTCAAAAAATCGGGTAATTTGTTAATTTTAAAATAAAAGGTATTAATAAATTTGAAAAAAAAACTTTCCAGCGTTACCTCGTAAATTATGTAGGGAAATAGTATTCCAAATTTCAAAAGCATCGATGCAGCAGTTTTGAAGTTAGGAGGGGCACCGACTTTGGAAACGTGAGTTCTGGGAAAACGCTACTAAACAATTTGGAATAAAACGTTCATAAGCGAGTTTTATCGACTTACCTCATACTGAATCATTGATGCCAAGCCAATAAAGAATGCTACTATCATCTATGATGTTTAAAGCATCTTTCTGCTCCTGTCTACGACGAAGCCGGCCTTCTTTTGTCTGTTTTTCAGCTCTGAGTCGTGTTTTCCTGCGTTGAGTCGTGTATGAGGCGCGGTGGCGAAAACCGCTGTATCGTCGTTAGTTTTTTTCCGATTCATGTCAAATTTGCACACAATATTCTTGAAAGGGTCTCCATTCATAAAATCAAATTTAAGAAAAATGCAAAAAAAAATGTTTTTAACGCCCCCCCCCCCCCCCCCCCCCCCCCGCCTATTAATAATCTGGCCCACAAAATATCTTTGATAGTCTAGAATGTCTTTTGCCTTGATTATTTTAGAAAATCTTTACATTGCCAGGACATTCCCATTACATTGCCTTAAGTAGCTGGACTGACGTTTCCTTTGATCTTTAGATATTGTCTTGTATTCATTGACTAAACTGTCTTCCATCTTTCATATTTCGAACATTATTATATTGAACTATATTATATTGCAATTTCAGCCAATTCGACTAGGGCCGGATTTTAATGTAAATTGTGGTGGATCCTTTGTCCAACAGTCATTAAAGTAATTTATGTCACTGACGGTACTAGGCACCACTTCAAAAATCGAAGCCAAGTGTGTAGTTTAGTGAAACATTATGATATAGTAATTTTGGTATCTTAGCAGAGTAGCATTGCCACGCAACTGCTCATGACAAATGTGTCTGCTACGGTTTAGGTGCCAAATTTAAGTACGAAGCTACACGTGCAAGTCTTCAAGCAAAATCTAATGATGCCATTTTAACATTAAATTCTCTTTATGAATGAAGTCCGAAAAAGAAGTTTCCGAATATAAAAATATTATATTATACTACGAAGGAGCACGAAAACACTTTGAGATTCCTCTCCAGACGATTCATCAATGCTCCAGCAGTAACAAAAATGAGTATTTCACACGCACTTATCGTTGGCTCAAATGCCACATTTGATGTAAAAAGATATCCAGCTACAAACAGTCTACATGCTATTATACAGTATTTAGATATAATTAAAGAAAAAAAAACATTTTTTCAAAAAGTGTAAGGTAAAAAAAATAAACAAAATAAAGTTGTCGTGTTAAATCAGCTATCTGGATTTATGTACAAAGCCAATAAAAAAGGAGGGAACACTCACAGTTTGCAGCTTTAGATTCGGGAATCAGATAATATAAAGAAAGAAGCGAAAATCGAGGCAATCACGTGGACGGTGACGTGAATTCCGTAACATAATGAATATTTACCTCAAAAAAATTCGAGACTGAATCACGCAAATCGCGAAAAAAACCCTAGGGACTGACTCGACTATGAAGTCTGAAGTCGACTACTGAAATCTTTAAATACTTAATTTAATGAGAATGGATTTTATCAAAATAACGAATAATTAATTTTTGTAGGTAATATTTTTCTTTGATATAAGTTTAAAAAATACACAAGTTTACCAAGTTTTACAATTAACATCTAACGATTCGGTAGGAGCTTTCTGCATGGTTGAATTTCGAAGTTGGAGTTCAATTGATAGTCCACTAAATGATCGATGAGAGCACTCTTGCCAAGTTTCCGATGGTTCTGTTCCAAAGTTTCTATAGTGGCAATATGGGGTCGCTCAGTGTGGTGGTGGCTTCCTGCGAAAAACTGATTGGTCCAGAGTTATTCTGGCCATAACCGGTAACCGAGGTAGTAGGACAGTCACCGGCGGCTGTTATACCTAGTCGAAACTGACTATTTCGGGATGTGTCAGAAACGTCGGTCATCCTTCAACGTGAGAGTGTCCAGCCCTGGTTGCAGTCATGGGTACGGCAGTCAATGTATGTTAGAGGGGTCACTAAATCTTGGACCAGCGCGCTCTCGTCGAGTCTCCGAAGACTAAACGTGAAGTGAATCTACTGATTCCTGCTACCAAGAGTTTCAGAACCCTATTTGTGTTCTCTGGTTAGCCAAGTTTCGTACATGAGCAGAAGATGGTTTCTACTACCGCCCCTCTCGTGGAGTCCATGGAAAGATAACTATCCCCCGCCGCTGTCCGCTCGATTAGTGTGACAAAACATAGGGTAGAGTGCTGTATCCATGGTTGCCATTAAGACATTGATGGCTGTCGTAAATTGTGTCTCATTAACATAGCGTGGAAGCAATTTTGCAAGATGGCGGCCGAGTTTGGAACTAACTAGACGGGGTTGTTTGAGACCTGCCATCATGTTTGATCGGAAAAAAGAGGTTTGAAATGATGAGTCTGTGGGTCGATGATAGGTACTTTACTCAGGTACATTGGTGACTTCTGCTAAACCTTCGGATGTGACGACCTACTCCTGACTTCCGTAGTTCGTTGTTGATCTCGGATTTGATAGGTAGAGGTTAGATTACATGAAAGCAGATGTATACAGGAAAATAAGTAATTAATTTCTACAATTTTTGACGAGGGCTCCTGGCTAAGGTGACTTCCGCTCTTAGTCTTGCTTGTTTTTTGTTAGTTGACCCGTTTGAAATTGGAAGTAGGTTAAAGTTACAGGTGAGCTCAAAATTACCCTATCAAACTATACAGTGTTCACTTGATTCGCAAACAAAAAACTTCGCTCACACTGGTCAAGCATTTTTTATTAACTAATAGGACTTAGATTAGCAATTCTGAATTATTATTTTATTGCATTTGTTGAAATTTTTGAAGCAACTTAAGCTCAATTATAAGCCTCTACTATGTATATTACAAAAGATTGCTCTATCATCTTTAAATTCATTTCACGTTCATTGTTATTAATATAGGGAAATTTTGTTTCATGCACGTACAGTCAAAATATAAAATCATCTACATGACCTTTTTAAAATTTCATACATTTTTCAGTTCAAATATGTTGTTATCGAAAATCAAGGACCGAAAGAGTGACACGAAAAAATTATTTTCAATATCATTACTTTCAATACTTGAGCCTAAATATTTTATACAATCTGGTCCTCACAATTTACAATTATTAACGACTATTCACAGAAAATCTTATATCTAGATCCTCATTTCTATTTTTTACAATAGCGCGATTTGGGACGTGTTAGCGAACGAGAGAGCGAGAGGTCGAAAGCAAGTGTGTAAGCGAGAGAAGGAGAAATAGAGACCCCGAGGACTCAACCGCATTAAATAACCATTACTTAGAAAACTCCGCGCTTCTAATCTATTGGACTTCCTTTTCCTTTTTTCACTTCTCTTCTACGTCTATTTTAACATTTTTTCACATGAATTCTGTGACTATTTCTCCTTTGCTCCTGTAGCCTCCTCCAACTTCTTCATCTACTCTCACCCCTCATCTTTCTTCCATAGTTTTATATCCTTATTCAGTATCTTCCCTTCTCATGCCCTACCCTAACCTCTTTACACTCTTTTCTCCTCATTTCTTCTTCCTAGTCTGATATTAATATATTAATAAAAGCGGGCTCAGAGGACATCCTTGCCTAACTCCTTTTACTAACCAGAAACTATCTTCCACTTGCTCTGCTACATTTGCCCTGCTTTTTGTCTCTTTAAAAATTTCCGTAACTCCCTTTATTAATTCCTCTCTTATCCACCTTTCTACCATAATTTTTTCTATTTCGCCCTGATCTGAAAATTCAAAGTAGTTCAGGACATATATACTGTCTAGTACCCTTTCCCTTTCCTGAGATCCGTCCAATTCAATGGTTTTATATTTTTTCTTAACTTATTTCTTTAACCTACCCAATAAAACAGTGACATAAAATTCACACATTGCTGGCATTAGTGTCGCTCATCTATAATCTTTAGCTTCTTCTCCTTTGACGTTCTTTAAAATGGGTACTGCTACTCCTTTCTATAACTATGGCCAGCCCTCTTCTATCCATGCTCTATTGCACATTATCCATATTCATTCCTTTAGCTCTGTCTTTGCAAAATTTCCAGATTCTATTTGAAATCTTATCTATACCAGGTGTCTTTTCATCTTTCATTATTCCTAACACTTTGACTATTTCTTCCCTTGCTATATCCGCTACCACATCTCTTACTAGACCTTATTTTCTTACTTTCCTAACTTTTCTCTCTACTATTCCTAGGAAATCTGTAATTTTTTTCATTCTATCATTTCAATATCCTGATTAACTATTTTTCTTCTCATTCTATCTCTACTTACTACCTTATTAACCTGTTTTTCCGTCCTAACCTTCTTCACTTCGTCCTTAAACCTTTAATTTGCTTGTTCTGTCTTTTGATCACACAACTCAGTATGCTCCTTCTTTTTTCTCCTATACTCTTCTCCATTACTTTTTTATTTTCTATATTTCCTTAATTCCTTCTTGAGATCCTTCTTTTTCCCTTCACAATTCTGACGCCAAGCACCTCTGTTCCTGCCTTTACTAACTTCTTTTGGCTTGTGCACTCTAGTTCTTTTTTTATTTTTCCTATCATTTTTTTTCATCTTCTCGTCTACATTTCCTTTTTCGACATTTCTGACCTTTTCTTTAAACTGTTCTTGCCCTTCCATTGATCAATACCCTTTTTCTGTCCTTTTTACCCTTGTTTCCTTTTTATCCATATTGATATTACTATTTTCTTCTACTAATATCACTGTTAAGAAAAAGTGATCCGAGTATATATAATTTTCATTGGACCTCATCATCTACAATCAGATACTAAATTACCGTTCAACTTTCTCCTCAGAAGCGTTCATATTATTCTTCCACATATCACTCTATATTTCAGTTTAAGATAAACCATCCCAACTTCTCCTATTCTCTCATTCAAATATCTACCTTTTATAAGCATAATCCCTTCTTAATTTTATTACCTCATTTCTATTATCTCCGCTGCTTTGGCTTGCATATCAATGATTACATAAACCCCCACTATCTTCCACTTATCTCCTTCCATCTTTACCGCTTCTGCTATTGATTCTTGGTTTTGTTCTTTCCTCCCTTTTTATCCTTCCTTGCTTTCCATTTGTTCTCTACTCTTATCATAATTCCTCCACTTGCACTGCCTCTTTTATTCTTTCTCCTTGCATTTTGAACTTGCCATTTTTAACATCATTGTAACCTTCCACTTAATTGTTCTCATTACTTTCCATCTAGCCACGTCTTCATCATTACTACTACATCCCACTGTGTAAAATTTCTTATAAACTCCGTATCCTTTGTCCCTAATCCTGATATATTATAGTAGCATATCCTTCATTCTTCCCAATACATAAGTTTCTCTTCTCTTTTTGCTGACCATCCTTAACATATAGTGCATATTCCTTTTTATCCACGTCAAATTATCCTATTTTAGACTTGAGCTAACAAACTCTTCTTCATCAATTCCTATTTCTCCTAGCCTTTCCCTCTTATAATTTCTACTCTCCCCAAAACCAATCTCCCGTTTCGATTTTTCGATCTTCACTATCCTACCTTTCAACTTTTCTACCTTTTAATGATGTTCATCCTGTTTTTCGCTAACTTCTTCCCATTTTCGGATCTCTTTTCTAAGTTTTGCGCACGTATTTCCTAGGGTAGGTGAATAAGCGATTGGGAGCGAAATACGTGATCAGCAATATTTTCGAGGACAGAGCCAAAAGTAGGCCTGGCCTACTTTTATTTTCAAAACCGTGTGATGAGCGCATTCTTCTATGCCTGATGTGGCTTCGTGAGAGAACAGGAAATAATGAGTTCCACCACCTTTGTCGCATGGCGTGTGTCGACGAGACACATTATAGGAAAATTTGCTGATGAGTAAGAAAATCAATCAATTCGTCGTAAAATGCGCTAAAAAGTCAACGATGTGAAAATGTCCTGTCATGGCGCGGCAATGCGGATACTGAGCACGTGGCTTGTATTTGCAACGGAAAATTCGCAATAATTTTTTCGGGAAATCCGCCAAAGCAGGTCACCAATGAAGGTTTTAACTATACTCCGTCGATTTTCAGACCATTTAAGCTTATAATAAACTCAATTTCCAAATTAAAAAATTAATAATATGTTTCGAAACCAGTCTGGTCTTATCATCAGATCTAAAATGTAAATCATTTTTATCAGTCGATACAGAATGAAAATTAATACGAATAATGTAGGAATTAATTTTTCGGAGGTTAGATAATGTTTAATGAAGCTTCAAAAATGATGCATTTTTAGGTTACAAAAATGACGAAGAGATTAAAAAGATCAATCATAGGCGTAAGGCGAATATAGCTCAGACAAAAGCGAAACAATCTGAATTTAGTAAAAAAATATCTCATTCAAAAATGCATTCACAGGCGTGACAGACGTGAATCACGCGAGCTTCAAGTCTTTGTCACGTCTCTCTGGGAGTTGAAAAACAGTTAGGCTGTTTAAGGCTTCCGCGCTCTATTTCACTCGTCGTAGAGCTGTTACCCCTCAATTATGTTGTTTGTGCTTCATTTTACTAGAATGACGACTATTCTTGGAAAAGCCTTAATACGTGAAAATCAATATAAACTAAAAAACTATACGATCAAGCATATAAAAATATTGGTTTTTGTGAAATATCGTTCGGTTTTAGAATTTTTATATCAATTCACATGCGTCTTATTAATAACAATAATATAAATTTCCTTCCAATTAAAAATTTTATGTATGATTTTGTAGCTTTAATAGAATAAAAATATTACAGCTACCCATTTCAACTTTTAGAATTGCCCATTTCAATTTGCAACTACTCGACTTAGGTATAACTGCCTTTTATGTTAGACCCTGAGCTGATTATTAATTCGCATTGGGGTTGTCGGTACTGTCGTAATACAATACACCGTGTATATGAAGGAATGTAATAAGGTACATTTTGCTTGGATGAAAAATATCAAATGCAAAAAGCATCACTACAAAATTGTTTTATGTTTCTGGTATTATTTTATATCTACTAAATTGCATTATATATTAATTTCCGTAAATATGCCAGTGACATGTTGGCATTCAATTTATAAGTATCGATTTATTGCGCGAATAAAGCAACTTAACCGACTGGATTTGCATTATATGCGAATGATTTCTCGTACAACTGTGTAAGTTATATATTTGTCCTAAAAGTTTCATTCAGAGCTCTATGACGCGTGAAAAATAGCCCGAAGAGTCGTGAATGGTCCAACTGCATTTCCCGTGGCAGAGAGACGTGACGAAGACTCAAAGCTCCTCAGACTTACGTCTGTCACGAACGTGAACTAAATCAGTTGAATTGTAGATGGCCTCTCCATACAAGAGTTAAAGAACGCAAAAACTAAAATAAACTGGCAGTAAAATACCATACATTCATTATGAAGGACTTGTTCATATTCATATAGAGATTCTGATTCTATAAAAGTGCATGAAGTTCAAATTTTAGAAAGCAAACCGAACTATTATAGACGTTTTTTTTTGCGAAAATAGTTTTTATAAAAACTGCAGATGTTATGATTGATTCTTATCCCGCTGGGCACCAGCATGGACATTTTTGACCCAACGCGATTCTAAACGTGAAGTTTCTGAAAAGGGAAACATCGGAGGGTCAAAGAAAATATGCCGAGAATTAGGGGCAAAGTTCGGCCTATTCGAAGGGCATAGAGCCATTTTCAGTTGAACGCTGGCTTGCGCATAGGACGGTCGAAAAGCAGACATAGGGTCAATTTTGACCCATGCTGTTCTTAATAAGTTAAAAAGTGAATGAAACATTTTTTGTAAATTTTTTCATTGAACCTTGTTTATTCAGTTAATTTAGAAGTGTAGTAGTGAAAAAAATTGAGTGCAGAATGAGAGTCCAGGATACTTTGGAGCATCTACGCACGCAGCGTCTCTATTACTGTTCACTATATCGACTGACTACTGCGACACTGCAAAAGAGCTTGGGGTCGTGCATTACAGTGAAACTCTGCTATAGCGCGGAATTTGGGGCTGACGGTGGGTGGAAACTAACTCCCTCGTGAACCCTGCGCAGCTCTTGTTACACCTACCTGCGGCTCGGCGTCAATTCTCGGAAGGGCTTAGAAGGGAGGGCTATTGAAGGGTTTCACTGTAATTGCGTGTTAGCAGTTGAAGTTCCTACGCCTCAGGAAAGCAATGTCCGATTGTCAAAGCTAATACGCTGCCGCCTTTGCGAGTCCAGTTTGTACAGGAAAACCGATACAGCGTGTCTCATTTGGATTAAACTGCTGACATCTTAAACTACAAATTACACTCATAATTTGTTGAGAAAGTGCAAGTCAAAAAGAAACTGCCCGAATTGTAAGCATTAAAATTTATCACATAGGGCGCATTCACTTGGTGAGATAAATATACTTTTTGGAAGAAATAGAAAAACCACTTTAAGAAGTTTGTAGAGCTTAATCTGCAGATTAAGAAACCTACTGATTTTTTCAATTACTTTAAAAGCAAAAGAAATTACATTATAAAACAGAAAAAGTCATTTTTTTTCATTTTTTGTTGAATTTTCTTTCATAAAATTGTAAAAAATGGAAGTATCGTTTTTGCTGTTATCTAGTCTTTTTCTAGACACTTTAATAATAATTAATTCGATATCAATAATTATTCGGAAAATACCTGGTGCCCAGCGGTTTATAAGCAATTATTGTACTATTTAACAAAAAAATTATTCATTGATATAATTTATTAAAATAAGTATAACTATGATAGATCACAACACAGGAATTATTAGAGAATCTTCATGTCAGTGTTTAGACAGCCCGATGGAAGAGAAGACCGCTCTTTTTCCACTTTAACAATTTTTTGCACTATTATACAACCTTTCTAATGAGAATTTTACTTTTCATGAAATTACCAACAATAGTCGTTTTGTTCTATATTCACTTCATAAATAAGTTTCTGTCTATTTTCAATCGCTTCGTCACTTTTCTTACCTAGCAATGTTTCCTTTCTGAATACTCATTAAACATTTTCTCACTTTTCACAGGGCGTTTTATTTAAGAAATCTTATAAGAGCACTTACATAGGATTTCTCAATGGCCTTCTATACAGTAATTAATTTTATTTATCTGAGTTAACCTTGGCGGACCGAATGAACGGAAACGATACGCTTCAGCGTATCCTTATAGTATTCATATAGTATCCCTTCCGTATCAGGCAAAAAACTAATAAAACAACAAGATGGCCATCTAACTATGAAATAGTTTTTTTTCACCATTAAAAAATTCAATAAATTGCATAACTTCTGCTGAAGGTGACTTTAAGCGCATCCATAGTCGCTTAAGTAGTATGCTATAACTGAAATACGATGCGCTTGAAATCGCATTCAGCCTATGTTAACGATAGATATTGTATTTAAAGAAATTTTTCAACTGCAAAAGAATATTGCAATTATTCCGTGACCATCTCACGGAAAATTTAACGTAGAATCAGAATTGCAATAAATTAAAGGTTCCTTTTACCGTTTTTTTTAAGTTTCTGTTGCATGATATGGAAGGGATACCATCTAGATACTATAAGCGTACGCTGTAGCGTATCCTTTCTGTTCAGTTGAATGGTAAAACCAGACTGGTTTCAGAACTGAATAATAAGTCACATAGTCTTCTCACATATTAATGAAGGGATTTGTTTGTTTGCGGTACACCTTCTTTATGAACTCACAATTTATTCACAGGACACCTGCATTTTTGTATTTATACTGCCGAAACAAGTGTAAGTAAAGAAAGTGTGACTTGTCTGTGCTGTACAGTTGACTGATTTGTATCGATAGATATTCTCAAGGTAAGCTCGTCTGCGCGTAAATTTTTACGCGAAGTAGCATACATATATGAGCTTGTGTCATGCGCTATAGTGGCGATTCAAGAACGCGAATCTTGATAATACAAAATCCATTTTTGTATAAGATAAATACAGAATATGATACATTCGTCTGAAATGAACTAAGTGATAAAACCACAGAGACAAGGAATTCTAATTAAGACCGTATACTCGATTTCAAATTATTCATATCACCATTTAAATTTCGTTTGTTTCAGTGACGGAAGGTACTATGAGATAGTGAAAGCAAATTTTGAACGTGCGGACAGATTGACAGTTGTCCGAACAACAACCTGCTGCAGGGTTTCTAATTATTATTTACTTCAAGACTATAAAGACTTAATTTTCAACTAATTGAAAAATATTTTAGGTTTAACATTAGCATTTTAATTTTGATAAAGTGAAAAATTAAATTGTGTTAGTATACAGTAGAAACTAAATGAAAACCAAGCTCAATAAACATTGTTTATGTGCATAATATCCACACCACATCTACATATCTCCGACCAAAATACAAATCGTCGTCCTATTATAGTGAATTTCTAATTTTTTTTCACTTTAACACCATTGGAAAAGAGTCGGTGGAAAATAGATTTTTGTCCAACAGTGGAGCGAAAACGCTCGTTTTCGCTACGTTCGGGAGGTACGAAACCAAGCGATTCCACGCCTGTAAATGGGAGAGGATGGAAAACGCTCAAAGCACGAAGAAAGATTTGTGGGAAAATATGGCTGAATTTATAGAAGATTATGCATGATAAACACATTGTTTGAGATTCAAACTAGAAAATGATCTGACAGTGAAATTAAACGGGTAGGGTGATAAATAACGCTACGTTTTTTATCTTCAAGAAAAGTTTATTGTACCCATTTTGAACGTGAAAATGGATATCCCACAGTTAGTATAGTTAATCAGTACAAAAACATGACACAGTTAGTAATTATTACTGATTATCAGAACAAATACACAAAAGAAGTTATTACGTTCGTACAAGGAAGTGACTCGGACAGTGCATTGAGCAGTACTGACTGTTCGCCCAACCCTTCAGGTACTTGGTTCCCCAAAAGAGTAAGTGGACAGAATCACCAGGTCCGTACACGCTCCTAAGTCTATGTTGGCCTTCCTGAATATCTCCAATTAAAGCGCCAGTGAAGTGAAAAAAATCAAGGTAAGTCAGAAAACCATAAGGACAGCGAATGCTAGTTGGGCCACCTTGTGGATACGCGTCTTTCGACTAAAAATTCCAAAAACAAGTAGTTTATCAGAAACTGAGTTTTTAACCCATTTTACGTATCACTAAAACGTTTTATACCCACGACTGCTCTTGCACTTGATGAACATTTTCTAGGGTACTGTCAATTGATTTTAATTTGCGATATTTCAATATAAGCTCTAAACGCGCTGGGCATCACTGATCTTGACCACTAATTAAGTTAATTGACACTCATTCAATTCACGCTTGCTCCATTTCTTTCCGCGAATCACAAAGCAGCATTCAGGCAAATTTAAACATGTTAATTCTCCACAATTCTCCTCACTCTGTTTCTATTTACTGGTCTATTTTCAGATCAGGATTTCAAAAATCTATAATCAAAATTATTAATCACTGCGTTATTTGATTAATCTACATAATGAGTTTTTTTTTCATTTTAGGCATAAAATAATAGAAAAATATCTGTCATGCCCACGTGGGTTACGTCAACATAATATTTACTTATTTATAATGATAATCACTCCTTAATATCAATTGTATGAAATACTCACACCCTACAATTCAGCATTACCATAGGAGCGTTCCTTCAATATATTCTCTGAACAAAACTTATCGAATACTGAAGACTGATAAAAAAATATGAAACACCCTGCCGCACCGACAATAGATCCATAGATCACCATATATATTTAAACAAGGATTGAACATCTACCACATAGTCCTATTGAGAGCAACCGTCATCTACAAATTACACCGGTTCCCAGTTGAAAAACGGTAAATCACACTTATGGCTACGTCTCACACCGTAAGATGGATGGCCACAGGGCACGATGAAATCACAACGACAGGCCGGCGAAACCCTCCTATGGCTTGAGGACAGAAAGCGATCGAGAGATGACAGATTTCTGCATGCATCTCGAAAGTGCATTGGCATACTGCTGGCACACTGGTATGGCTTTAAAGGTCACAACATAGTGATAGATTCTCACCTCCGATAGCACCGAGCACAAATACAATTACACTAATCGAATATTTTCGGTACAGTCCTTGCGGCTCCCTTTTGAGGTCTTGATACCTCTCTCTCTTATCCTTCTCCTTAGCAGAAGTGTGTTACTCGGTCGGAGCCGAGAATTCGATCATGCATAAAGTTGCTTTCTCGACGTCTTCGAGAACGATGTCAGATCTCGAGTGTGAAACGGAGACGGCTGTCCGAAAATTGTAGTGTCACAAAATTTTGCGAGGAAGAGACTTTTTGGACAGAGTTATACAAGTTCCCAAAAACATTGCAGTTGAAAAAAGATACTGATAATATTATCCGCTTTAAAGAGTTTTGCGACAACCATATAACACCTGAGGAGGAAGGTACATCAATGATTGTTAAAGAGGTGAAAAGAGCACTAAGGGGTTCGAAGACGTTTCCGCTATAGGGCCAGATAATATCAAGAAATTTTTGTGTAAGAATTATACTTCTACACACGAGCATCGGGCCTGTATATTTACCTCATATTTAAAGTGGGAAAACCCCATTCCGCAGGGGCTGGTGTTAGAAAGCACTATACTTTTACCAAAGAAATACAACTTGTCCAAGTTAGATAATTACAGGCAAATAAATTGCTTAAACACACCATAAAAGATTTTTACAGCGCTTCTAAACAACAGAATCCCTTGAAGAATCGAGCATGTGTGGAGTAAGGTGTAGCAAGATGCTCGAGAATCTGCTAATTGATAGGTACGTCTGCAGAGACGCTGCAGTCCATCAACGTGTCCTGTCGATGGCCTGGATTAATTACTGGAAATATTCCGATTCAACCTTTCACAGACTCATCATCTGTCTGTGAAAAAGCTTAAAAGTTAATTCGCATATAATGAAATGCATAGAGAGATTGATGCCCGCTTAGAAAGCTAGATTGACTATATCATCTAGAAAATATCGAGTGACAATGAAAAACGTCACCTTTCATAGGGGCGTCTTTCAGGGTGATACCATGAGTCCTCTGCCTTTTTGTATCACCCTTCAGCCTCTATCTCTCGCACTAAGAAATTCTTGTGGAAACCCCTGTGGTGACACTTATCATCGCGAGCTTAAGGTCCCTCATATATTCTATTTAGATGACATAAAGTTCTGTGCTTCGCGAAACGCAAACTTCAATGGCTTAAAATATCATCAAGCAGTTCCCAGGAGAGATTATTATAAACTTTGTATTGGGAAAATGTGCAACAATTCATCTAAAGAAAGGAAAGATAATTGCGGCTCCCGAGGATCCTGGGCTTGTAAATATGAGTGTTATTAGTCACCTCAAATTCTTTTCAAAGCAGATACAAGCCTCTTTTTCAAAAGAATTGGACGAGGATAAGGACCTTCACATCGCCACACGAAAGATCATGCATATGCATAAGAGCTTGAATATAAACTCGTCTGTTCCGCGATTGTATTTCACGCGGTTAAGGCGGACAAGATGATTGGCAAAAGAATGTCCCTTTACAAAGCCGCAGAGCAGGCAGCCAAGACACACGATGGTTTCGCCGAACTTTCGTAATGATTTCGTCATGCTCTGTGGCCACACATCTCACGGTCGTAGGACGTAGTTATTGTTATGAACGAGTTAAAAACTAGGGCTATTACTAAGTTTGTTAGAATTACCAGTGATTTGACCTGAGGAATTTTTGCTGCTCGTTAAAATTTAATTTCAAACTCGTTTGTCGGAGGTACCTAACTAGTAAATCAATCCAGAAGGAAATGATTTACCTTCATTTTTAAGTGGTGTCACTCTAGCATTCCTAGTCCCGGACTGGGAGCCCTAACCCTTTTAGGCTTGAAAATTTCATGGTTCGTGTAAATGATCTAAGGGACTTTATTTTGCTTTACTAAGAATTTAGTAAAATTATTTTGTTCTAGAAAAGTCGCACTACAATTCTGTTTTTCTTAAAAACCACCGCCTATCTCCAAGGTAGCAAAGGAGATGACGGGCTGAGCATTTCCATTTCCAGGGTTAATAATACAGTTTGATTTCAGTCACCTTCCGGTAGGTTAATTCAATCTTCACAAAACAGGTTCCCTAGCATCCCTTGTACACCTCTGTACTTATTCCTCAATTTTGATTAAAAGAAGAGAAATACGTGAAAAAGAGAGATATATAGGTTACATCGAGAAATCACACACCGAAGCAAATTAGAAAAAAATAGCGATATTAATTCTGACATTTTTTACGTTGCTCAAGCTTCGTCGCTGTCGCTGAGCGTCGCTCACCACTTCACATCAATTCACTTCACGAAACGCGGGGCACGAACTGTCACCTCACTCTATTTCTGAGCTTCTTCCAAACTGTGGTTGCATAAAGCTAATTGAATTGAAATATTTTCCAACTGTTGGTTTTACACAACTTAACATCGCAAAACCCCTCTTTTTTGTTCACTGCCCTTTCGATTTAAAACACTTGTGGGAGTGACAACCTGCGTACCGAGTCCCGCACGAGGTAAAATGCCGACGGGAAAGTTGAACTTTAATTATGGCTTCCCTTTGGAACAATTGGTTCCGTTCCCAAGAAGAAGTGATGAACGACTGTCTCGAGTGAAAAGTTTTAATACACCTCAAAGGCATGGTATGGAGATTTTGGGTAGGGTTTATTGCTGATACTGCATGTGGGCTTAGCCTGACGACTGTGGAAATAACGACCAGACTTAATTTCGGTGACTACGAAAATGCTGATTGAAAATTTTTCGAGAATAAGAAATTTTGCAGATCACGTGCAGTGTACACTGTTGCTATGCAAGAAATTCAGATGTTAAATAAATTTGCAATTAACAATAATCAATATAATCCTCTACTCTTATCATGTGTAAAGTACTTTCACCTTCCAAGTCAACCAACGGTAGTTCCATTGTTAGTACCTTTCACATTCAAAAATAGGTATTTTGGAACTATCCATAGTTGACAACCCAGTAATCTGAATGAGAGACAATTAATTTAATTCAATAAAAGTAAAATCCAATCAACCATCTCCAATTCAAATTGGATTCGATATCCTAGATATTAAGTGGAACAATTAAAATTAATCATGTTTCTAATAACTTATTTCCCTTTAGGGTGAAGTAACGATTCTTATCAATTTTTATTTCAGTAAATAAAGTATGTGTACATGTACCTGTGTTTAATTAAGTTAGTTGAGTTAATTCTGAAATTATTAGGTTTCTTTACCTTGTTCCAATTGAATATTGGCAGATATTTGTTGATTTCTGTGTGACTAATTTGTGTGTTAATAATATTTAATAAACAATATCCTCTTCTCATTTGTTCCATTATTTGTATTGGGCTTCCAAATGATTTTAATATCAGATCATTGAAATTAGTGGCTTTCTAGTCAAAGGGGAGCAGAGTTAAGATTTCTAACCACAGGAGCTCAAATATGCCTCGGTGATAAGAGTCAGTCAATTGGTCCATTGAGGATGGAAGCTGGAATTACTATTGATTATCTACTTTTCTAGTCTTATTAGATCAGATCAATACTTTTCATTTATATATTTTGAGAAATTTTATGAGTTTTTTACTCTTCGGTAAAATTGAATTGATCAATAACTGATATTGTTAATCAACATTTTATAGTCACGTGTGGAGTCAAGAGTGTTAGGTGAACATCAAGTAGGTGGAGGTTCAATATATATTCTTCATGCATTTCAGGCACCTGCTGTGATTAGTTTGTTGAATAAATTAAGATTAATAACCATTCCTGATGTATTTAATAATATTATCTATATTGTTTAGGAACTGAACGGATTTCGTTAATGAGGGGTATTTCTTTAATATGTAGGAGGAAAGGGGTTACATAAGTGATTTTTGACAATGTCTGGTCGGAATCCTCATAAGGCGCTGCCAGAGATTAAATAATCATATGGTGATTCTTCTTCTTAATATTCTATGTAGAGAAATTTTTCATCTCGGATAATTATTATTGTTTATATTAGGCGAGTTGTGGTTGGGGTTGGCGTGCAAGTATCAGCACCACAGGAAAAATTGAAAGTCGTTTATGGAGGAACCGTGATCACTGTCCGCCTCCGTCCGTCTCATTATACTACTCTCTCCGCGCAGGGTTCTAATTAGGTGTGGTATAGACCCGTGTGGTGGTCGTATATTCTCTGTTTCTCTTCCTGAATACTGTGCAACCCACTATGATAAGTTGATGCAGAGCAATACAGCCGTCCCCGGATGTTTATGGTGACAAGGATGATTATCCCACACAGGCTCGCTGAAATATTTAGTTTGACTATTTGGAACTTACTTTCTATGGGCGAGACATCGAGGCATTTGAGCCTTAACAGATGTTCGTGCCTTGGATGCATCAGGTAGACATGAGGGTACTGACAAGTGTCTTGTCAGCTGAAACCCTGCCTCATAGATCCATGGAACGTACCGCTTAATAAATTACGTTTAATGTGTTTATTTCTAATAATATGATAAACGGTTTCTGTACAATCTTTATTTGCTATCCATGTAACTATCTGAGCGTACCTACATTCGTGCATACTTAGGCTGGCATGCCTGCAGAGGCATCCTGATTGGTGGAGTTGGGGTGAATCTTTTAATTGAGAGATCCCCAATTGCTGATGAGGGTGTGGAAGTCAGTATAACCGGCGACGATTCCAACGGTCCTGAGGCTCCTTCGGGAAGAATAGAATGAGCTGATGTCAATTGATTCACACTAATTATATGTGAGCGTGAATCTGAATTATCGTTCGAATTTTCTTGTCGTCGACAGCAGGTCCAATAGTTGATCAATAATCCTAATACTTCTTCTCACCTTCTTGAAAAGAGTTTAGATGTAATGTATCCGGCGAAATTTGGACTGATGAGAATGCTAGCAAGGTCAAGGGTTTGGTATCTACCAATTTAGTAGATAACCTGGCCAAGTCCAAATGTATTGAAGGTTCGTACAGGGTTATTGTGGTACCTGTTAATGGTTCCAATTCGGTGTAATGTTGTAATTTAACTATTAATAAATAATTAGAAATTACCACATATCTTCGGCACTGCTTCCTGAAAATCTTAAAAAAACAAACGTTTGTACAAGGTCCCGTTGAGAGCCAGGCCTACTCTAGGCCACGGTAATCCTTAAATTCCCAATTGCATTTTCAAAACAACACAGCAAAATCTCAAAAAAGGGAAAACCTAAATTAACAAAAGCTCGAATTATAGAGGTCTCGTCTAATCTCTCATACATAAGAAATCTTAAATCTTAACCTAAAAAGCACTCGAAATAAAAAACTAACTTTGAACAGTTAGGCTTCCCTATCCGTAACTGCATGATAGGCAATTTCTATTAACTAAATAACCCTTTGACTTGGACTTCCAATATCTAGTAATAAATTTTAGAATTCATTTCACTACAATTTTTAATCTTGAAATTCACTAAAAATAACAATAAATTTCTGTGCTGAAATCACGTTTAGTTAACGCATCACTATTCAGTCTAAATTCGTACTCAATCTTGTAAATCGAAACCTAAAATTTTTCGAGTTGAATCAACGGTACATCAGAAAAAGTTCCTAAACAGTGCTAACAGAAATCATCTATCATCTCCTAAATTTTTCGGACAAAACTTTAAAAAACATTTTTAAAACGATGTAGCAAAATTCTTTAAAACTAAATAGTCCGTTAGCAAACCGGCACATTTCTGGGAATTACACTATTGAATAATTTTCTTAAATTTAGACCGAGGGTCTCTGAGGGTTATTTGACCGAGGTTTATTTGAAAATGACACATTTGACGATACATCAATATTACCAAAAGAGAATCAATAATTTTTAGGTTAACAAAAATTAGAGTGAAACTTGACGGGACGCAGTTCCAATAATTTACCTTTTCAGGTTATCTCATCAGAAAAAGTCACTCTACGGTTTATTCAAGTCTCGGTGTTTAACTCTACTGGGCTTCGAATAAAAAGTCACACAAATTTGCTAAGCAGGGGTCAAATTTCAGAGGTAGTAGTGTAACTGAATCTCCCAGGGACGAGGAATCTCCAAAAGTCTTCTGACTGTAGTAGAAGGTCAAACTACTCAACGAAAACGCAGTAAAATGTACGGAACAAAATATACTCTTAAACGCGGCTGTAGTTAGCAGAATGAGCAAGTCTAGTAGCGACAGTCTGGGACTCGACATCCGTATTCCTTCTCCTTATTCATTCCGGCATTTCGATTAGGGGTGGCGCTGCCAAAATTGCTCTATGGTACTCGTTATGCCGGCTCAAAAGGGTTCTGGTCCAGGTAAATAAGTCGTTCCGGATTTTTAGTAACGAACAATGCTATTTCCAAACTGGCCGATATCCCGACATGATTTCAATGAACGGACATCGTTAGATACTTTATCTGGCAGACAAAATCAGGCAGAAAGGCGGGCTCCCTATTCATGGAGTCACACAGGCCACACATTAGGTTACTCTCATGGAATTTGAGCTGCTAAATTCAAATCTGGCCTCAAAATTTGCCTTACACGTTTAAGTTTCCCCTAGATGCAGAAAATATGGGAAAAACTGGGCTATTCTGGATATTAGTTTGATAATACCAATATACAGAACAATAAACGTACTGGTGTTATATTCTTATGTGTTGAGACTGCGCTTTTTCATGTTTTATTTAATTTGTAATAATTTAGCATACAACACATGATTCCTTTTAGTAGGAAACTAGCAACTGATTTTTGTAACACTTAAAATAGTATATTATGCACCTAGTGCGAGAAGATAGACTTTTCCGACGAGTCATGATTTGAGTCCATATTAGATTTCGAATAAAGGAAGCATGATTTGCAATAATTTTTAAGATGATTTATGGTAACTTACCATATATGTAATTTGCAGGTAAATATGGTTACTTACCATAAATGATCCGAAATTCAATTTGAAATTTTCGTATACATTTCCGGAAATTTATGATTTTTTTGGTAACTTATGGTAATATTACAGATCATTAATGGCAATTTAGGATAAATTACCCTAAATTCAATTAACAAATTTCTATCAATTTTCGCAATTTTTTTGTAATTTACAGTAATTCGATCAGTTATATATGGTAACTTTCCATTAATTACCGTAAAATTCTATTACCTGTCAACGTAATTTTCTTACAGTTTTTACAGTGAGTGGGCTGATTATCGTAAAACGCGAGCTTACAGATATATAACATTTTGATTGTACGCACCTGACGTCAAATTTCACTCCTTAGGTAGAAAAAAGTAGAGCTTTGGCTACGCTTTATATTCGTCGAAAAGGGCAGAAATCATGCATGTGCCATTTTATTTTAACATTTCTTCAATTTTTCAATTATTCTTTAAATTTAAATTTTTTTAAATAGAGCAATTAAAATTGTAACGTTTTAGGTTCAGTATTTTGTTTAGCTTTGAATATTTAATTTATAATGACTGATTCGAAATGAGTAGTCAGACATTTCTAAGTGTTAAGTAATTGTTCTTTGTATTCATTCAAATCTAAGAAATTGAAGGGTTTAAAAATGGAATATTTTAGAATGCAATAATATTTAAAATGTAATAAAAGCCTTTAATTATGAATATATTATTTTTAAGTGATTATAAAATTAAAAATATTGTATAAGGTTTCAATGGGGCGCTTACATTTGTTTAAGTATTAAGACTTTACAATTGAGACAGTTTCATTTTAACGTTAAAACCTGCAAATTCTAAAATTGTAAACTGATTTCGAATCGTCTTGCAAAATCAATGATTATCAACTTTCTAAATGTTAAAGTTTTGTTCAATTTTAGAATGCATTAATTAATTTATATTCACAGTTGATCAACTGAAAAGGTTTTTTGTCCAAAATCCTTGATTTCAAACTGTTCCAATTTTTTATTGTTTAAGCATTTAAAACTGCATTTAAAAAATCTTTAATTTAAAATGTACGTCTAAAAATAAAAAATTTAAATAGAAAAATTTTAAAGTAAAATATTTTCAAATTAAGCATTCTGAACTGAATGGTATCATAATTGAAAAAGATAACAATTTAACTAATTATTTAAAAAATGGTTAAAATCAGAGTTCTGCCCAATTTTTTCAAAAAATTTGTAAAATTCGCGGGCTTAAAATAAATTCACTTTTATTTCCTGACCTCATCACATTACCAGTCATTTCCTATATTTCCGGGTTTCACGGTCCAGCGGCCATCCTAATGTGTGAAAATAAAACCATAAAAGTAAAGCGTGAACGAAAATTCTACTCGCTATTATAGTTTCCTAATCTCCTTAATTTACGATATTCATTGCCAATATTACTACTCTTTTCAAACATTCAAAATATTCTCAAAAGTGTAGCTAATTCCCTAAAAAAGCATTTTACGGGCATATATTTCATATGCTTCAAGATATTTCAAAGAAATTCAGAATAATTCATATATTTCCAGACATTTCAAAGCACTTCAGAAAAATTGACACACTTTGAAATACTTTACGTACTTTAATATATTTCAAATACTGTACAATAATTTAAAATACTTTCGGATATTTCAAGATACTTCAGAGTATTCCCAGATACTTCGGGAAACTTCCGGATATTCCAACGTAATTCAGTATTTTTCACGTATTTTAAGATACTTCAAGATACTTCAGAGTAATTTAGCAAAAGTGAACACCATACTTCACGAGTTGTCAACCCCTCGTAAAATACCAGAGTTTTGAAATAACCAACAAATAAAATTACTAAAAAATTGAATTAAAAATAATTCAAATTTCTCAAACATAGAAAATGTATAATATTAAATGCTTTAAATTCAAATTTCAGTAATTTTCTACTTTCTTTAATAAATATATGCGATATGTGTAAATTTCGTTGACAAACATTTTCGGTAGTATTATTTTTATTCTGGAATTTTGATTTCGGAAAATTGCATTTTTCGGGAATTTTAATTTTCGAAAATTACTTTTTCGGAATTTTTTCTCACATAGGATTTTAATTTTTCGGAAAAAATGTTGTCTCTCTTCATCTCTTTCAGAGCTTAATTAATTATATTATACTTTAATAATTTCTTTCACTCTTTAATATGTAGGGCATCCCACCAACTGTGGGACAACGGGTAATATTGGGTACATACCAGCAAATAAGACAAAAGTTTAAATACAAGAATGTTTTGCGATTATTTTGTTTAGAAACTACAGAGAAAAACAGTAGCGTATAGGAATGACGCCGTGCGAAGTTTAAGAGTCGCTTTCGCTAGGTCGCCACCAACCTCTCTGGCTCCAAACGGCTGCCTCGTATGCTGTTGCCACAAAATTTAAATTAAAAGTGTCCTTCACAGTACGCTCGGCGTCACACCTGAACGGAATTTTGTTGCTCTGCAGTTTCTAAACAAATGACCTTACAACTTCTTTGCATTTTAATTTGTGTCTTGTTTTTCCTGACTGCGTACTCGTTTTTGATTTCTCAGCCAATCCGCGGGCCGGCTGCCGCTCCCACTGCCGTCGAGAGCTCCATGCCCGGTCAACGAGAGCGAGACACTAGTTTCTAAGATCAGCAGTTATATGATATCCAGAGGAGTAGCAGCGTAGCTCTACTTTTCAACTTTGAATCAAATAAACTCCACATTTAACTTCAGCCATCAGCTTTTTAGACTTTAGTGTCACTACCTTCCTGAGTTGTCTGTGTAATTATTTTCAGTTTTCGCTTTTATTCGTTCCTAGTTTAGAGTTAATATTGTCTTTTTCGGTCCAGTAGGAGTTCAACGTCGAAGAGTGTTTACATTGTCGGTTCGTGCTTCATTAACATCCTCTTCAATAGTATTATCATAGTAAACCGTGTTTGTGGTACCTGAGAGTGTCTCTCGGAAGTTGTGCTAATTATCTGAGACTGTATTGTGACGGGGGATATTTTGATCGCCCGTCACTTAAAACTACCTCGTCCCAGGAAATTGTAAATTTACCGCGAAAACAAACCAAAAAAAGAGGTAAATAAACGATGATAGGTCCTTGCGAAAGGTTGGGACAAGGGTTACAATCTTAGAATATCACCAGGAAACACTCACGGTTTTATAACTTATTATTTTTACTTATTCTTGTACTATACTCCTATTCTTTCATACTTTTTCCCGGAGCCAAACCTGTCCACGAAGATGAGCATATGAGACCTTATTTGAATCTTTGAAAATTTCCCATTTGTGTCGAATTAGAGGATGTCACTACCCGGGCGATCGAAACCATCGTGCAACAGAGTCTATAGCAGGCACCAAAATGATAAATCTACAGGTATGAGTCTTTTGTGTATCGGTAAAAGTCGATGGTCGCACCGGCATTAGTTTGTATCAAAGTATTAAAATTAGGACTGGAAGGATCGCGACAACAGTCTCGAACACGCAAACTCTGAAAACTAGATAAGAGTCACATAATTTGTACGCATCTCACACGAGTAAAATGAAAATAGGGAAATGCGTGAAAATTATAAAATTTTAAGAGTTTGCCATAAAGTGTCAGAATAAACTACAATTTAATATTAAACTTTTCTGACAATGGTATTGAGAAAAAATAATTAGAGCGGAAAATCCCAAAAAGTACTTGCGTAACACAATTACTCATTATCAATAGAGATAAGGAACTAGATATAAGACTTATGTAAATAGTTGTAAATAATTGTATATATAGAATGGACAAGATTGAAAAAAATATATAGATATAAGCGGAAAAATTGTAAGGAATGGAAGTCATGTAAGCCCTTAGGGGACACATTATAAATGAAGAATAAGAAAGAAGAATGACTTATGTACATGTTCCGATATTTTCGCATAAATTGAAGAAAATCGTATCGGCTAACAAGGTATCGTATCGGTCTCAACTCAAAACTTTTTTAAAAATCCAACAAAGGAATTCAAATTGTCTTTCACTTTAATATAACATGAAAAATACTTATATGAATTTTATTAAACAAAGTTATGATTTTTGGCTATTTTTCTGGAAATTTTAGTCAACAAAAAAAATAGGTATGGGACTTTCACTCGGACCTACGATAATTTAAGATGGCGTTTTTAAAATTAGCGGCAATAGTCCGACGTCACATTGGTCACACCATACCTCGTAACCGACGATGAAAATAGGCGACATTTATCGAAATTGGGTGCGTTCGGGCCAGCCCATGACTTAGAAATTTCAGACCTGGTTACACTAGACGTAGGAGCAGTTTTGAAGAATCCTAATGTGACTAGAGCAATCTCGACTCCGAGAATTAGACCGTCGACATTCACGACTAGACTCGAAGCCCCTCACCTATATTTTAATTGCGCAAAATTCTTTGGAATTCCGACTACATTTATACTTCGCCATAGACAGAACCTCCATCTCAATCCCCAAAACCGGATGCAGAATATAAACTCCCGCATCCACTGAATAAAGACTTGACCAAGATCGGGCAGGGATCACAAACTGCATTAGATTTGCCAACAATTAGCCAAGTTTCGAACACTTTTACAGAAACACGCGAATTCAGTGAAACAGCCAAAAGAGAGGTTTCAATAGGCGCAACACCAAAGGTACCAATTTATAGGCAAAGGTGCAGTCGAATATTATGGATTCAGGTCGAATACTAATACGAACCTGGATAAAGAATCCCGTAATCATATTAAAGAACAGAATTTCGGTCCATATTCCACCTACACCCAATAAGGTGTGACTCAATCACCACCTGACCTAAGATGAAATGAAGGGGAACAAAATAGTGTTTAAAAAAATAGACCAGAATACGACAGGGTCATCTGTTGATCGTACTTCTGTTTTTCCGAGAATTGTCGCAGTTAAAGAGAAGTTGGGAGAAAGAATGGAACATTTACATGAAATAATATAAGCCGTTACCTCATCCAGAAAGCTCATTTCTATAAGAATTTGCTTACTGACCGTAAAAGAAGCGGTATAAGGAATAACGACCCTAAGCACCGCCGAACCTATTAAGCTTAATAATAAGAAGCAGAGCAATCAAAGTAAGACCGGGAATTCAAAATGCACCGGTCTTCAAACGACCCCGTCGGAAAGTTTTAAGCAAGGAGGGGGGGATTAACAGCACTCCAGTTAAAAACATTAGTCCTACCGGCGCCCCCACTTGGGGCCCGAATTAAATAAATTTGTTACATTTCAACCAAAAGGGCCATTTTAGTAAGGGTTGCACCACTCCGTGGAAACGGATTTTCTTAAATTCCAAACGAAGGACTACACCTTTAAAGACTGCCCAAGGTATTCGGAAAATGGATCAAAGAAGTAGTGAGAACGGTCTCCACTACTGCCGAGACATTAGAGGGCGTCCATGAAAATTCCGATAAAGTTGCTAAACTATAAAGAAAGACCACCTTCGATTAAATTGAATCTAGAAACTCCGAAGGCCATCACATCCGAAATTTGAACTCAAACACTAAAACGTGGCCTTCAGGGAAAAAGGGCGAAAATCTGGAATCATATCTGATTAGTGGTATAGTAAAGACGTCATAAGTGACCAATAGAATCCATATACAGGTTACAATGGACTCTGTCCCACTGAACGTGCTGATTGATAACATATCTTCTCGCGTAGTATTATAAATTTCAGCTTGGGATAAGTTATAGAAAGCTTCTGGTAGACAGTTAGATTGTGATAGGAAAACTAGAATTATCATGGCTAACAGTTCGGCCGACGTGATTATCGAGAAGGCCAATCTGCCAATAACCGTCGAAGGGTTCACACGTACCTCCGAAGGTAGAGTGGCAAACGACCTTTGCACAGAACGAATATTGGATGTGGAAGGTTAAGAAAAATTCAACATGGTTACGTCGCTAAGTCGCGTAAAGTATTCATGACGGATACCGACGGGAGACACTACCCTTTAAAACAGTGGCTCGTAGAAAAGGAGGCTTGTAGTGGGCTTGCAGTGCTACTGGAGACGAAAGAGGAATTTTAAAAGAACTCTTGAAAATAAAGTTGTATTTAAGGTCACAAGCATCTCTGGGTGCAACCCACGCAATTACCCACACGATACACGTACATAGTCACGCACCCATTAAGAAGAGGTAGCGGATAATGTTTCCTAAAGTCCAGGAGAGCATGTATGAAAAGGTGGACAGGTCACTCACTGAGGGAATTATTTCAGAATCATACAGCGAGTTTAATAAAATACTTTTAGAAAAGGAATGCCAGGTGTACACCGCATTTACCGTTTCAGGTAGGCGATTATTTAAAATTAAAAGAATGCCATTCGGAATTATTAGGGCACCTGCAACTTTTCAGCAACTCAGAGATAGAGTGATGACCCCAGAAATGAAGCCCAATGTCTTCAGTTACCTAGACGAAATTCTAGTGATAACATAGACTTTCGATGAACACGTATATTGGTTAGGGAAAGTCCTTGGTCGGGTAGCTGAAGCACGGATAACGATAAATCTGGATAAGAAAGAATTTTTCTGCTCAGAAGGCAAATATTTTGGATTCCTCGTCATTAAGAAAGGCCTTAAAGTTGATCCCAATAAAGTCGATCCGATAGTTTCCTACCCGGTACAAAAAAAGGTCAAACAATTACAAAGGTTTTCAGGGATGGCATCCTAGCACTGACGGTTTATACTTGAATTCGGGACTAGAGTGGAACCTTTGACACGGTTATTCAGGACTAATGTCAAGTGGCGCCTTTTGGCTGGGTGTCGTAGTGACCCAAACACAGGGAGACGAAGAACAGGTAATAGCATTTGCCAATAGGACTCTAACCGGGACAGAGAGGAAATATACCGCCACCGAACGGGAGTGCCTTGCGGTTATGTGGGCAATTCAAAAGTTCAGGGAGTATCTCGAAGGATTCCGTTTCACAGTTACAGCCGACCATAGTACTCTTCGTTGACTGAATCACCTGCGGAATCCCACGGGAAACATCGCACTTTGGGGCTTGGAACTCTAGGGCTATGACATTGAGATTATCCATAGGAAGAGAGCTTTACATGATGTCTCAGACTCCCTGTTTAGACTGACTGAGGATGACGATGAGGTCCTAGTGGCGAACGTTTCGGAGGTCACGGACTCGTGATATGAAAGACGGGTAGAAGCCGTCCAGCAAAGGCCAAAAATATTTTCGGATTGGAGAATAGAGGATGGTATATTATATAGACACCGCCTCAACCCCCTAACGGATGCCTTAATTTCCGAACTAGATTCTTGGAATCTGGTGATCCCAAACAAGCAAATGGTGAGTGACATGGAGGAAGCACACTTGGAGCCTTTGCCAGAGGTGTAAAGTCGAACAGGCCCGGCCAGCCGGCTGAAAATGCCATCGCGTGGTCGAACAGCCTTAAGCAGTGGTCGCGTGAGACGTCATGTGTCCGCTTTCAACTAGCAAGTTAAGCCACAAATACGTTGTAGTGTTTTAGGACCTCTTCACAAAATGGGTGGAGCGTGTTTCGATCCGTAAGGCAAATGTCCCCACAATCTGCCAAGCTTTTGTCGACTTCAGAGTTGCAAACTGGGCGTCTCACAGGTGGTTCATACCAATAACGGTAATGAGGGCTCCAATCAGCTAATGGGTCAAACGTGTAAAAGTATAGGAATCGTGTTCTCTTAGAACCCAGTATACCATGCTCAGGCAAACCTCACTGAACTAGTCAATTGGGTCTTTAGGACGATGATCATCTCGTTCTTACATTATAACGCTAAGAAGTGGGATAAACGATTAAACGAGTTTCGTTTCGCTTTTGACCCACTAGTCCATGCATCTTCAAAGATGTCACCGGCATTTCTCAATTTCGAAAGAAATCCGTCATTTTTAGCTTAATTTTAGTAGACGGGAGATACGCCAGAAAAGAGCATAGTAGAAACCTTAAACCCTATGTAGAGAGGACACCGGAACCCCATTTATAATAAATTGTCTAAAAGTAACACACGAAATAATCACTGATGGCCAGGATACCCATTTAGACCTATGTGAAATACTAACGATCAGCTTATAGATGATATTTATTTTTGTACCCTATAGTATCCGGCCCCCAAACAGACTTCCTTAGTGACGGAGAACGGCACAACATATTCCGGCCCCCATTTAGCCGACGGGCAATATATGGACCGGAGGAATTGGCTAAGGGCGGTGCGCCGCGTCCGTCCTCTGTTAACTTCCCGGTCGACACAATCTGTTGCAAATGTCACAAGAAGGGACACCTACGCTATCAGTGCCTGGACTCAACCTTGGTCAAATGATGCTACCGATGTGGACAAAAGGGCGTCCCTGTCACAACCTACAATAGGTGCGACAAATTGGACAGACCCAACCGCGCGCTGAAGGGGGGAGAAACCAGGATTTGAGGCAACATCTCATTGTAAAGCCTTACTTGATCAGGGTCCATGAAAACGTTACCTTCGAGCATGGCAGTCTAAACGCTCGTCAGGGGGGCGGTTGCGCCGGCGAATAGTTGGTGACGGTCGACTGCGCTTCTTAAATGTCGCTAGTTGGCCATCTCCTCCTACGTTTGTCGACCATCTCGTGTACAAAAAAGGTTTACTTAAAATTTCTTTTCGTTTCTTTCATCTTACGGTAATATATGGGTAAACCAAGCGACTAGCTAGCCGGCGAGAAGCTAACCATCTTAGTTTAATGTAATCCCGAAGCGCCGAGACCTGGATCGCACATTCTAACATCCAACCCTCAAACTTTTTCTCCGAAGAATTCTTTTACTTTACCTATTTTCTATTTTATTTAAAGACTCTTTTCTCTTCCGATTTTTACCTTTATTCATGTGATTGTCCAATCCTATTACCGGAACAAGAGTTTTCCGAAACTCAAACGACTTATGATTTCCGTTTAAGGTCGGGGAATTTGTGACGGTATATATTTTTATCACCCGTTACTTAAAACTACCTTGTCCCAGGAAATTGTAAATTAATCGCAAAAACGAACAAAAAAATGGTAAATTAAAGATGCTATGATCGTGGGATTAGTTGGAACAACCACACGGACGACCGAGACCATGGTGCAACAGAGTCGCTAGTGGGCACTGAGCCCCATATCTGTGACAACCATGGAGTCTCACCAATTAAGCTAAATGCCGCGAATACTTCCCTTAATTTTTGTGTGCGTGCTTGAGCCACGTTCGTGTCACGATAATCTGGATAAACTCCAAATTTAGTTTCCGACTTTTGTCCCTTATTGATGTGAAAGATTAGATAACCTTTAATACTTTTCATGTGGTTAGGTTGCTAAAATGGTGAGATTGTGGGAACTAAATTAAATAGATCTCTTTTTTATGCAATAGATAGTTTCGATTCGTGTACGTAAAGCACCAATTTGTTTTCTTTGTTATAATAAATACAGATCCTTTTATTAGTATATTGAAGTGAATTTAAAGTGTCATAGTAGATTTTATTTTATTTTACGAAACCCTACACCTCTGCTTTTAAGAAACGTAGAACGTTAGGCCGACAGAAAGTGCCATTCTAAGGATTTTGTGATTTTCTCCTTTTGGATTAAAAAGATAAACATATATTTAAAAAATTCGTTTTCAACAAATGCTTTGCAATCTTTTGGACCAGTATTCAACCACCTGTCAATATTCTTCGTCAGTTGTCATCTG
The DNA here is from genome assembly GCF_010883055.1 of Belonocnema kinseyi. Lineage (NCBI taxonomy): Eukaryota > Metazoa > Arthropoda > Insecta > Hymenoptera > Cynipidae > Belonocnema > Belonocnema kinseyi. The sequence continues at coordinate 144,392,373 of NC_046662.1, forward strand.
GTGAGTGGAGTCCGACCAGCAGGTTGGTCCTCCGTTGGACAGACTTAAATCTCCTTTTATAGTGAACGGAGATGACCGAAACGTTGGTACATTACTATTTGAGGGAATTTTGAGAAGCGAGAGTGAAGATTTCCATGCCGCGTGTGATTAAACTTAAGACCATCTTGCCCTATCACGGGCGGCCGGGTCGTCCGTATCGTGTGTGGGTTTTCCATTTTCACGAATAACACTCGTTGAGAGGAATTGGAAATAAAACTGGCACTCATTGTCGGGCACGTCTGCGCCGAGCGATACAAGCCGAAGAGGTGCATCCCTCTGTCGAAAAACGGAAACGTCGGCCGCTGCTCAACAGCTTGTGGCTACCGAGCGAATCCGTCAGGACGCGGTAGAGTGGTCGCATCGATAAGCAGAGTAGCAAGCCAGACGGATGGCAGAAGGGGGGGCAAGAAACAGCGGCGGAACAAGTGCGCCGCTGAGCTGATGATCAGGCCTGTCTAGTCGCGGCACAATCAGCGCGTCAGGCCGTTATTCAACCTTACAATTCCGAAGCCCTGGGATTATTTCACCCAGGGTAGTGAAAACTCTTGGTAATCCGTCGGGGAAGGGACGGAACTCGTGATCCGCGTCGAAAGAAGATCTACGAAACGCGACATGCACGTCTCTCTGCGGGAACCGCAATTCATCGCCGAACCACGATATGTCTGCACGCAAGCAAACCTAAATCATCGGGACTCTTCGCCGGTAGTCGGCACCAGCAGACCCACGATTCGGGGCGACTGCTTCAACTCGCCACCACTCGGCTACCATGATCATCCACCAATAATCAATCAAATGAATAAAATGATATTTTTTATCAACAATAATGTAAAGAAACGTTGATTGCTTGCCCATCACTTTCTAACAATGTGTAATGTTTATTTCAAAAACTCATTTCTTTCTTATTAAATATGGTGGCAACTATATTCAATCCTTGAAACTTTTATACTTCTGGCCAGAGGTTAACACTAATTACTTCAGAACTGAAACATGCGTGGTCGGCGCACGTGGCGCGGCGCGGCACAACGTCTTAGATTTGTATGTGGAATCGGCTCTATTTGATGAATAACAGAACGTGCATTTGATGTAGATATATAATAAATTATTATATGTAATAAATGTAGTGAATGAATGGAAAAAACTAATGTATTGAATGAATATAAAGAATGAATGTAATAACCAGCAGAGATCGTTTTCTACCCAGAAGAATGTGTCGATTCTGCAAAATCAGCTTAGTATACCTAGAATAGAAACAGCGAATCGGGCTGAGTACAAACTAATTAGAATTAAAACTAGTACCAATACATTAGTTAATCAAAAGAAAATCCTTTTCATCAATCCAACGGTAATAGAGAACCCGGAAAAGGAAAACTTCTTGATTTACTACGATGGAAATAACGTTCCCACAAAATAAAACAGATGAATAAAATTAATTTGGTAGCAGCAAGAAAAATCGCTCTAGCCTTTATAATTAATAAATCTCAACAGCTATCTCTCACGAACTATCAACTGAAATAAGTAATTTACACTAAATGTACTTGCAAAAATTATAAAAAAGACCAAGGCTGTACACTGTTAAATATTTGAGGAGTAAATGGCTAGTAGAGTCGAGAGTACAATTTTTCGTAATATAAAATTAAATTAGTATCAAATACATTTAACTTTGCATATATAACTCCAGAGTAAAATCCGAGTAGAGCTTAAAGTTTTTTAGTTTATTTCGTGTGAATATAATTAACCCTGAATTTCTTACCAAACCTTTTAAGCGATATTTAATCTCTTAAATCAACTCCTGATGTTTTCGTGGGACAACTATAGGGTCAGAACGGAGTTCAATAAAATGGCTCTAGACAAAGAAATTAGAGAGTTCTTTTCCAAAACTTAAATTTCAACTCGTCTTCTACTACGCTTGCAGTTTACTGAAAGCAGCAGGAATTTTATAGGGTATTTTTCGAAGTTGACTTTAACTCCACTTTTTTAACAATGTAGTGGCAGTATCTGTCTTAATTTAAAAAATTTAATCCGCTAGTTTTCAAACATTTCCAGTGTAAATTGTTGTAGGAACACTGTGGGAACCCGTGATAGAGGGGGCAGAGATGGCGGAAGGTGACTGATGGGCCACGTAGTACGATAGGCGACCCCACCGGTGTAGGATCGGTTGTAATCGGAACGTTTGATATTGATTCGTACATCTGTGAGAAAAAGTTTAATGTTTGTTAATGGTGTTTAGAATATAGTTTGTGAATTGGAAAATATTGTGCCATTATTTATGCGAATCCCAGAGCAGCACAATTGGCGACGAGGATTTTTCGGACCTTATGGACAATAAAGAAATGAGAGGTAAGTGAATATTGGAAACCGTAGGCTGTGAGCACAAAAAGAGAGAAAAAAATAGACGGGCTGTGAGCACCAAATATGTAGAGGGCTGTAAGCACCAAATATTTAGAGGGCTGTAAGCACTAAATATAATTTAGAGGGCTGTAAGCCAATGACAAAGGACTAAGTATCAAAAATAAAATAATTTTTTTTTAATAAAAAAATAATAATAACAAAAATAAACGCAATCTGAATTTGGTATCCAGTCGGAGATCACGCCATGCAAACAAGTGAAAACTTAGAAGTCTCAGGAAACGAGGCCGACTCAAGGGCTTTTGAGTTTAATGAGGGTCTTGCTTGTTTGTTGTTAACACATATTAACCTTTGACAATATTCCTACATGCCAAAGGTTTCGATTTTATTTGACTTGCTATCCAACCCTCATCTAATTTTAAACACACTAATATAACAAAACAATAAATATTTTCATTTATTTTTTATTTATACGCAATGTGTAAAATAAATGAACATTGATTAATAATATTTTAAAGTTAAAATAGAGCTGTGATAAGCTTCGTCATAATATCATTATTTAAAAAAAAGAGAACCTAATGTCCTGTTAATACTGTAAAAACATATGGAACCGCATGTAAGTAATGCATCACCTACGTTTTTTTTTGTATTCGTTTGAAAATAAGAAATATGGCTGGAACGGGAATAAAAGCATTTCTATGCGAAGGCATAGAAAAGACCCTGATTAGAATAGAATGGGAAAGATGACTCAGATGATTGGAACTGTACCTGGCATCAGAAGAAATAACGGACAGCGAAAAAAAGAGGAAAAAACTTTTGCATTTGGAAGGTGCACAATTACAAGAAGTTGCTTATAGTTTACCTTAAGCTATCGAAGCATATGATGCTGAGAAAAGAAACGTCATATTATCTGAAACGTTAAACGGGAAGAGGGAGAAAACTTTATCAATTTCTTACTTAAGGTTAGACAACAGGCAAAACGTTGCTATTTCGGCAAAACTGAGACGGAAGCTAGGGAAATAAATGTGACAGATAAAATCATAGACAGTTGGGCCACATTAGAACTCAAGAAAAAAATCCTTAAAAAAAAGAACACTAGATGAAATCATTCAATTTTGTCAGGTACATGAAAAAATAACTTATCAATCGAAAACCATGAACGGCAATCCAGCCGGGCCTAGTACATTATCTGACACACCAACTTCAATAAACAAAGTAGAAGTTTATAACGATAAACAATTTGACCAATGTATGAGATGCGGGCGAGCAGGCCATATGAGGAATTTGAACCTATGTCTAGCAAATGATGCAAAATGCCACAAATACGGTTTACAAGGTGCTACATCGAATAGGTCAACTCGAGCCTTACCTAGAAATAAATCCAACCGAGCCTTACCTAACCTAACCTAACCTCACGAAACACAATTAAACTGATTGCGTTGTCCCGTTGTGTTTGCGGTACCGTCTCATTCAGCTTCGGCTTAACCTACATAGAGACTTAACTTATCCTAACACAGCAAAACCTGACCTAACCTAACCGATTACGCTGGCAACCCTGTTCTTGCGTACTTTCATATTTTGACATTAATAGCAGTAAATGTCTGGAGTTTCGTAACCGCTTGTTGCTAGCATTACTCGCCTGTGCCTGTAACCAGGGCACCTCCACGTGGTGATGGTGGGCAACGGATCCACATTGGCTGAGTCCCTGGGTAAACGGCGTTCATGCCGTCATGGCAGATACAGGTAAAAAGTGTATTACGATGCAGGGAAAAACCCCAGTATCGGCGTCTGATCAGGGTGGGAAAGCGGGCTCTCCGACGTCGTCATCATGCAACCGTAGCTTTTCATCAATGGATCACTTGCTTACTTACACTACAAGGAAAAAAACCGCGAGCATTTCTCAATCGCATGCCTGCAAGAATAGCTCAGATTCATTCTGTTACATTTGCAGTAAATGTGAGGTGAGCAGTTTGCAAAAATAAATCGACGAGGAAGGGAAAAGTCTTTGCGAAAAGTGTTTTGACCGTAAATTGCTGCACCAAGAAACAAAATGGGTTCCTCACGTCATTTGCAATTCCTGCAGACTTATGTTGTATTGTCTAAACACAACGGGACAACGCAATGAGTTTAATTGTGTAACGTGCAGTTATGTTAGGTTAGGTTAGGTAAGGTTTTTTAGGTTAGGATAGATTTGACCTCTTTGCAGGTTAAGCCCAAGCTGATTCAAACGGTAACGCAAACATAACGGGACAATACAATCAGTTTAATTGTGTTGCGTGAGGTTAGGTCAGGTTAGGTTAGGCTAGGTTAGATTTATTTCTAGGTTAGGCTCGAGTTGACCCATTCGATGTAGCACACATTTGCTACTGGGAAAATATGCTTCCAGAGCTTTACGTGTAGTTCAATAAATTTCTGTTAATTCAGGTTAGCTCAGGTCAGGCTCTGTTGGGTAAAGTTATGTTAAATAAGTTGATATCAGGCAAGAGTTGATCCTTCATAGTTGTCGACATGTTTTTGAAGTGAAAATTTGCATCACTGGCATTATTTTGAAATTTATTTGCCTTAGTGCATGATTTTTCGTCATTTTTTGGGCTTATGGCTCAACCATGACGTGATAGGTGATTTTTGATACCAAATTTGAATTCAGCGCCCCAAAATCCATCGGAATACGTGTGTCTTGTTATCAGATCCGCACACTTTTTTTTGTGTGGCTGTGTTATCGAACTCGCAGAACAGTTCCAGTTGTTCACAATCAAATTTCCAGATTGCCGAAGTCACAGTCAAGTTCCATTTGAAGTTCCGATGCCCTTCAAAAGTGTCAAGAGTTTCCAGTTTAGTTGCGGAGTTCAGTGAATCTACTACTATTCAAGAATTATATATATTTCTACCTAATTCAAGGGGATTCTCTAAAACATCGAGTTTTATTTGCAATTCGTGAACAATCTTCGAAGGGTAACTACTCACGTAATAAATATCTCACTTATTTTTCTGATCTCTTGTTGAGAGGCTTCTTCCTTATACTTTATTGTAGGTCCTTCTCTAACCTTAAATTCTTAGCACTTAATATATCTAAAAATTAATTAGTAACTATTTGGATTCAATCACTAATACAATTTTACCATCCTTGCATGTAAATTCCAAAAATTCTATCCTAAGGTGAGTTCAAACCAGTGAAAATTTGTTAATCGCAAAATTCTTTTTTGCGGGTATAAACCTTTTCTTTCCTTTCAAATCAAGTGCAAATTCAGAATTAAAATTTAGTAAATAAACTTCGCAATTAGTAAAATTTGTCTCCTTCAATTCAAATAAAAGAGAAAACTAATTTTAAAATCAGTAAGATTTTCAAAGCAAGTGAAAATTTAAATAAATAAATCAAAGTCTTTCTAAGTGAAAAATAAATATTTTTCATAATTATAGAATTTTTTGTTTGGCTGTAGCACAAGGTACGCTGAAAAAGTATCACAATTTTATAATAAAATAAAAATATTTTTCTTCAGTTAATTTCTCAAATGGCTGATATCGGGTTACCGCAACTATGTAAGAAATAACAATTGATCAGAATAAGTAAAATTAAAATAAATCAACCACTGAAACCGCAAAACTTATTTACCCTGTACTATTTTCACCCTTCCCTCCCTAATATGGTAACCCTGTACCCCATGGCTTCATAATCCCCTTACATTGTGATAATAAAATCCTACAACATCAAAATCCCGTAACCTCATTCTGAAGAAAAATCTTGTTTGGGAAAACAGAACAATTTCGTGAATTTTCCTTGTGCAACATAATAACATAGTCAGCACATAGTCAGCAGTCTGTCTAAAACCCTAGATAAAATAAAAAAATCAATTTATTTGCTAAGTACACCGGGTGAAATTGGCTGATACATGGAAAATGAATTCGACCAGAAAATGTTTGCATAATTGCGTTTGTTATATCCTATACAATAAATAAATGTAAGTTGTCATCGCGCAACCTGGTCACAATTTGTTTAAAGAAATTTAAACAAACAAAATTAGTAGAAATAAGTTTTTTGATCCGAAAAAAACATTTTTAGATTCTTTGGACTATTCTAAACAAAATAAGTCCATAGTCTTTTTTTTGCAGGACGCACCGTTTTCGAGTAAAAATTTCCCAAAGTTTAAAAAGCGTGATTTTTCCGTTTTCACAGCCGTGTATGGAAATGAAAAATTCGCAAAGTTTAAAAAGTGTGATTTTTCCGTTTTCACAGCCGTGTATGAAAATGAAAAAACATTTTGTTTTCTGCACCGCGGAAATATAAACTTTAAATCTTTCCCTGCATTCTCTAAAATCCTGCTTTTCGAAATTCAACTAACAACCTCTTTATTTTGAAATTCACATTTAGCGCGAATCTCATTGGGCGGGCGCTTTATCGTTTGGGATTTTTGTCACGGATCCCAATAATCAGCGTCTAATGATTTCAGGAGGGTTTGATGATGCCCAAAAATCTTTCGAGATGAAAAATGAAAATGTTGTTAAAATTACTGATTTGCGTAGTAACCATTTACAAGCGGATTTTACTAAATAAAATAAAAGTTTAAAATAACGAAATAAATTATCAAACAAATTAATTTTTTTTATCCTTCAACTTTTACATTTAAGCAAAAGCGCGAGCGCAAGAGAAATAACTGCACTGTAGCATGCGGGCGAGACGCTTGCGGACGCTAAATGTTAATTGCAAAATAAAGAGGTTGCCAGTTGAATTTTGAAAAAACGGTCTTTTAGAGATTTTTGGAGAAGGTTCAAGGTTTATGTGTCCGTGATGCAGAGAAGAAAAATTCATTCCCACACACGGCTCTGAAAACGGAAAAATTTCGCTCTTTTGAACTTTGGGAATTTTTTACTCGACAACGGTGCGTTCTAAGAAAAAAAAAACGCTGAAAACATTTTTGTTCAGGATGGTCCAAGGAATCTAAAAATACTATTTTCGGATCCAAAACTCGTTTTAACCAATTAAAAAAAAATCTTTTGAACAAAAATTTCAGATATCGATCAAGAAGAAATACAATATACAGAAATATACAGAATATCTTTTTATATTGTTGGACTAAAATAATCATTTGTAAGGGAATTATACAAAACTCTAATAAAGAATAACAACAAGCTCACGTTAATAAATTATATATAAATACATTAACCTAACATATAACATTATTATTATATTAAATGTAAACAGACTAAAACTTTAATATAATGAATAAATTATTACATTACAATATATACAAGTTGACTACAAAAAATTGAAAGAATTTAAAAAATCGACTGCGCTAGAATTTTTGGCTTTTTTTGGACACTTGAAAACTGCAAAATTTCATTTTGAAAAAAGTAACCTTAAAATAAAATAATTATTACATTACAATATAAACAAGTTGACTATAAAAATTCGAAAGAATTAAAAAAATCGACTGCGCTAGAATTTTGGGCTTTTTTTGGATACTTAAAAACTGCAAAATTTAATTTTGGGAAAAGTAACCTTAAAATAAAATATGCACTCAAAATAAATGTAGGCATATTACAATTTTGGGCTTTTTTGGGCTCATCTTTGGCACCAATCTCAATTTTTGATCCCTCTCATATTTCTTAAAACAGCGGAGTTTTTGGAGTTTTGTAGTGCAGGTGCTGGCTGCCATGCCAGAACCTGCACTGCATAAAATTTGGAATGTTGAAAAATCTAGAGCGCCCACATTTAGGGAATTTTTGTCTCTTTTGGGCTCTTCTTGAGCACCAATACTGATTTTTGGGCTCATTTATTTTCCTCGCATAAAAAACAGAGTTTTATGGTGGACCTGCTGCCCCCGGAATCTTCACTACAGAAAAAAAAAATTAAAAAGTACGCGAAAAAATATACCGTGGGTCTGTACTAGTTTTTGAGCTCAATAAAAATAACAAATTTTATTGACCGAAAAGAATTCATAACACTAACAGCTAATGTAAATAAAAATATAAATATTAAACAACCCACAGTAGTATTTCGCAACCCGTAAGAGCTATCCTTATCAAATTTAACGAATTCAGTGTCAGTTGACTTCATCAACTAAAACCTTAACAACAACAAAATTCAATTAAATTAATTAGTATCACCTAAATTACCTTTTCAAGAACCTAGGAACTACCCTCATCGCATTTAATAAAACAAGTATCAACTTTCGAAAATTAAAACGTTAAAAAATACAAACTTCTGTCCAAATCTCTAGTAGATATAGTCACCCTCACATTAATACTCTACAACTGCTAGGGGTTCCTGAATATTACTGTGACTCTAGGTATATCAACTAGAAAACTTGAGAGTTATGTATAGTAGTTATTTTTTATTTAAATTTTTTTGGCAATTATGTTTGAAGACAGCTGAAACTTGGTCCATTGAACGTTTAGGGAGAGTTCCTAGAGGTCGTGTAATATTACTGTGCTGGAAGATATATTAACTAGAGTCATGAAAAGTTGTATGGAGTGATTCTTTTTATTTAAAATTTTGTTTGGCTGTTTTAGATGAAGACAGCTGCGCCTAGTTTTTATAAATTGTATTTGTGTGATGTCTTGAGTTCGTCTCCAAGACAGTGATGCCTGGCTGCTTCTGAAAACTGAGTCGAGGCATATGCCTTCGTCTTAATGTTATTGTCACGGGAGATATAACAACGTTTACTTGTCTCAAGACGAGCATTGTCTTGGCTGAGACGGTCAGCGTAAAATTATCTCAAGACGAACATTTTTCGACTTAGAAATGAGAATAAAGTTGATAAATGAAAAATTTGTAATTATTGAATAAGCCGTTTTTATTTGAAAAATTTAGAATATGTAGGGCTGAACGAGTATAACCATAACCACTTCTCACAACCGTGAGATAAATGGTTACAGTCTGTAAAGGAATCAATACGACGATCCAGCAAAAGCCTCGTGCACCCTAAGAACACGGAGCGACCCAAGGATAACCGCCTTCTGCATTTTTCCCGCAAGTGTTCTAGCATATTGTTGACACGCATGGATGCTTTTTAGGCTATTAGCAAGTGAAAGCTTGGCACCTCCAAGAGCGCCGTTGATAAGAACGATCAGTTTAACAGAATATTCCGGGTACAATCGTTGCAACTACCTTATAAGGTCTCGATACCTCTCTTTCTTTTCATTCTCCTTGGCTATGATGTTTTTGTCAGCTGGTGCCGAAAATTCGGTAACGAACATGGTTCGCTTCTCGAAGTCAAGAAGAACCATGTCAGGCGTCGAGTGAGCAACAGAAACAATTGTCGAGAATATAAAGTTCCAGTATATGCGGCAGTTCCCATTCTCGACAATTGACTCAATTTCCCTAGGAGCATTTAGAGGAGCGATATTAAGGTGAATGCCGTAGGAGTGACAGAGATGGTAATAAAGCGCTCTTAGAGCCGCATTGTGCCTTTGAATGTAGTTCGTTCCCGCGTGTGTTGGACAACTAGATAGTATGTGAGCTAAATGCTCGGTGTGTGCATGGCACGCCCTGCAGCTATCATCGGGAATGTCTTGGCTCAAAA
>NC_046662.1:144402377-144422961 GCF_010883055.1 Belonocnema kinseyi
CTCTTGTGCTTTCTTAATCCGGGCTTTCAGGAGTGAGTACTCGAGATAGATTAGAATTGATGCATTTTGCTCACCCCTAATACTGAAGTCAAGTCCGAGTGTATCAGCAGCCTACTCCGCTGCTTTGTACAGAAATGCTTCTTTGCCCACTTCTTCGTGATTCCTGACCATTTTAAGAAGAGGGTCTCTTCCATTTGCAACTCTATGTGCTGTACCCAGAATAATCCTGTTGCAAAGACATTCAAGACTCAATATTCCGCGACCCCATTGACGGCGTGAGATGTACAGTTGCGGAACGTAAGACTTAAGATGCATGCTTTCGATCATGTGCATAACCTTTCTTATCCCGATATCAAGAGATCTGAGCTCGTTCTTCGTTCATGGAACTACTCCAAATGAATAGAATAGTACCGGGACGGCAAGCATGTTCGTTGCAGATACGTTGTTCCTCGCCGACAGTTCGGAAGACCAAATCTGTCGGATGAGACCTTTGTATCTGCTTCGGAGAGTATCCTTTATAGATGTCACATCCTGAATGCAGCTCTGTGGCACGCCCAGGTATGTATAAGTCTCTCCAGCGCAAAGGTGTCGTATGGAACGTGTCTATCAACGAGCTCAGGATCCTCAGGGATGCCATTAAGTTTTCCTCGCTTCAAATAAACCTTGGCGCATTTGTCTAACCCAAATTCCATTCCGATTTCCTTAGTATATCGTTCGACAATCCCCAGAGCTAGATGCAGTTGCTCTCTGTTTTCAGCATAGATCTTAAGATCGTCCATGTAAAATATATGAGTGACCTTGTACTTTCGATCTGCAGGTTTGCCGCACAAGTACCCGTCGGAATGGCGCAGTGATAGCCCAGAAGTCGGATTCACCGGAAAAATGTCCACGAAGCACGTCATCCATTTCAGCGAGATCTTTAGGCTCAAGAGAAACCTTTGTGTTGATGTTTTTCCGGCTCGTAAAGCATCGCTCTTCATCTATTGGATACCTGCCCGCGGTTGGTCTTAGTGTCGCCTCTCTTTCTTTGTTGCCGGCTTGTTCTTGCTGTGGCAGAGTAGACGTTCCGCTTACATAGCCCCTTTTACGGAGTAGTTCAGCATGGTTTCGCAGACGTTTCTGCGAAAAGTGCGATAGCTCCGGGTGTTTCCCGCACCACAGAGCATGCAGCCGTGCCATGTAACCCCGTTCACGGGCCACACTCGCATCGTAGCTGTCTAGCAAGTCGTGATTCAGTTGCTCCGTCCACCCGAAAGTCACGAGATCCCGCCGATCCATCGCATTGAATCCATTTTCATTGGCTCCCCCAGCTCTAGATTGATCGGCATTGTTGGCACCGCACTTACTACAACTATGTTTGGTGTTGTCATTGTTCTTCCCACGAGAAGCTAGGGAAAAGGGTTCGTCCATCCTTGTAGAGCCCCGCATTCAAGGATAAGGCTGCTTACTCTGAGAGGTCGCTCGGTATCCCAGAGTCACCGTTCTAGACACCTCAACCAGGTGCCATTCAGCTTTCGGCACGGTTTTCACACCTCCGCTTGGGGGTTAGTTCCTTCGGGACCACCCCTGGGCAATTGTCCGCGACTGCCTATTTATTTTTGCAACCATATTCAGCAGAAACCCTTGGTACAGGGACCCTCTATCCGCAACCCGAGGACGCGTTCGGTGGCTTTGTCATAGGCCCTTCAGTTTTTCAGATTGGGATCCGCTCCCAGCGAAATCCTGCAGTTGTTCTTATGAAAAACTTTCATATATATATAAGATCAGCTTTTACGACAGTCAGAATGGCTCTTTTTGTTAGTACAGGTATACACTCTATGTTATAAATGGCTCTTCTTAGAGTTATAAAAATCCAATTCAATTGAGTCGAAGAATTTTTACTCGGGGGTAGTTCCTGGGGGCCTCAACAAATCTGTCAAAGCCGATTTGTAACATGTAACTTGACAAATGAAAAAACTTTTCCCTCCCACGGACCCTTTTGCGTCGAAACTGAGGCCTGATGCCATTGAGAAAAATGTTCACAGAAAATTTAAAAAAATAATTTTTAATCAACCTTTTTTTTGCTATTTGCAGCTCTACAAATATTTAAACAAACCGAAATTCAAAATCGGGCTCAACAGGTTTCTTGATAATTTAATGCTGAATTTAAGAAAAATTGAAAATCGATGAAGAATTGTGACCTTCAGGTTATTTTGAACATCGTTTTTTTTTATTTTGACCCACTGTGGGGCAGTTGTACATTGACACTGGATTCGTTAAGTTTGATAGGAGTAGTTCCGGGGGGTTGCTGAATATTACTTCCAGGGTGGACATTTCACCTAGATGCTTGAAAAGCTGTGTGTTTTGAATAGTTTTAATTTAAAATATTTGTTCCCGTTTAAATTGGTGGAAGGTGAGACCCGGTTCGTTAAATATGGTAGAGGTAGTCCCTGGGAAGCACGGTATATTTCTGTGCATGTAGATATATTAACAGGAGTTTTGGAAAGTTGTTTGTGCTGATTATTTTCAATCAGAAATATTTTATACCATTTAAACTGATGAAAGATAAAACTTGGTTCGTTAAATTTGATAGGGGTAGTTCCTGGAGGATGTTAAATATAAATTTGAGGGTGGATATATCTATGTGAGACTTTCATAAAGTGAGTATTTCATAGGTTACGTGAAATAGATGACTAGAATAGATGTGGAATAGGTGACTGTAGACCTTATTAACCTTTTAAAACATCAGATTTTTCTTAATTAAAATTTGTTTAAACCATGATAAAAAACTGATTATTCAACCGACTAATTTTCAAGAATAACATTTGAATTGGCACAGAATCTTTGAACAAGGGGACAATGAACCTTGGTTCGTAAATTTAACAAATGTTAAAATTCTTGATTTAGTTAAAGATGTTCTCAGATTAAGTAAAAGTTTAAGTAACGGCGCGATAAAAAGTAGATCGAAAGATATCATGGAAAAAGTCCAAAAGAGCGAATTAAATATACACGAAATTCCGATATTAGATCAGCACGATTTCCAAAACAAGATGTTATACCTGCCAAAGAGCTTTGATGATAAAAGTTGTCTGGACATTAGTAATATTGATCGTAAGATTTCTAAAGATTTCCTTATAACGAAAAGTTTTCTTGAAAGCAAACCTGATATAATTCGCATTCATTCTGATAAAGTCATTATAACTGTTTGTATGAGAACATCAGATTATGTTAGGAATATAAAGAATTTACTTTTCAATCGTGATAATTTCGATTCATTAAATAGAAAACCATTAAAACTATTAACAAAAGACACTGTCGAAGTGCTTGGCAATTGGAGAAAGAAAGGACTTTTAGAAAAAGATATAAGGTGGACTGATACTAATACTGAAGACACTGTTCTTGTCAGATGTTATGGATTGAGAAAGATTCACAAAGATGGCTATTCTTTAAGAATAGCTATTGGAACAATTAATACACGAACTAAATTTTTTAAATAGAACTTTAATTTGATTCTCAAAGACTGCATCACCACTTCAAAATATACTATTGAAAATAGCTGGAAAATTCAAAAAATTATTATTCCAACTCGGTTCCGGATGACTATCTAATGTTTTCTTTGGATGTTGTTGCATTATTTCCGAGTAGACCCCTTGAAATAGTTAAACCGGCAATTTTGAATAGATAGGATAACATTGAAACACGTACTCGATTATGTCAAAAGGTATTTGTCAACGGGACATTTCTTATTATGAACTCCATTAATTTTTTATTTAATGGATCTTTTTATAAATAAAAGTTTGTTACTCCCATTGATTCAGACATTTCTTCGATTTTAGCGAAAATTGTTATGGACCCGGTAATAAGCCTTGAATTCAATAAAATCAAGAATCTGTATTCCTATGAATAAGCGATTATTCCTCCGCCTAAAAATCCCCCAAAGGAAACAGAAAAAGTGAAAATCCTATTCCTCCCAATCGACTTAGTAAAATTTAACGAAAGCATTTATTTAACCAATTTTTTATTATTAAATCTTTCTATAACTTATAAATTCAAAAAATATTCAAATTTATATTTATTTACATTTTAATAATTCATTTAAACGTCTTGAAAAATGCATCAAAGAAATCTATATAAATGTGTGAATTTAAATAATTTTAACTCTAGAGAGGAGGACTTGAATTGATTTATATTAAATTTTCAAAACTTATATTCCACGTGAAGAAATTAAAACAATTTATTACACATATTTTGTGAACTTATTAGAAGGAATTGAATAATCTCAAAACATGAACACATTCGGAGAATGGAAGTCATATCTGTGAGATTATATTTTTGTACAATTACAAGGAATCAAATATATTGAAATCACATTCTACTTGGGAGGGGGGGGGGGTAGGAACTTATGCGACAGCTGCTATAGAATTACAAATAAATTAGTTTCTGAGATATCCTATTCATATAATGACATTTTAGACAGATGGAATAATTGAGCATTCAAAATGATAGAATAATCTTCACTTTTACGCTGAAATCGGAAAATATTATTTTTCTCAAATCAACGCTTATTACTAGGGAGTATTTAGCGTTCTTTGTTTTTGAAAACTTATATTTTGCTTCGCCTTTTGACTTTCGGTATCTAGATGATATTTTTATATGTATTTTTTCTATGTGTACAGGGCATTACCCACATTACACACAAAAGTTCATTGAAAAAATGTGACAATTAAAATCCAACAAATCAAAAGCAGACAAAGTAATATTTTACCTGCAGATAATCACCCCCATGAAGATGGCACCCCAAAGTTCACACTTTTTAAATTTTCTTTTTGCTTACGCTTGTTCGTCGTTTTTACTATTTGTAATTTTAATATTTTCGTTTTTACCCTCCTGGTTACGAAATTAGGGGCGAAATTGATTTCGGGGGGCTAAGTTCACGCTTCCACCCGAAATTGAAATTTCTAAAATTTTCTTTTTGTATACGTTTTTACGTAGCTTGCACTATTTGTACTTTCAATGTTTTCGTTGTACCCTATTAATTATCCGGCTAGGGGGGAATCAAAATTTTGTGACATCCCTCCGAAATTCAAATTTCTAAAATTTTCTTTCAGCATACGTTTGTACTGTTTATACCACCAATATTTTCGTTTGTACCCTCCTGGTTACAAAATCAAGCGCGAATTTGAATGGGGGGAGGGGGTAGATTCACGCATATACCTTAAATTCAAATTTCCCGAATTCTTATTTGCATACGTTTTTGCGTTGTTTGTACTGTTTGTATTTTTAATATTTACGTTTGTACCTTCTTGATGGCCAGGCTAGGGGGAAATCAAAATTTCTAGCCATCTCCCCGAAAATCAAATTTCTCAAATTTTCTTTTTGAATACCTTTGTACGTTGCTTGTACTGCTTGTACATGCAATATTTTCGTTTGTACCCTCCTGGTTACAAAATTAGAGGCGAAAATGATTTCGGGGGGCTAACTTCACGCATCCCCGCGAAATTCAAATTTCTTAAATTTTCTTCTTTAATAAGTTTATACGTCGTCTGTACTGTTTGTACATCCAATATATTCGTTTTATCTTTCTGGTCACGAAATTGGGGGCAAAATTGATTTCGCTACCCTCTTGGTTGCCTGGCTAGACGTGAATCAAAATTTCATGCCATCCCCCCGAAATTCAAATTTCTCAAATTTTCATTTTGCATGCGTTTGTACGTCGTTTGTACGCGGTTTGCACAATTTGTACATTGAATATTTTTGGTAGCACCCTCCTGTTTGTGAAATTAGGAGCGAAATGGATTTCGGGGGGCTTACTTCAAGCATTCCCGCGAAATTCATATTTCTCACATTTTCTTCTTTAATACGTTTCTACGTCGTTTGTCCTGTTTGTACTATTAATATTTTCGCTTGTATCCTCCTAGATGCCCGGCTAGGGGGGAACCAATATTTCGTTCCATCCCCCCGAAATTCAAATTTCATACATTTTCCTTTTGCATAAGTTTGTACGTCTTTAGTACAGTTTGTACAGTCAATATTTTTGCTTGTACTAGGCAGTCTGATAAGGCCCTAAAAAATGAAACACGGAGACGTTTTTTTGGCCAAAGTCGGTTTTATTTTTCAACATACTCTCCTTTCAGGTGGATACAGCGAGTCCAACGATTTTCTAACTTTTTGATACCGTCCGAAAAGTACTCGATCGGAAGGTCTCCAAAATACGCCTCAGTTTCAGCTATGAGCTCATCATTTGAGTAAAAACGCTTACCGGTGATCCATCTCTTCAGGTTAGGGAACAAGTAATAGTCGCTGGGGGCCAGGTCTGGTGAATACGGTGGCTGAGGAACCAATTCGAAGCCGATTTCATGCAATTTTGCTTGTGCAACTAAGCATGAATGAACAGGCGCATTGTCGTGACGAAAAAGCGGTTTTTTCTTGTTCAAATGCGGTCGTTTTTCGGCGATTTCAATTTTCAATCGGTCCAGTAATGATGAATAGTATGCTCCGGTTATGGTTTTACCCTTTTCAAGATAGTCCACGAATATTATGCCATGTGCATCCCAAAATACGGAGGCCATAACCATAACTGTTTTGCCTGTTGCGTTGACTCGGGAGTGTAGTAGTGGATTCAGGTTTCATCCATGGTTATGAATCGGCGCAAAAACTCGGTCGGCTTAAGCGAAAATGCGAAAAAGCTGCTGGGAAGTTGTCACACGAATTCGTTTTTGGTCCACTGTAAGCAAACGCGGCACCCATCGCGCGCAGAGCTTCTTCATGCCCAAAACTGAATGCACGATATTGCCCACACGTTCCAATAATATGCCTACAGCATTAGCTACCTCTCTCCATTTCACTTTGGGATCATTCAACATCATATCATGGATTTTTTCGACATTTTTTAATGTAGTGACCTCTTTTGGGCGCCCAGATCGTTGAGCATCAACTGTGCTCGTACGGCCACAACGAAACTCGGTAAACCACTTATGAATCGTTCCAATCGACGGTGCAGAGCCGGGTAATACTTATCCAGCTTGGCCTTGGTCTCGGGTATCGTTTTCTTGCGAAGATAATAGTGTTTGATCAAAACTCGAAATTCAGATTTTTCCATATTAAAAAAAACTCGGAGGTTAGTCGCTTCTCAGTGCTGTAACTTGTAAATGCGTAAACATAAATGGCTAAAGTTTTGACATGCGTCATTTGAAGGATCAAGCTCGACGAAAATGGTTCACATTAGTGAATACTAATGCCATCTTTTAGAATTTTCAGGTACTTATCAGATTGCTTAGTACACTCCTGGTTATGGAATTAGGGGCAAAATTGTTTCGGGGGACTAACTTTATGCATCCCCGCGAAATTTAAATTTCTCCAATTTTCCTCTTGAATACGTTTTAAGTCGTTTGCCCCGTTTGTACTATTAATTTTTTCGTTTAAACCTAGTTGATTGCGCGACTAGGGGGAAATGAAAATCACGTGCTATCCTCGCGAAAATCAAATTTCTTAAATTTTCTTCTAGAATACGTTTGCACTGCTTGCACTTTTAATATTTTCGGTTTTAACCTCATGGTTGTCCGCCTAGGGGGAAATCAATATTTCGTGCCATCCCCCCGAAATTCAAATTTATAAAATTTCATTTTTGAATACTTTTTTACGTCGTTTGTACTGTTTGTACCTTTAATCTTCTCGTGTGTACCATCTTATTTGTCCGGTTAAGAGAATATCAACATTTCGTGCCATCTCTCCGATACTCCCATTTTCTTTCTGCAAACGTTTGTACGTCGTTTGTAGTGGCATACATCCAATTATTTCCTGGTTATGAAATTAGTGGTGAAATTGATTTGTACAGGGGGGGGGGGTGCTAACTTCACGCATTCCCTGAAATTCAAATTTTAGAAAACTTCCGTTTGAATGCGTTTGTAACTCGTTTGTACTGTTTGTACTTTTAATATTGTCGTTTGTACTATCTTGGTTGCTCGGCTAGGAGGCAATCAGAATTTCGTGCCCTCTCCCCGAAAATCCAATTTCTCACATTTTCTTTTGCATACGTTTTTACGTCGTTTTTACGTGTGTATATAAAATATTTTCGTGTGTATCCTTCTGATTACGGAACTAGGGGCGAAATTGATTTGGGAGGATGGGCTAACTTCATACATCCCCCACCCCGAAATTCAAATTTTTCAAATTTTCTTCTTGCATACGATTGTACGCCGTATGTACTATTTGTACTTTTAATATTTTTATTTGTACCCTCTTTCTTGCCCGGCTAGGGGCAACCAGTATATTCGTTTGTAATTTTATGGTCAAGAAATTTGGGGCGAAATTGATTTCAGGGGGCTAACTTCACCCATCCACCCGAAATTCAGATTTCTCAAATATTCTCTTTGCATAAGTTTGGACGTCGTTTGTACTGTTTGCACATTTAAAATCTTTTTTGTACCCTCTTGATTGCCGGGCTAGGTCGCCGAGATAGAGACAAATCAAAATTTCGTGTCATCACCCGAAATTCGAATTACTAAAAAGTTCTTTTTCATACGTTTGTACTATTTTTAGTTCTAATAATTTTCGTTTGTACCTTCTTGGCTGCTCGCTTAGGGGGAAATATAAATTTCCTGCCAACCCCCTAAATTCAAATTTCTCAAATTTGTCTTTTTCTATACTTTTGTACTGTATGTTCTTTTAATATTTTAGTTTGTACCCACTTGGTTTCCTGAATAAGGGGAAATCAAAATTTTGTGCCCTCCCCGAAATTCAAATTTCTCAAATTTCCTTTTTTCATACGTTTATACTGTATGTACTATTAATATTTTTGTTTGGATGCTCTTGGTTGCTCGGCCAGAGACAAATAAAAATTTCATGCCATCCACCCGAAATTCAAATTTCTCAAGCTTTCTTTTGCATACGCTTGTTAATCGTTTGCACTGTTTGTAGAACCCATACGTTTTTACTGTTTATATTGTTTGTACTTTTCATATTTTCGTGTGTACCCTCTTCTTTGCGTGGCTGGAGAAAAATAAAAGTTTCATGTAATCCACTACAAATTCATATTAATCAAATTTTTTTGCATACTTTTGTACTGTTTGTACTTTTATTATTTTCGTTTGTACCCACTTAGTTTCCCGGTTACGTGGAAATGAAAATTTCGTGCCATCTCCCGGAAATTAAAATTTCTCAAATTTTCTTTTTGCATACGTTTGTACGCTGTTTTTACTGTTTGCACTTTTAATATTTTCGTTTGTACCCTCTTGGTTGCCGGGCTGGAGGCAAATTAAAATTTCGTGCCATCCACCGAAAATTCAGATTACTTAAATTTTCTTTTTCGTAAGTTTGGACGTCGTTTGTTCTCTTTGCACATTCAACATCTTCGTTTGTACCCTCTTGATTGCACGAATAGGGGGAAATAAAAATTTCGTGCCATCCCTCCAAATTCCAATTTCTCAACTTTTCCATTTTCTATACGTTTGTACTGTATGTACTTTTAATATTTTAGTTTTTACCCTCTTCGTTGCCCGGTTAGGGAGAAATCAAAATTTCGTGCCATCCCCCGGAAATTCAAATTTCTCTAATTTTCTTGTGCATACGTTTGAAACTGTTAGTACTTTTAATATTTTCGTTTGTAGCCTCTCGGTTGCCCAGTTAGGTGGAAATTATAATTTCGTGTTATCCCCCCGAAATTTAATTTTCTAACATTTTTTTTTGCATACGTTTGTAGGTCGTTTCTACTGTTTTTATTTTTAAGATTGTCGTCTGTACCCGCTTGGTTGCCTGGCTAGGGGGAAGTAAAAGTATCGTGCCATCCCCCTAAACTCAAATTTCTCAAATATTTCTTTTTCTATACGTCTTTACTATTTTTCCTATTCATATTTTTGTTTGTATCCTTTTGGTTATCCGGCTAGGGGGGAATCAAAATTCAGTTCCATCCCCCTGAATTTCATATTTCTCACATTTTCTTTTTGCATACGTTGCTACGTTGTTTGTACTGTTTATAATTTTAATATTTTCGTTTGCACCCTGTTGGTTGCCCGGCTAGGGGGAAATAAAAATTGCGTACTAACCCGCCCAAATTCAAATTTCTCAAATTCTTTTCTTGTATACGTTTGTACGTCGTTTATACTGTTCTTACTTTTAATATTTTAGTTTTTACCCTCTTCGTTGCCCGGCTAGAGGGAAATCAAAATTTCGTGCTATCCCCCCGAAATTCAAATTTCTCTAATTTTCTTGTTACATACGTTTGAAATGTTTCTACTTTTAATATTTTCGTTTGTAGCCTCTTGGTTGCCCAGTTAGGTGGAAATTATAATTTCGTGTCATCCCCCTGAAATTTAAATTTCTCACAATTTTCTTTGCATACGTTTGTAGGTCGTTTCTCCTGGTTTACTTTTAATATTGTCGTCTGTACCCGCTTGGTTGTCTGGCTAGGGGGAAGTAAAAATATCGTGCCATCCCTCTAAACTCAAATTTCTCAAATATTTCTTTTTCTATATGTCTTTACTATTTTGCCTATTAATATTTTCGTTTGTACCCTTTTGGTTATCCGGCTAGGGGGAAATCAAAATCACCCTGAAATACAAATTTCTCAAATTTTCTTTTTGCATGCGTTTGTACGTCGTTTGTGCTGCTTGTGCATCCAATACTTTTGCTTGTGCCTTCCTGGTTGTGAAATTAGGGGCGAAATTGAATTCGGGGTTCTAACTTCACGGATCCCCCAGAAATACAAATTTCTCCAATTGTCTTTTTGTATACGTATGTACTATTTGTACTTTTAATATTTTCGTTTGTACCCTCTTAGTTGCCCGGCTAAATGGGAGTCAAAGTTCATGCCATTACCCCGAAATTTTTGTTTGTTCTCTCCTGATTACGAAATCACCGGCAAACTTGAATTGGGTAGGCTAACTTCATTCATCGCCCCGAAATTCAAATTTCACAAATTTTCGTCTTCCATACGCTTGTACGGCATATGTACTGTTTGTTCTTTTAATAGCTTTTTTAGACACTTTAATAGCTTGTTTGTTGTAACAGAATTCTTACTATAAAATACAACTTGGCACGGCTAGCACGAAAGGGTTGTTGGGCCGCATCCGAGATGGGCCGGAACCCCCCGACGGGTCCCGAAGTTATTGGCGACCGAACCTGCCGTCGTCAGTCTCTGTTTGTTCTTCCGGTCGTTAACCAGTCTTGGCGTGTTCTATTTGTGCTCTCCTATTGGATATCACCCGGTGCTAACTCCCTACCGTAGGAACGCTTCGTCAAGGAAGGTTTTCAGTCACCGACGTGCTACTTCTCCACGAGGAAACTTATCATCCGCCAGCACCCGCCAAGGGCTGATGGTCACTCATCTCCATGTAAGTAGCAATAAATGCCGTATTGTTTTAATTACAAACACCTAGTTTTATTGTGTCTTCACGTTACTGTCGGCATCCCAGATCACATTTCCCTCCTCGGCATTACCTCCGTAATACCTGACGTCCAACAAAAATACCCACACTTCTTATCCGTTGAAAACTTTTAACTAGCTGAGAGAAAGAAGACACAATTTCAACTGAAAAATTAGAAATTAATACCCCAAATTGCTACTATTGAAGTTTTAATGTTTTTTGCAGGCCACTGACCCAAATTCGTTGCTATTTGCCTTCATTGACCTGCAATTCTTATGCTGCTTATAATTGATGTTATATGTGAAATTATTTCTTATATGCACTCTGATTTATATTTAGACAATTGATTTGTATGTGCTCATGAAATGATATATTTTTTTAAATGATAAATATGTACAAATCATTCGATATTTATATGCATTGATCTATATGTATAGTATATCTTCATGCATATGCGACTATTGTAGTATGTATTCACGTATAGTAAGACAAATTTCAAACGAATGACGTAGTCAGAAAACCAAAAATGGATATCAAGATAGCAATTTCTTCTTCGCGAAATTGATTAAATTTTTTAGGAAGAACTAAATTAGAATAAAAATTGACATAAAAGCAGGAAACTGGAAATTGTGAGCATCTATTGAAATTTGAGATTCAGCAATTTTTTGCAAATTAAAAACCAAAAATGATGGATAGCTAAGGGAATGATGAAACCTGAAAAAAACATTAATTTTTATTTTTTCTAAATATATTCCATGCGCCCGACTTGACGAAACTTTCAAGTGCGCAAACAAGTTCGCACGTGCAGTCAGCAATACTCGCGAGTCGAGGTAAGGTCACGCGACGTATATCATAAATAAAGGGTCAGAGAATGAAAACAAACATATTTTTGAACGCTGCGACAATCTAATATCTAATTACAAAGTTAATTAAAAATATTTCAAAATAAACTCGAATATTCTCATCGAAATTGAAATGAAATAAAAACCGCTTATAGGAATACATTATAGGTTGTCACCTTCATACGAATTAAAATGGAATTAAAATTAAATGAAAGTTAGATCAGGAAAAATTAAAAAAACAATGGCCAACCCTACAACAATAGAAATAAATTATGATAGCGTAGACTTCGAAGGTATCGCTGCACTTCCAAACCAAGACATTAATTTAATTTATGTCGCAAGTGGAGCAAGTATAAAAAAACAGGTCTCAATTTCACCACAAATTTGGGAGCAATACCAGAAATAATTAATAAATCAATTGGTTGCGGCAGCGGAATTGCTAGAAAAACGAACTTTCAGAAAGTATAGAGTTCGAGGAATTTATGAATCAACAAAAGGAAAGATTCATTAAAGAAAGAGAAAAAAGCGAAAACCAGTTAAGGCTAAGATTAAACTCGACAGCTCATAGCTCTTTCGAAGACGTAAGAGAAATATTAGAAGCAAATTATAGGAAAAATAAAAGCGAACCTCGTAATAGGCAGTCGGTTCAAATCGATTTAAGGGAACAATCAAGAGAAGCTAATACATTTTCTTACAGTAATATCGAAAACCATTGCAAATTAGGAGCTAATAATTTGAAATTACAAAATTCGGATGACAGTCAACTATTAAAAGACAGAATTGACCCAAACCAAAACAGAACACGTAGACTATCGACAATAAATAAAAGGTCAAACAGACGTTCACGAATACACGTTAACAACTCAGACACAGATTACGCATGAGGTAATTACACAAATAATCAAACAATTCAAGCAACTTATTTTCCTTTTGGCATGATACAAACGCTGTTTCAAATTATGAGCAATTGGCCAATAAAATTTCGGAATAATGAAGGCGACAGCCCCGCGCATTTTCTTGAAGAAATAAAAAGATTCAAAAGGGATTATAAAATAAATTATCGCGATATTCTTGAAAATTTAGACACTTTATTAATAGATGCTGCTAAACATTGGTGCGAAATGAATCAAAATTTCTGGAGATCCTTATCGGATTTTAGCGAAGATTTTAAACACGCTTATATGGATGAAAGGTTTTTCGAAGAAATAAAACAAAAAATTAAATTATGTTATAAAAACAGAAACCAAGACATCCATTCGCACTTAACAGAAATTAGAAACTCTATAATAAACTTTATCCGAGAAAAAATCGTGAATGGGAATTACGTAGAACCTATGAAAACCTTCTCATAGAATACAAAATGTAGATTAAAAGAAACTATTTTGATACTTTTGAGCAATTAGAGGATTTAGGCAAAGAATGGTAAACTGAGCTAGCCAAATTAAAAATTCGAGGACAAGTATTACAAATTACGGAACCTCAAATTGAAGATAAAAATAAACAAAACATAACAATGATAACGGAAATAAAACATGATAAACATGATTGAAATAATAACCAAAACGGAAACTAAAATAATTAGGGTAAAAAACAATTAAAAAATCGATTTCCATTTACCCTATTCGGATTTTCATCCCTACATTTTTCAAATAAATATCAACAATATTTCAGACCTAGATTTCAATCAAACTTTCAACTGAGATTCGAAACACATTTCTAACCTAGATTCCAAAAGAATGGACCAAGGTATTCATTCAATCCTCACAACCAAATGTTACCAACGTTTAGCCAAATGACATTACTCAATTGAAGGTCAAACAAGTCCAATGATCGAATTTCCAACAGAAAATGCGGAAAATAGCTTAGGAAATAATAATAATGAAAATAAACGAAATTCTTAAGATTAAAATTACGGGAATAAAAATAAAAAACGGGATAATAATTCTAACACGGATTGCCAAAATATAATAAATTTCGATTCAGACAAAAATCAGAATTTAAATTCGCGCAAAGATGATAAATAAAATATAGTCATTGTTATCATTGTGAATTGGCGGGCCATTATAACAGAGAATGACCATATTATGAGTACAGCCAGGGAAACTAGAAGAGCGGGTATTAGGACAGAAAATTTCTTAACCTATTACCGAACCGCCAGAATTCTTAATTCGGATAAAGATGAAATAATGGAAACACGTTTTCATCTAATGACAAAGTTCGAAGGTAGTTTATTTCGAATTTTATTCGATACTTGTGCAACACATTCGTACGCTTGCAAGGAATTACTGGAAAAAATTCAGAATTCCAGTTATTCAATTGTTAAATCCGTCTCGCGAAAATTGATGGTTGCGAATGGCGAAATAGTCAATATTATTGTTTAGGTAGTAATCCCAATTATGATCGCTAATTGCACAATGCATTTAATGTTCAGGTTAGTAGCAAAACTTATATCAGTAGACATTTTAGGCAAGGACATGCTAAAAGCTCTACGGATGACCGAAATTTGGAGGTAGCATTAACATCAAAAGTTCTAGAAAGCATAAAAATAGTAGCTCAATATGAAAATGGCGATTGTAATCTTTGGAAAAATAAGAAAGTCACAAATCGGAAAGAATCAAATACTAAACCTAAAAAATCCAATGAGATATTAGAAAGTAATAATGGAAATCAATTGGTTTCTTTTAAAAATAAGGCGATTAAACTAAATAATATTACGGGTAACTTAGGAAAAATCCATGAACCAGAGAATGGTTCAGTTGAAATTTATGAAGGTATTGTTGACCTTACCGAAAACCAGGAATTCCATTTAAAAAACTCCTTGAGAACAAAATTAAAATTGACTCGGGGAAAGAACATAGGGCAACTCATCTAACGCAACATAATATAGACGTACAGGGCCACGACCCAATTAAACAACGATATTACCATGTAAGCCCTAAAATAAAGGAAATGATTTACGAAAGAGTAAACGAATGATTATGACAGGACATAATAGAACCCTCTTGTTCCGATTGGTCGAATCCTATAGTGATGATAAAAAAACATGGGAAAGATTATAGATTCTGTTTAGATTTCAGAAAGGTTAATAATATTACAAAACAAGACCTCTACCCAATCGCACTCATGACAAAATTATTGGACACTTTAAGATCAGTTAAATTTATTTCGAAAATCGATTTAAAAGTAGCTTATTTACAAATTCCATTAGAAGATATTTCAAAACCAATCACAGCATTGACAGTCCCTGGAAAGGGCATGTATCAATTTTAAAGGATGCCATTTGGTCTGACCAATGCTCCAGCCAATTTCCAGGCTCATAGAAAAAAAGTATAACTCCAGACTTAAAACCAAACGTTTTTTTGTTATTCAGATGACACCGTAATAGTAACTCAAAAATTGTATGACCATTTGAAATATTAGAACATTGTACTAGATAAAATAAATAATGCAATCCCACACTTTGCTGAAGAAGAGTACCTAGCCGTAGTTTGGGACATTAGGAAATGCAGGCCATACTTAAAAGGTTATAGTTTTAAAGTATTCACGGACCTCTTAGCATTAAAGTGGCTTCATAACCTAAAAAAACCCCACTAGCCGATTAGCCAAATGGGCATCAGAGTTACTAGAGTATGATTACAAAGTCATATATCGTAAAGGCAGTTCAAATTTCGTCCCTGATGCTCTGCCAAGATCAGCACAACCAGCAAAAAACAAATCATTTGCGTTAGCTTGTAGCGTAAAAAAACCGCTGGGGAACACCTAGGATTCTCCACAATGATAATGGCACAGAGTTTGTCAACGAAACTTTAAGAGAACTTACCTAAAAATTCAGTATTAGGCATAACGGTCGTGAATTAGAACCAATTCAATCACTGAGAAGAAATATTAAAAATGATAGCAAAATAGAGTTTCAAAGCGTCGATAAATGGAAAGATAAACTAAGAAAGTTACAAATTATAAAAGACAAAGTTCAGAAAAATTTAGATCCATTAAATGATATATGGCCAATACGAAGATCCTATTATTATCAAGAATACTAATGAACTTATGTTAGGATAGTCATACTCAAAATATGACAAAATGGCAAGGGATCAACAGCATTGATAAGAACAGCTCACTCAAGAATCAAAGACTTGCTCAATAAAACCTTAATTATGTGATTCATTAGAACTTAAGAACAAAATTAGACAGAACGGAACTTTACATTTTCGACAAAAGAAAATACTAAAGTACTAACAGCAAAATACAGAACCTAAAATCTTAGAACAGGAAACAAACTACTCTAACTATTTGTTGATTAGCTGAATTACACAGCTTAAATTGGATTAAAATTTGTTAGAAGTTAATGAAAGAACAGTAACTCAAGAAAAAAAATACTTCAAGGACAATCTACTCCAAAAGCAAGAAATTTACACGAAAATTGACTAAACGGATAAGCTTTCCGTTTCTCTTTTTACATTTTTTCAGAAAGAAGATAATCATTAAGGAGGATCAGATGCGGAAAAAGATTGAGAGAACAGGAACTTCCAGCACAAAAGTAGAGACAATTGTAAAAAACACTACGATAACAATTCCCCGAAAAATTAATATTTGAATTAGTCCACATACAACATAATCTTTTTGTTTTTCAACGAAAAATGATTTAAATTTAGCAACACTTTACAACTCCAGACTCAAATAGACAGATTTAATCATAAGAAAACCGAAACATAAATAATGACGAGATTTAAAACTACTAAGGAAAAACCTTAAAGGAGGGTGCAGAATTACAAAATCTAGTTTAAATCCTTTTTCTATTCGAGACTATCAGAACTGGAAAGCGATATTAAGGAAATTTCCGGTATATATCCGAGTCCCGCGGGGGAGGGGGTGTAACAGAATTGTTATTATAAAATATAACTTGGCACGCCCCTGCACGAAAGGGTTGCTGGGCTGCTTCCGTGATTGGCCGGAACCCGGACAGATTCCGAGGTTATGGATCGTTAACCATTCTTGCCGAGTGCTAATTGTGCTTTCCTATTAGATGCCGACAGGTGTCTCTACCTACCGTGGATACGCTTCGCAAGGGAAGGGTTCCAGTCACCGACTTGCTACTCCTCCACGAGGAAACTTATCGTTCGCCGGCATTCGCCACGGGCTGACTGTCCGTCATCTCCATGTAAGTGGCAATAAATGCCGTATTGTTTTAATTACAAACACCTCGTTTTATTGTATCTACACCTTACTCTCGGCATTCTAGATCACATTTCCCTCCTCGGCATTACCTTCGTAATATTGTACTTTTAATAGTTTCGTTTATACCCTCTTGGTTGCATGGTTTGGGAGAAATACAAATTTCGTATTATACCACGAAATTCATATTTCTCAAATTTTCTTTTTGCATAGTTTGGACGTCATTTATACTGTATTTACATTCAATATTTTCATCTTTAACCTCTTGTTGGCCCGCCTAGAGAGACAAAGATTTCGTGCTATCCACCGGAAATTCACGTTTCTTAAATTTACTTTTTACATAAGTTTGGAAGTCCTTTGTTCCGTTTTTTACATTCAATATTTTCGTTTGTGCCCTTCTGTTTATGAAATTAGGGGTGAAATTGATTTCGGGGTGCTAGCTCAACTGTTTCCCCGAAATTCCAATTTCCAAAATTTTCTTCATGCACACGTTTGTCCGCCGTTTGAACTGCTTGTATTTTAACATTTTCGTTTGTACCCTCTTGGTTATCCGGCTGGGGAGAAATCAAAATTACGTGCCTTCCCCCTGAAATTTAAATTTCTCAAATTTTCTTTTTGCATACGTATTTGCGTTATTTGTACTGTTTGTACTTCGAATATTCTCGTTTGTATCCTCTTGGTTGCCTGGCTGGGGTAAATCAAAATTTCATGCCATCCACCGGAAATTCAAATTTCTGAAATTTTCTTCTTGCATACGTTTGTACGTCGTTTGTACTGTTTGCACTCTTAATATTCTAGAATTTACCATCGTGGTTGTCTAGCTAGGACGAAATTAAAATTTCCCGCCCTCTCCCCGAACTTTAAACTTCACAAATTTTCTTTTTGGATACGTTTGTACGTCGTTTTTACTGTGTGTATATCCAATATTTTCGTTTGTACACTCCTGGTTGAGAAATTCAGGAAATTGATTTCGAGGGGCTAACTTCATTCATCCCCCCGAAATTCAAATTCCTCAAGTTTTCTTTTTGCATACGTCTGCACGTCGTTTGTACTATTTGTACATCCAATTTTTTCATCTGCGCCCTCCTGGTTACGAAATTAGGGGCGAAATTGATTTCAGGGGGCTAGCTTCATGTATCTCTCCGAAATTCAAATTTTCTTCTTCCATACTTTTTTACGTTCCTTGTACTGTTTGTACTTTTAGTATTTTAGTTTATGCCCTCTAGGATACCTGGCTAGAGGGAAATCAAACTTTTGTGCCATCCCCCCGAAATTCAAATTTCTCAAATTTTCTTCTTGATTTGAGTGGGGGGGGGACTGACATCACACCAACAGTATCGCAATTGTAGACTATTCATTTTTATTAATTAAATTAAAATAACCGTCAGGTGTATCTTAAAGTTTATGAATTTGCCTAAATTCTTAGGCAAAGAGAGTTGATATAGAAAATCTCTTATTAAATTTGAAGTATTTGATTCAGCAATTATTTATAATAGTATATATTTAAATTAAACATGTGCGAATTATGTGAATAAAATAATTTTTTTTAAATTTAAAACATTTTTTAAAATGACAAAATTTTGGTTTTAAAGCCAAAATTTAAAAAGGAAAATGACCATTTTTCAGTTTATGATGAAGGTCATTTTAAACTTCAATTTATATTTTATAAACTGAATTACGGGTATAATATTAATAATTTTTTAGAAATTGAAGTCAATTAACTTATTTTTTTTTAAATAAAAAATAATTTAAAATAAAATTTATTTTATTTTTAACATTTCAAATGTATTTAGCTTAATAATTAGAATATAATTAAATTTAATATCTAAATAAAATATTGTATGTAATATGTATTTATACATATATAATCAAAAAATTTGCATAAGGACAACCGCAGGATTTCGCCGGGAGCGGGTGCTAATCTGAAAAATTGCACCCGCTTGCAGCGAAATCGCGGTAAAATTTCAGCCACAACCACGTCTCACAACCGTAAGATAGGTGGTAACAGTCTGTAAAGGAATCAATAAGACGATCCAGCAAAAGCCTCGTGCACCCTAAGAACACGGAGCGACCCAAGGACAACCGCCTTCTGCATTCTTCCCGCAAGTGTTCTAGCATATTGTTGACACGCAGGGATGCTTTTTAGGCCATCAGCAAGTGAAAGCTTGGTACCTCCAAGAGCGCCAATGATAAGGACGATCAGTTGAACAGAATATTCCGGGTACAATCGTTGCAACTCCCTTATAAGGTCTCGATACCTTTCTTTCTTTTCATTCTCCTTGGCTATGATGTTTTTGTCAGCTGGTGCCGAAATTCGATAATGAACATGGTTCGCTTCTCGAAGTCAAGAAGAACCATGTCAGGCCTCGAGTGAGCAACAGAAACAATTGTCGAGAATATAAAGTTCTAGTATATGCCGCACTTCCCATTCTCGACAACTGACTCAATTTCCCTAGGAGCATTTAGAGGAGCGATATTAAGGTGAATGCCGTAGGAGTGACAGAGATGGTAATAAAGAACTCTTAGTGCCGCATTGTGCCTTTGAATGTAGGTCGTTCCCGCGTGAGTTGGACAACTAGACAGTATGTGAGCTAAATGCTCGGGGTGTGCATGGCACGCCCTGCAGCTATGATCGGGAATGTCTTGGCTCAAAATGTGGCGACGGTATATTGAGGTGGAAATGACACCGTCTTGGCATGCAAAAATGAAACCCTCTGTACCAGACTTCAATCCGGGCGATTTAAGGAATGCAAACTCCTGTTGTGAAGACATTCAAGACTCAATATTCCGCGACCCCCTTGACGGCGTGAGATGTACAGTCGCGGAACGGAAGACTTAAGATGCATTTGTTGATGTGCATAACCTTTCTTGTCCCGATATCAAGAGATCTGAGCTCGTTCTTCGTCCATGGAACTACTCCAAATGAATAGAGTAGTACCGGGACGGCAAGCATGTTCGTTGCAGATACTTTGTTCCTCGCCGACAGTTCGGAAGACCAAATCCGTCGAATGAGACGTTTGTATCTGCTTCGGAGAGTATACTTTATAGATGTCACATTCTGAATGCGGCTCTGTGGCATGCCCAGGTATGTATAAGTCTGTCCAGCGCAAAGGTGTCGTATGGCGCTTTTATCAACGAGCTCAGGATCTTCAGGGATGCCATTAAGTTTTCCTCGCTTCAAATAAATCTTGGCGCATTTGTCTAACCCAAATTCCATTCCAATTTCCTTAG
>NC_046662.1:144423061-144425004 GCF_010883055.1 Belonocnema kinseyi
GCCCTGAAAGACACCTCTCTGAAACGTGACCTTGTTAGTTGTCACACGATTTTTGCCAGATGAGATAGTAAATCTAGTTTTTCAAAGCGGCATCAATCTCTCAATGCAACCAACTATTTGCGGATGAACCTTTAAGATTTCCAAAAGACAAATGATAAGTCTATGGGATGTCGAATCGAAATCTTTCCGATAATCAATCCAGGCTATCGATAGGTCACGCTGGTAGAATGCTGCATCTTTGCAGACACATCTATTGATGAGCAGGTTCTCCCGACATCCGGATACGTCTTTCTTTGAGCCTCGTTGTTCATACATTTCTTGCGACACAGTTTCAATTGCCCGAACAATCCTATCATTTAGGATAGCTGTGAATATCTTATAAAGCGTGTTCAGACAAGTTATTGGCCTCTAGTTCTTCGGCTCAGCTAAGTTGCCTATTTTCAGCAGGAGTATTGTGCACCCTTCCACCAACCACTCTGGAATCGGCTCTTCCGACTTCAAATATGAGGTGAAAATACGGGCCAAATCCTGATGGGTTGAAGCAAACTTCTTCCACCAGAAGGTTTTGATACAATCTGGTCCCGGTGCGGAATAGTTTTTCATCCCTCTTAATACTTTTTTCACCTCCTCGGTAGTGATTGGTGGGCATTCTTTATCAGGTGTTATGAGGGCAACACATAACTCCTTGAAGCTATTTATATTTTCTGAGTCTTCATCCATTCTATGCTGAACTTCGTAGACTTCTCTCCAAAATACTTCGACCTCCTCTGGTTTGGGTGGGTGTTCGACAGTAACTAGAGGGTCTTGGAAAAGTCGAGATGGGTTAGAGAGAAACTGTTGATTTTCTTCTATCCTCCTCTCCCTCCGCTCTAGACTTCCCTTAGCGTCAGATAGTATACGTATTCTCTCAACAATATGCTGCCTGATGGTCATCAGCTTTGACTTGTTAAGTGTGTGATAACGGGTCCGGATTTCGCGCGCGAACTTTCCAACCTTGGCGGTAAAATTCCTGCCAGATGTGATGTAGTTCATGACACATTGAATGCGGGACCCGTACTGTCTTGCCCATCCTATCTTTATGGCAAGTTGAATCATTCGTCTTTTGGTCTTATGATCAGCCGTTGGTTTTGTTTTACGGTTTGCATCGGCCAAAGCTCTCGCTGCATTATACACACAATAATTGATAGCCCAGAGGTCGGATTCGCCGGAAAAATTTCCACGAAGCTCGTCATCCATTTCAGCCGGATCTTTAGGCTTGAGAGAAACCTTGGTGTTGATGTTTCTCCGGGTCGTAAAGCATCGCTCTTCATCTATTGGATCCCTGCCCGTGGTTGTTCTTAGTGTCGCCTCTCTTTCTTTGTTGCCGGCTTGTTCTAGCTGTAGTAGAGTAGGCGTTCCGCTTACATAGCCCCTTTCACGGAGTAGTTCAGCATGGTTTCGCAGACGTTGCTGCGAAAAGTGCGATAGCTCCGGGTGTTTCTCGCACCACAGAGCATGCAGTCGTGCCATGTAACCCCGTTCACGGGCTACACTCGCATCGTAGCACTCCAGCAAGTCATGATTCAGTCGCGAGATCCCGCCGTTCCATCGCATTGAATCCATTTTCATTGGCTCCCCGAGCTCGAGATTGTTCGGCACTTACTACAACTATGTCTGGTGTTGTCATTGTTGTTCCCACGAGAAGCTAGGGAAAGGGGTTCGTCCATCCTTGTAGAGCCCCGCATGCAAGGATAAGGCTGCGTACTCTGAGAGGTCGCCCGGTATCCCAGAGTCACCGTTCTAGACCCCTCACCCAGGTACCATTCAGCTTTCGGCACGGTTTTCACACCTCCGCTTAGTGGTTAATTCCTTCGGGACCACCCCTGGATAATTGTTCGCGACTGCCTATTTATTTTTGTAACTATATTCAACAGAAGCCCTTGGTACAGGGACCCTCTATCCGC
>NC_046662.1:144425104-144436021 GCF_010883055.1 Belonocnema kinseyi
ATATTGTTAATTTAATATAGATATAAAATTAAATCTTGTGATAAATAATAAATTTCTTAAAATAATTAAAATTATCCTAACTTCATACGAAATAGTTTGAGCAATTAGACGGATAGCAACTAATATTGAATATATTGAATTAGAAGATCATCCTCTTATTATTATATAAACTCCTAAGCTTAAAAGCATAATAATATTAATAATAAATTTTCATTTATATAATATGAAATATAATAATTTGGTATAATTAATCTTATCATCAGTATTAATATTATTATGAAAATTAGTGATAATAGATAAAATATATAATTTGCATTTTTAATTAAAAATAATTTAATTGTATCTCTAAATGCTTATAGTTTTACTTATTTTAATATATTATTAATACAATATAAAATTATATGTATTTAATTTCTAAAATTAATACATTTATCTGTCATAATAATTAATATAATTATTTAAATAATGATAGGAATTTTAATATTAGTTACGCAATTTATTATATCATAATAATCCTTTATTCAGACATATTCTGATTCTTTCAACCCTTTGACCTTCATATACCATCTATTGTACCTCGAATCTATTATCTTTGTCCATCTCTCTTCTCCTTGTTTAACTAATAGCTCTAACTCTATGTCGTCACACTCCATAACCCCTTCTCGTATATTACAAACCCTTCTCATTTTTCTCCTATCTTCTTCCCACTTTGTATTTCCCAAATTGCCTCTCGCTTCATTGTTTCGATTTTCTCACAAACATGCTTGTGCTATCCTGCTTACTTCTCACCTTTTTAGCTTCTCTTCAAACCTCCAGGCCATCTCAATTTGTCCAGTGACCATATTTTCTCGTCCTAACTCTTCTCTTAGTATGTATCCTGGGCAAATCCAGCTACCCCTATTATCGAACTTAAAAATCTCTCAGACATCCTCTCTACTTCCCTATGTTCCTTTTATCCCTAGATCTCCACACCATAACACAACACCGCCCAAGCATCCGCATCAAACAACCAGACCCTCATTTCCCTATCGTTCTCAAATCTTCTCTTAGATATACTACATACTTGGCCCATTACTTTACCCGCACGCTCAATTCTTTTCCTCACCTGTAGCTCATTTCCCCATTCTGACTCAAACCAAAAACCTAGGTAACAGAACTCCACAATTTCCACTTTTTGTCCTTTCAGCTTCCAAACGAAATTTATTTTGCTCTTTCTATTTCTGAAGCACATCACCTTTGTTTTATCTACATTCACCATCAGGTATTTTGCTCCTGCATATTTTTCGAAGATTCTCATCATAAGGTGCATCCCTTTCTCATCATCTGCTAACAGAACTACATCGTCCGCGTATGTAGAGTGTATTGTTTGCTATTATTAAGAACCGTTTCTCCTTTCCCTTTCTTCTGTAGCTTCTCCTCTAAGTCTGTCAGAAGGATATTAAATAGTTACAGATTCAAAGGGCACCCTTGCCTTACACCTCTGCCAGTTCAGAAAACTTGCCTTTTTTCTTTCCTATTTTCACCCTAATCCTGGTTTCAGTAAAAATTTCCTTTATCCTCTCCACCAGCTTTTCCTCTACACCTCTCTCTTTCATTACCTGCCATAGCACTTTTCTGTTCACTGAGTCAAACGCTGCTTTGAAATCTACGAACTAAGCGACTAGTTTCCCTTTATTTCTTCCCAAATTTCGCTTAATTAAGTATTCAAGTACGTAGATATTGTCTATAGTTCCCACGCCTTTTCTAAATCCCGTCTGATTATGTGGGATACTTTTTTTCTGTTCTACCTGACTCCCCAACATTCTTCTTAAGATTTCTGCATATATTTTATAGCCGACTGACATGAGAGTGATCGCTCTGTATTCCTCTACCTTATTTACTTTCCCTTTATTGACAAGCTGTACGACCAGTCCCATCATACACTCTTCCGGCTAACCTTCCCCTTTCCAGACCTTGTTTCAGATCTTCCACATTCCATCCCTAATCCCTTCTCCTCCATACTTCATCGCTTCGTTCTACATCCCATCTTCTTCTGTCGCCTTGTTTCTTTTTAGCCTATTTATTGCCTCAATCACTTCTTCTCTTGTTATCTCGTTCCCTTCCTCCATTTCTCCTTGGACTATCCTACACTTTTCCTCTTTGATCTTATTTTGTTCTCCCCCTAATAGAACCTTAAAATAATCCGTCCATTCCTCTATTTCTATTTCTTCGTTAATGCCCTTACTTTCCCCTCTATCACTATTTATTACATCCCACACCCTACCTTCTTTGATCGCTTTTTCTACTTCTGCTTTGTACTCCTCCTTCTTTATTTCCCCCTTTCTCCATTTACTCTTTCTTCATTAGTACCCTGTTCATCCTTTATCTTCTCAATCGACCCTTCAACCTTCCAATTAACGAGTCTATTCCCTCCTCTTTTTCATACCTAAGCCACTCCTTTTTCATCTTTTGTTTAAACTTTTTTAATTTATCTACCACCCAGAGTCGCATTTTCGTATTTCTTACACACCCTATTTTCTTTCTCCCTGTGCAGCGCTAACTGACGTCTCTTTTTAGTATAGCTATGACCAGGAAGTGCTCGGGCCCTATCTCATTCCCTACCTTCATGTATCCCTAGCACATGCCGCATTCTTTCTTTAGCCAAGAATGATTAAATTTTATTTTTGAATTTTAAATTCATTACACTATTCTGTCATATTAGAATTTTTTTATAAATAATTGATAAAATAATTTATAATTTTAACTTTGAACTTTAATAGTTTTTATTAACTTAAAATTATTAAAAATAAGTTAATAAATCTCTTAGATTCATAATCTAATAATAGAAACAAGATTTTCTTTTTTATATCTAATAAAAATATTTTTATTACCTAAAACTTTAAAGATTTTAGTGCTTTAACACTTAAATATAAGAAATTATTAAAGATTCAGTAATATATTGTAATTATTAGAAGATTTAGAAATATAAATTTTATAACAAAAAAATTATATTCAATTAAATTATTATTTAAAAAGATTATAGAAGTTATAGATAATTTTAGATAATAAGAATATATAATTACTGTAATTACTAACAAAAAATAAGAGGAAAATATGAAATTATATTTAATAAAATAATAGACCGTAAATCTTTTTATAAAAAACGTTATGAAAGGAGGTAATCTTATTTTACATATTATTAAGAAAAATAATATAAATTTGAATAAAAAATTATTTAATAAAATTAAATTGTTCAAAAAATTAATTTTATTATATATTAATAAATTGATTAAATTGAACAAAACTGTAAAATAAATTAAAAATGAAAAATAAATATTATTTTATTAATTATTAAAATTAATAATATTCATCTTATGTGATTAATAGAAGACATACGTATAATTATTTAATTGAATTTAATGAATTAAGTAAACTAATTCTTATTAAAGATATTATAATAATTATTAAATTAATAATATAATTAGAGTGGGGCGTGGTCGTGGGGGCTAAAGCGTAGGCGGCCCATGCGGTGAACACTAGCCTAGCAACGGAGTTGTTCATCTCTGGAGAGTCGTGGGACCGGTACCTCTGGAGAAAAATCTTTCTCTAAGTACTTAAAACTGTTGCTCTTGGTGGTTCGGAACCCACCTTAAACTGCAGGTCCCCCTTCCACTACCAAGTAAGTATGTGAGGGTGTGTAAAGGAATAGGGAAGAAGGTGAAAGAAAAATGTAAACCCTGAAGGGGACACATTAGAAGCTTCCACTCCATAATAATATAATCAATATTACTTAAATTTAAATAATTATTAAAATTGATTAATTTGAGTAAATAATTCATTATTAAAAAGGGTAAAAAATTTTGAATTGTTATTATTAATAAACAATAATTTCAAAATAAATTATTACATATATTTAAATACCAATAATTAAAAGGAAAAAATCCTAATTTTATCGACAAAGATATTAAAATTAATAAAAATAATACATTAATAAATTTATTTAATAAATTTAATATAAAAAATAATATTAATTAAGATCTTAAACTTTGAATTAAAAAATACTTTATTGATAAATCATTAAAAAATTTTATTTAAAAATAAAATTATAGGAATAAATGATATTATATTAATTTCAATTCTTATTTTAAAAAATGTTAAGGAATTTGTATTTGTTCATAAAAAAATTCTAATTAATATCAATGATATAAAAATTAAAATATTAAAATATTAAAATTTATAATTAGTAATAGAATACTTACTATATTCTTAAATAAATTTACAATTTATTACTTTCATCAGACATAATACTTTTTATAATTATATAATTTTTAGTTTAAAAATAATTTTCATTCACAATGAAAAGAAAATATTATTATTCAAATAAAAATAATAAATAAAATTTTTTAAAATGATTATATTCAACTAATCATAAAGATATTGAAATATTATATTTCATATTTCGAATTTGATCAGGAATAATTGTTTCAGCTTTAAGAATAATTATTTGAATAGAATCGGGTATACATTTACAATTTTACCAAATTTATAATTCAATTGTAACTGCACATGCTTTTGCAATAATTTTTTTATGGTTATACCTATTATAGTAGGAGGATTTGAAAATTATTTAGTTCTTTTCATATTAGCAGCTCTTGATATAGCTTTTCCCCGATTAAATAATATAAGATATTGACTTTTAATTCCTTCTTTATTTTTATTACAAGCTGGTATATTAGTAAATCAAGGGACAGGTACTGGATGAATGGTTTATCCTTCTTTATCTTCAAATTTAGGACATCCAGGAATTTCTGTTAAATTAACTATTTATTCTTTATATTTAACTGGAATTTCTTCAATTTTAGGGTCAATTAATTTTATTACTAAAATTTTAAATATACGACCTGATTTAATAGAAATAGATCAAATTCCTTTATTTTTATGACCTATTTTTTTAACACCAATTTTATTCTTGTTATCTTTACCTATATTAGCTGGAGCTATTACAATATTATTATTTGATTGCAATATGAATTCTTCATTTTTTGAACCAATAGCAGTAGGAGATCCTGTTTTATATCCAGATTTATTTTGATTTTTTGGTCATCCAGAAGTCTATAATTAAATTTTACCAGCATTTATAATAATTTCACGTATAATTTATATAGAATGTGGGGAAGAAAATACATTTGGATCTTTAGGTATAATGTATGCAATAATTTCTATTGGTATATTAAAATTTATTGTTTGAGGTCATCATATATTTACTGTAGGAATAGATATTGATACTCGAGCTTATTATACTTCAGTAACAATAATTATTGCAATTCCTACAGGTATTAAGATTTTTAGATGATTAGCAACAATATATGGATCTAAAATTAATTTTAATTTATCTATTATATGATCTTTAGGATTTATTTTCTTATTTTCTATTGGTGGAATAACTGAAGTAACATTAGCTAATTCATCAATTGATATTGTTATACATGATAATTATTATCTATTAGCTCATTTTCATGATTTTTTATCAATGGGAGCTGTATAGTTTGGAATTATTGGAGGTATAATTCATGGATATCCTTTAATTACAGGAATGACATTAAATTCAAAATAATTAAAATTTCAATTTTATTGAATATTCATTGGAGTAAATTTAACATTTTTCCCTCAACATTTTTTAGGATTGAGAAGTATACCTCGACGATATTCTGATTACACTGATTCATATTTATTATGAAATTCAATTTCATCAATTGGTTAATTATTATCTTTAATTATAATTTTTTATTAATTTATATTATTCAAGAAAGGGTTGCTTCTTATCGATTAATATTATATAAAAATTATTTTAATTCATCGTTTAGTTTTACCAATAAAACAAATTCTTATATTAGTTAGGTATGATGATGTAATTCATTCATTTACAGTTCCTTCAATAGGAATTAAAGTTAATGGAATGCCAGGACGAATTAATCAGTTGAATTTATTTATTGATCCACCAGGTTTATTTTTTGGTCAATGTTTAGAAATTTGTGGAGCTAACCATAGACTTATACCAATTGTAATTGAATCAAGTAATTTAAAAATATTAAAAAATTTAATTAATTCAATTTAAAAATCATTAAATTGGATATCTTAATTTAAAGTAGTGATCTTTTCAATCATTTATAGTATAATAAAATAAATATAAATACTTCTAATGACAAAAAAATTTAATTTTATAACATTAATATGTAATAGTAAAAATATTAATTTATTTTAATATCTTTTTATTTCTCGAATAAAACCAATAAATTGATTACTTTTATTATGTCATTTTACAATTTTATTTATTTTAATAAATAATAATTTATATTTTTTAATTATAAAAATTTTTTAAATAATAAAATGTTTACTAACAATTTAAATTATATAAAATTTAAATTTAAATGATAAGAAATCTATTTTCCGTTTTTGATCTTTGTACAAGAATAAACTTTTCATTAAATTGATTAAAAATATTATATTTTATAATATTTTTACCAAGATTATTTTGATTTAGACATTCTAAATATTTTGTTTTATTAAATTATTTATCGGAATTTATTATGAAAGAAATAAAAATTTCATTAAATAAAATTTTTAATTTTTATCATTTATTAATATTTCAATATTTTTTTATTTTTGTTATTTTAAATAATTTTATTAGTTTATTTCCTAAAATTTTTATTTCTACAAGACATATAGTTCTTTCAATATCATTATCAAATAATTTGTGACTTGCTTATATATTATTTCGGTGAATTAAAAATTCTCTTCATATATTTGTTCATTCAACTCCACAAGGAACACCATATACGAAAAATAAGGTGAATTTATGGTTTTCTGAAAAAATATTCATATACTCCTCAAAATTTATGTTTTCGCCTTCAAAGTTACCCCCCTCAGATATAATACACTAGTGCCAACGCTTTTTCCAATCATCAAAACACTTCTGATAATGATTTTGTGGTATAGCCTTGAGTTATTTCAGCGATGCAGTTTTTATCTCTTCAATCGTTGAAAATCGATATTCTTTTATGGGTCTCTTCAGTAGAATACCCACGATTCATCCCCAGTTATAACCCTTTTGAAAAAATCAGGATCATTATTGACTTCATTCAACATCTCCTGAGTGATGGTCATGCGATGGATCTTTTGATCAAAATTAAGCAGTTTTGGAACAAATTTCGCTGACACACGTCTCATGCCCAAAACGTCCGAAAAGATAGCATGGCATGAGCCAACCAATATGCCAACATCTTCAGCAACTTCTCTGATGATAATTCGGCGATTTTTCAACACCATTTCTTCCACTCCTTGAACGTTTTCATCTGTTGTTGACGTGCTGGGACGTCCAGGGCGAGGTTCGTCTTCGACATCCTCTTGGCCTTCTTGGAACAGCTTGTACCACTCATACACATTTTTCTTACTCAGAGTAGACTCACCGTATGCAACTATCAACATTTCAAGAGTTTCAGAGCACTGGGTTCCATTTTTCACACAAAATTTAATGGAAACTCTTTGATCCATTTTTTTCGAAAGAAGAAAATCGCCGAGCACACCAAACCCTTCTAACCTTTTATGCCTCTGCCAGAAAAACAACACGAGCTATATAGTCAAAAGTGTGAACATATGATCTTGACGAGTGTACCAACAAAACAAAACAAAAAATTTAAAATTTGAATGTACGTAGCCCACGAAAATTGAAAGGTCACCTTACTTTTTGAACACACCTCGTATTTTAATACCTTTTATGGGAATAATTGAATCAGTTAGAAATATGATTCGTCCTTTAACATTAGCAATTCGATTATCAGCAAATATTATTGCTGGGTATTTATTAATAACGTTAATTAGGCAGTCAATAAGTAATTTAGGTTTAATTTTAAATATTTTTGTAATTTTAATTCAATCTTTATTAGTAGTATTAGAAGTCGCTGTTTCTTTCATTTAAGCTTACGTATTTTCTATTTTCAGATCTTTATATTCTTCTAAAAATAATTCTATTAATGAAAATATAATATTATAATCATCCTTATCATATTGTTGCAAGAAGACCTTGGCCAATTCTAATTTAATTAAGATTATGTATTACAATAATTGGTAGAATTAAAATATTTAATTATATAAATTATTTCATTTCAATGATGACGAGATGTAAAATTGTGAGGACATTTCAAGGGTGACATACTTCAAAAACATGAAAATTATCAAGTATAGGAATATTTTTATTTATTCCTTCAGAATTATTATTTTTTATTTCTTATTTTTGATCTTATTTTCATTCAGCTTTATCTCCAAATGTAAAAATTAGCAGATTATGGCCTCCTAAAATTATTAATCAATTTAATCCTTATGAAATTCCTTTATTAAATACAATTTTTCTATTATCATCTGGAGTAACAATAACTCGATCACATCATTGTTTATTATTCAGAAATAAATGTAAAAGATTAATTGGTCTACTATTGACAATTTTATTAGGAATATTATTTTCTTTAATTCAATCATATGAATATAATAAATCTTCATTTTCTTTAAGAGATTCTGTTTATGGTTCATTATTTTTTATAAGTACAGGATATCATGGATGACATGCAATTATTAGAAGATTATTTTTATTATTAATATTTATTCGAATATATTATAATCATACATCTTCATTTCATCATTTTGGATTTGAAGCTGTTTCTTGATATTGACATTTTTTTGATGTAATTTGAATGATTGTTTTTAGAGTAATTTATTGATTAAATTATTAATTTTATATTGTGTATAAATTACATTTTACTTCCAAAAAAAATTTTTTAAATCGTAATATAAAATGTATTTTATTTATTATTTATTTATTATAAATTATAATCAAAATATTATTATTATTATTAAATTTTTTTATTCAGAAAAAATTTTTTTAATATGGAGTAAATTAACTTCTTTTGAATGTGGGTGTGATAATTTTTCATTATTACGTTTACCTTTTCTATATATTTTTTTAAATTGGTATTATTCTTTTAATTTTTGATGTAGAAATTTCTTTAATTTTCCAATTGTTAAATTTTTAAGATTAAGAAATTTTCATTAAAAAAATACTTTTTAAATTATTATATTTATTTTAATTATTGGTTTATATTATGAATGAAAACAAGGTTCATTAAAATGATTATAAGTTTATTTTTTATTCATAAATTAAATTAAATTATTTTTATAATGAAATTATAATGTTGTCATAATTAACTATATAAATGTTAAATAATAATATAAAAAATTAAATGTAAGCATATAAATATTAAAATTATTACTATAAATTTATTAACATATAAATTAATGAATAACAAATTAATTTGATTTATTAAAAATATTCTAAGCATTTTTCTATAAAAATCATTTCAACTTACTTAATTTAAAATAAATAATAATGTTCTAAATTTATATAATTTTAAATTATTATTTATGGTTAATTTTAATTTAAAAAAATATTCTTAAAATAATAATTAGTTAATTAAAAATTTTTTTGTATATAAAATTAATATGTTTTATTAATAAAATAATTCTTAATCTTAATAATATTATCATATATAAATTAAATTAAATTTTAAATTATTAATAATTGATAAATTTAATGAAGGAAATAATAATCACTTAATTATTGATCCAAACATAATTCTTATAATAAATTATATAAATATTGATATATTTATAATAAAAAAGTCAAAGTTTATCCTTAATGAGTAGTGTATATTATTGTTAATATAATACAGAGATACATAAAATAATAAATATTTTTATTTAAATTTAAATTCAATCTTATTTCGTATTATAAATCTTTCGAATAAAATCCCGATGAAAAAGGATTTCCACATGAAGATAAATTAGAAAAATGAAAGTATATAATTACTACAGGAAATTAATTAATTAATGCTCCTATAAGACAAATGTCATGAATTCGGTTTATAGAATGAATTATAACCCCTGAACATAAAAATAATAAAGATTTACATATAGCATGAGAAATGAAATAAAATAAAACATAATTTGTTAAATTCAATAATGACATTGATATTATAAAACCTAATTGACTTAAATTAGGAAAAGCAATAATTTTTTAAAAATCAAATTCTATTAAAGCATTCAATCTTGTAATTAGAATGGTAATTAATCCAATATATAATTATTAAATTTATATTACTAAAAAAAAAAAAGATTATTAAATCAAATTAATAAATAAATTCCAGCTGTTACTAATGTTAGTGAATGAACTAATGGTGATACTGGTGTTGTGGCAGCTATTGCTACCGGTAATCATATAGAAAATGGATTTAGAGTACTTTTTGTTATAATTATAATTTAAAATATAAAAATAAATAATTTATCATAAAATATAAAAAATAATCAGTTTTAAGATCCTAAATTTATTATTATAAAACTTATCATTGATAATATTTAATAATATTAATAATATTATTATTACACAATATTATATAATAATATTATATAATAATAATAATTAATAATATTACATCTCCAATTCGATTAATTAATAGTGTTAATATTCCTGAATTATAAGAATATATACTTTGATAATAAATAATTAAACAATAAGAAATCAGTCCTAACCCATCTTATGCTAAAATAATTATGATAATATTAGGCATAATAATTATTAAAATTATAGAAATACCAAATAATATTAAATTATAATAAAATATATTTTTTAAAATCAATAATTATATATTCTTTTCTATGTAATATTACTAGTGAAGAAATAAATATCACTACTCTCATAAATATTAATATGATTCCAACAATAAAAATAATAAACTAAATATTACAAGAACTAATTGAATAAATTAATCATTCAATAAGAATAATTTCTTTACTTAAAATAAAAACAATTCTTATAATTATAAAATGTAATCT
>NC_046662.1:144436121-144440222 GCF_010883055.1 Belonocnema kinseyi
AATAATTATATAAAACTATATGATATATTATTTTTTTGATTCCACAAATCAATGTTTTGTATAAACTATTTAAATATTTAAAACGTTTAATTAAATAAAATTAAAAAATTAAATGTAAATAAATTAATAAATATTCACGATCAAAAAAAAACTTATTAATATTTTTATAAATAAATCCATGATTACTTGATATATAAAAAATATAGAATAAATAACACTAGAAAATCTTAATATTATTAAAATCATTATAAAAATGACCTTCATATTAATAATCTATTAATTATTATAATTTGACTAAATAAATTTAAAGAAGGCGGAGAAGCTATATTATAAATGAATAAAATAATTCAAAATAATCTTATTGAGGGTATAAAATTTATTATACCTTTATTTAATAACATTCTACGTCTTAATAATCGTTCATAATTAGAATTTACTCAACAAAATAATCCTGAAGAACATAACCCATGGCCAACTATTATAATTAATCCACCAATATATACTCAATAATTTATTGTTATTAATCTAGAAAGTATTACTCCTATATGAGCAAAAGATGAGTATTCAAATAATATTTTTATATCTAATTGTTTTAAAAACACTAACCTAATAAATACTGATCCTATTATTCTAAAAGGAATAATTACATGATAAAAATCATGCGTAAAAAAATTAAAAAATTAAAAATAATCATTTAAAGAGTAAAGTAAAATATTATTATAGAATAAGAATATTCAACATATTAAAAAAAACTTATAATATAATTGATAATATATTAAAACATTAATTTTGTAAATTAAAATTAAATTTACAATTTTATAGGTTTAAAAAAATAATAAATTTATTTTTCTTAATCTCCAAAATTAATGTTTTTAAAATAAACTATTTCTTAATATTTTTATCTCATGAAAACATTTATATTAATTAATATTTTCAAAATTTATTTATTTTTATTACATGTTTAAGAATATTGTTAATATATTTAATATTTAAAAATATACAGCTATTAATTTTAAGATTAATTATATTATTTTATTTTAATTTCCTTAAATTTAAATATATTTAATAAATTAAGAATTTATTCAATAATAATATTTTTAATTTTTGTAGGGGGATTTCTAATTTATTTTTTATATCTTAATAAATTTGCAGTTAATAATAAAATAATTTGTAATAACAAATTAATATTTATATTTTTAAACAAAAT
This sequence comes from Belonocnema kinseyi, assembly GCF_010883055.1. NCBI lineage: Eukaryota > Metazoa > Arthropoda > Insecta > Hymenoptera > Cynipidae > Belonocnema > Belonocnema kinseyi. The sequence goes on from NC_046662.1 coordinate 144,437,329, forward strand.
TTTATTCATAAATTTAATAATTATATTTATTATTTATAAAAATAATTGATTTAATATATTTTTATTTTTTGCTATAAAATTATTAGAAACGTTATCAACTTTAAAAAGAAATTTTTATAATAATATAATAAATATTAATTCAATGTATTTCAAATTGTATAACCTTACTTTATTTTCAATAATTTATTTACAGATCTGCAGATCTGGTAACAAGACACACGTATTCCTATGGATTTTGGGCCGCTGAATTCAAATTCGGTATCAAAAATCACCCATCACGTCACGGTTGACCCATAACCTCAAAAAATGACGAAAAACCATGCACTGAGGCAAATAAATTTCAAAATAATGCCAGTGATGCCAATTTTCACTTTAAAAACATGTCGACAACTGTGAAGGATCAACCCTTGCCTGATATCAACTTATTTAACATAACTTTACCCAACAAAACCTGACCCCACCTAACCTGAATTAACAGAAATTTATTGAACTACACGTAAAGCTCTGGAAGCATATTTTCCCAGTAGTAAATGTGTGCTACATCGAATGGGTCAACTCGAGCCTAACCTAGAAATAAATCCAACCTAGCCTTACCTAACCTCACGAAACACAATTAAACTGATTGCGTTGTCCCGTTGTGTTTGCGGTACCGTTTCATTCAACTTCGGCTTAACCTACATAGAAGTTTAACCTTTCCTAACCCAGCAAAACCTGACCTAACCTAACCGATTACGCTGGCAACCCTGTTCTTGCGTACTTTCATATTTTGACATTAATAGCAGTAAATGTCTGGAGTTTCGTAACCGCTTGTTGCTAGCATTATTCGTCTGTGTTTGTAACCAGGGCGCCTCAACGTGGTGACGGTGGGCAACGGATCCACATTGGCTGAGTCCCTGGGTAAACGGCATTCATGCCGTCATGGCAGACACAGGTAAAAAGTGTATTACGATGCAGGGAAATCCCCAGTATCGGTGTCTGGTCAGGGTGGGAAAGCGGGCTCTCCGACGTCGTCATCATGCAACCGTAGCTCTTCATCAATGGATCACTTGGTTGGTGTAGAGTCTCGTGCTACAAGGAAAAAGACCGCGAGCATTTTTCAATCGCATGCCTGCAAGAATAGCTCAGATTCATTCTGTTACATTTGTAGTAAATATGAAGTGAGCAGTTTGCGAAAATCAATCGACGAGGAAGTGAAAAGTCTTTACGAAAAGTGTTTTGACCGTAAATTGCTGCACCAATAAACAAAATGGGTTCCTCACGTCAATTGCAATTCCTGCAGACTTATGTTGTATCCTCTAAAAAATTCAAACAACGAAAAGTATCGCAAGTACTCTACACCAACCACATGGAAACTACCCGTTATTGCGAAGGACTGCTACTTTTGCATGAATTCCGTCAAAGGGTTCAACGCCGAAAATAAAAACAACATTTCGTACATTAATGTGTGCACAGTCACAAGAGCAATTGAAATCAATAAAAATGCACGCCATACTGATTTAAGCGCTTTAGAAGATGATAGAATGGAAGTTAAAGTCAACGTCATGGAGACGATAGTGAAACCAGTGATCGAACAGAAAATAGTTCTGATGATTCCGATGAAAATGACGAAAAATATGACGAATATGGCGTGCATAAAATGAAATTGAAGGTTCCAATATTAGTGTCGCAACTAGAACTGAATGATTTTATTAGAGATCTTGGATTATCGAAAGACGGCGCTGAATTTGCCGCTTCATTTCTAAAAAGAAGAAATGTTTTAGAGCCAAAGACAAATGTTTCATTCTATTGCGACAGGGACAAAGAATTCAGAAAGTTTTTCGTTAAAGACGAAGAGACGTCTTTAGTGTACTGCACTGACGTTAACGGACTAATGAACCACTTGACGAAAAAGGTGTACAGAGACGAAGAATGGCGACTTTTCATTGATTCATCAAAACGCAGCATTAAGGCTGTTTTACTGCATAACGCGAATACTTACGCTCCTATTCCTATAGCTCACTCAACAGTTATCAAAGAAGAATATAACAATGTTAAAATGCTTCTTGAAAAAGTTAATTACACGAATCACAAATGGCAAATATGTGGTGATCTCAAAATCATAACAATGATAGTAGGGCAACAATCGGGTTTCACGAGAGAACAATGCTTTATATACCTGTGGAATAACAGAGATCGAGCCAATCTTTACAGCAAAAACATTGGCCTTTAAGAGATTCATTCAAACCTGGTTCTCATAATATCATCAACCAAAGCCTCGTTGATCCAGAAAAAATTTTACTACCACCCCTCCACATAAAGCTTGGGCTCATGAAGCAATTTGTCAAGGCGTTAGACAAAGTTGGACAATACTATAAGTATATATCCCTTAAATTCCTTAATGTTTCAGACGCTAAATTGAAAGAACGAGTCTTTGATGGACCACAGATTCGAATATTAACAAGAGATAATAATTTCGTGAGCCACATGACGAAAATTGAAATGGACGCTTGGGAAAGTTTTAAAGCAGTAAACGCAAATTTCCTCGGTAACAAAAAAAGTCCAGACTACGAGAATATTCTTGCGGAAATGATAAGAATCTACAAAAAGTTAGGCTGCTTGATAAATTTAAAACTTCACTTTCTAGATTCCCATCTGGATAAGTTTCTCGAAAATGTTGATGATTTCAGCGAAGAACAAGAGGAACGTTTTCATCAAGACATAAAAGTGATGGAACAACGATATCAGGGTAGATGGAAAGAGGCCATGATGGCTGATTTTTGCTGAATGAAATCACAGTGGAAGCTTCTAATGTGTCCCCTAAGGGTTTACATTTTTCTTACACCTTCTTTATTCCTTTACACACCCTCCGCACACTTACTTGGTGGTGGAAGGGGGACCTACAGTTTAAGGTGGGT
>NC_046662.1:144440322-144467209 GCF_010883055.1 Belonocnema kinseyi
CGTAACCCTTTGCATCGTTCCTTCGAAGAAAAAAGCACACGTTATAGCAGGCAGAAAATAGACTGAAGTAGGTCTATAAATCAATTTAATTACGATAAAAAGTAAGATTACATGTAAACACGGAAGAGAGTATAAATGTATCGCTTAAGTCTAAGAAAAGCAGAGAGAAAAAAATTTTGAATAAAACTCTTATTCATTTGCATGCTTAAGTTACAGTTATACATTTTAATTGATACAAACATGTTTTTAAAGTGAAAACTTTCATCACTGGCATTATTTTGAAATTTATTTGCCTCAGTGCATGATTTTTCGTCATTTTTTGAGGTTATGACTCAACTATGACGTGATGGGTGATTTTGGATACCGGATTTGAATTCAGCGCCCCAAAATCCAGAGGAATACGTGTGTCTTGTTACCAGATCCGCACACTTTTTTTTGTGTGGCTCTCTAATCCTTTATTCAGGCATTTTCTGATTCCGTCAACCCTTTGACCATCATATACCATCTATTGTACCTCGAATATATTATCTTTGTGCATCTCTCTTCTCCTTGTTTAACTAATAGCTCTAACTCTATGTTCTAACACTCTATAAGTCCTTCTCTTATACTACAAACCCTTCTCATTTTTCGGCTTTCTTCCTCCCATTTTGAATTTCCCAAATTGCCTCTCGCTTCATTGTTCCGAATTTCTCCCAAACATGCTTGTGTTATTTTGTTTCCTTATCCCCTTTTTAGCTTCTGTGCAAACCTGCAGGCCCTCTTAATTCGTCTAGTAACCATATTTTCTCTTCATAACTCTTTTTTTAACATGTATCCTGGGCAACTCCAGCAAACCCCCACTACCCACCTTAAAAATCGCTTATACATTCTCTCTACTTTCCTATGTTCCTTCCATCCCCAGATAGCCACACCATACCACAACACCACCCAAACTAACGCATCAAACAACTAGACCCTCATTTTCCTATCGTTCTTAAGTCTTCTCTTTCCTATACACCATACTCGGCCCATTACCTTACTCGCATACTCAATTATTTTCCCCACCTGCAGCTCCTTTCCCCCTTCTGACTCAAACCAAATACCTAGGTGACAGAACTCCTCCACAATTTCCAATTTTTTTCCGTTCATCTACCAAACGTAATTTATTTTGCTCTTTCTATTTCTGAAGCACATCACCTTTGTCTTATCTACGTTCACGGTGAGATCTTTGGCTCTCACACATTCTTCTAAGTCGTTAAGTACGTTGATATTGTCTATAGTTCACATCCCTTTTCTAAATCCCCTCTGGAAGAAAACATAATTTTATCAATAAAGATATTAAAATTAATAAAAATAATACATTAATAAATTTATTTATGAAATTTAATATGAAAAATAATATTAAGGAAGATCTTAAACTTTGAATTAAAAAATACTTTAATGATTAATCATTAAAATTTTTATTTAAAAGTAAGATTATAGGAAAAAATTACATCATATTAATTTTAGTTCTTATACAAAAATAAATTACAGAATTTGTATTTATTAGAAAAAAATCTAATTAATATTATTGATATCAAAATTCAAATATTAAAATTTATAATTAGTAATGGAATATTTAATATATTATTAAATAAATTTACAATTTAATACTTTAATCAGACATAATACTTTTCATAATTATATAATTTTTAGATTATTAAAAAATCTCAATTCACAATAAAAAGAAAATATTATCATTAAAATTAAAACAATGTATAAAAAATTTTGATGTAATTATATTCAACTAATCATAAAGATATTGGAATATTATATTTCATATTTGGAAATGGATCAGGAATAATTGGTTCAGCTTTAATAATAATTATTCGACTAGAATTAGGTATACCTGTACAATTAATTGGAAATGACCAAATTTATAATTCAATTGTAACTGCATATGCTTTTGTAATAATTTTTTTATAGTTATAACGATTATAGTAGGAGGATTTGTAAATTATTTAGTTCCTTGAGTATTAGCAGCTCCTGATATAGCTTTTTCCCGATTAAATAATATAAGATATCGAATTTTAATTCCTGCGTTATTTTTATTACTAGCTTGTATATTAGTAGATCAAGGTGCAGGGACTGAATGAACTGTTTATCCTTCTTTATCTTCAAATTTAGGACATCCAGGCATTTTTGTTGATTTAACTATTTATTCTTTACATTTAAATGGAATCTCTTCCATTTTAGGGTCAATTGATTTTATTACTACCATTTTAAATATACGACTTAATTTAATAAAAAAAGATCAAATCCCTTTATTTGTACGATCTATTTTTTAACAACAATTTTATTATTGTTATCTTTGCCTATTTTAGCTGGAGTTATTACAATATTATTATTTGATCTTAATATAAATACTTCATTTTTTGATCCAATAGGAGGAGGTGATCCTATTTTATATCAACATTTTTTTTTATTTTTTGGTCACCCAGAAGTCTATATTTTAATTTTACCAGCATTTGGAATAATTTCACATATAATTTATATCGAATGTGGGGGAAAAAATACATTTGGATCTTTAGGTATAATGTATGCAATAATTTCTATTGGTATATTAGGATTTATTGTTTGAAGTCATCATATATTTACTGTAGGAATAGATATTGATACTCGAGCTTATTATTACCTCAGTAGCAATAATTGTTGCAATTCCCACAGGCATTAAGATTTTTAAATGACTAACAACAATATATGGATTTAAAATTAATTTTAATTTATCTATTATATGATCTTCAGGATTTATTTTCTTATTTTCTATTGGTGGAATAACTGGAGTAACATTAGCTAATTCATCAATTGATATTGTTATGCATGATACTTATTGAGCAGTTGCTCATTTTCATTATGTTTTATCAATAAGAGCTGTATTTGGAATTATTGGAGGTATAATTCATTGATATCCTGTAATTAAATGATTGACATTAAATTCAGAATGATTAAAAATTCAATTTTATTTTATATTTATTGCAGTAAATTTAACATTGTTTCCTTGACATTTTTTAGGATTAAGAGGTATACCTCGACTATATTCTGATTACTCTGATTCATATTTATTATGAAATTCAATTTCATCAACTGGTTCGTTATTATCTTTAATAAGATTTTTTTATTAATTTATATTATTTGGTAAAGAGTTGTTTCATATCGAATAATATTACTCTCATATCAGTCGGCTATAAAATATATGCAGAAATCTTAAGAAAAAGGTTGGAGATTCAGGTAGAACAAAAAGAAACTATCTCACATAATCAGACGGCATTTAGGAAAGGGATGGGAACTATATACAATATCTACATACTTAATTACTTAGTTAACCGAAACTTGGGAAGAAAGAAAGGGAAATTAGTCGGTTTATTCGTAGATTTTAAAGCAGCGTTTGATTCAGTAAACAGGAAAGTGCTATGGCAGGCAATGAAAGATAGGGGTTTACAGGAAAAGTTGGTGGAGAGGATAAAATAAATTTTTACTTGAACCAGTATTAGGATGAAAATAGGACATAAAAAAGTGCATGTTTTCTGAACAGACAGAGATCTAAGGCAAGGGTGCCCTTTGAGTGCTGCAGGTGAGGAAAAAAATTGAGTGTGCGAGTAAAGTAATGGGCCAAGTATGGCGTATTGGAGGGAGAAGATTTAAGAACGATTGGAAAATGAGGATTTGGTTGTTTGATGCGTTGGTTTGGGCGGTGTTGTGTTATGGTGTGGAGATCTGGGGATGGAAGGAACATAGGGAAGTAGAGAGCATGCATGAGCGATTTTTAAGGTGGGTAATGGGGGTTAGCTGGAGTTTCCCATGATACATATTAAGAAAAGAGTTAGGAGGAGAAAATATGGTTATTAGACAAATTACGAGAGCCTGGAGATTTGCAGAGAAGCTAAAAAGGGGAAAGGGAAGCAGAATAACACAAGAATGTTTGGGAGAAATTCGGAACAATGAAGCGAGAGGCAATTCGGGAATTTCAAAATGAAAGGAAGAAAGGAGAAAAATGAGAAGGGTTGGTAATATTTGATAAGGGGTCATGGAGTGGCACAACATAGAGTTAGAGTCAGAATATCTGCAAGAAATAAAAAAGGAAGAAAAAAGGAGTAGGGTTATACGGTTTAGAATGGGAGAAGGAGTGAGAGCATGCAGATACAGGTTGGAAAGGGACAAAAAGGGGAAAGGGATGAAAAAGGACAGGAAAAAGAGAAAATTGTTTTCAATATCGTGGAAAATGCATTTTTTATGGTAAGAGGAAACGGAAGACCTGGAAGCTCGCTTATTTTAAGAATTGATGTTACTACTGTTACTATTGTTTATCCTACGTAATGCGAAAGAGTAGAATATAAGTAGTAGTTAAGTTATACTAAGGATAGAATTGTAAATATATGTACAGGGAGCGAAGTCCCTCAAAACCGTAATAGGGAGAGATTAAATACAAATATTTAAAGTATAAGATTCAAAATGTAATTTAAAATGTTAACTTTCAAAAATATTTAATAATTTATAATTCATATTAAAATAATTAAAAATTGAATTTTCAATAATTTTGTTAAAATATAAATAGGAATTTAATTTAATTAAAAATAAAAAATTAAATTAGTAAATTAAACTTTAATTTTTATTTATATAATATAAATAAATTTAAATATTAAATCAATGAACTAAGCAAATAATAATATTGACCTGTTTATTACAAACATGTTTTTTAAAAATATTAATTAAATGTCTGATGTGCTGACTGGGTATCGATACTACACATGTCGGGTCTACACGTTGTTAAACTCTACACATTACGTGTAGACATTATATTAAGTTCATCAGCTCCACACATTTAATTCATCACCTAAAACTATGCACATGAAGTCTACAGATTAATCTTACCACGTGAAAGACTTCACATTTAAGTATACACATTGAAGTCAATACACTTAATTCACCACGTGAAAAGTCTACACATTAAATAGTAAGTCGAAAAAGTCTACACATTAAAGTCTACACATAATAACTCTGCACATTAATTCTTTTGTATTTTAAATTTCGTTATTTGAAAATTCTACACTTAAAAATTGTGCAAATTTAAGTGTACACGTTAAACTGCGCACATTAAAGTCTACACGTTAAAACTGTACACATGGAACTCTGCACATTGAAGTAAACGCGCTAAACTTATAGAAAATATGATTTTTATCACTTTATTGTGAATAATAATTTATCACTAATAATAAATTATAAGTTTAAATATAAATTGTCTGCAAAAAAACATCTATTCATTTCCCTGTATATGTACCACGGCGATATTATTTTATGCAGCTAAAGATTAAAAAGGAATGGTATCTATAAATGAGAGTTCTATAATAATAGATGTTAGCCTTGGTAACTCGGGCGGTTAAGTGCTAGGCCTTCATATTAGAATTCCGCGGTTCGATCTCTGACCTTTGAAATGTTTCCTATATACTTTTACCGCAATTTTAGTCGTTAAAATCCCAATTATAGCCCCCTTCATGCACTTTATTGCAAGTTAGTCTGTGCATATTGAAAAACTGTGAAATACGCGAAACTGGCAACATTTTCAGGATTTTATGAATAAGGATGGTCTTGAGACATACCAAACTAAACATCAAATAAGTTTTCTTGATTAAAAAAAAATTCTGATCCTTTACGAAAGCGGTCATGTGAATGTGAAGACTAAGTAGATTTGAAGGTTTTTGAAGCGGAGTTGTGTCTTTGACCAACTAGAACTAACCCAATAAAAAGATTGTTTAAATCCCCCCATCCCCAAAAATGAAAATTTTGAGTTATCTTGAAAACGGTAAGAGGTACGTGAAAACTGACAACATTTTCTGGATATTCAAGAGGGAAATCGCTTTGAACGAAACTGTTAAGGTTTTGTAGAGAAGTGTTTGTTTTGTAAATCATAAAATAAATGTTGAGTTATCTTAAAAACTGTGCCAGGATTATTTTTCGGCGGGAAGGAGGGCTTCGGGCTTATGCATAGGGAAATAATGGGGGAGAGGGAATTGAAAAATGAAAATACTTAGTTCCGGGGAAGTCAGCCCCCCCCCCCCATGGCTGGCTACGCCACTGACTGTGAGAGACACACAAAAACTGACAAAATTGTAAAGGTTTTTTCAAATGTGGATGGCCCTCAGCCACCTCGATGTAAACCAGTAATCAAATTCCATTTCTTTAATCAATTAAAAATTAATGAAACAATGTTATTAAATATTCCACTAGACTAATAGTAATAATTTTAAGGGAAAAAAACAACAATTTTTCAACAACAAAAATTATTCAAAAAATTCCATTTGTTTCAATAATTAAAAATTAATTAACTAATGATTAAAAATATTCCGCTCGACCAATATTAATAGTTTTAAGTAAAGAAAGGCCAGAATACAGTGCTCAAAAGGTCGATTTCATGAAGAATGGATATTTTTTGTTTCGAGGGTGTTTTCAGGTACTCGTGGGGATGTGTTAGGGGTGTCAAACTTATATGTCTGATACATGAAATTCTTCTTTGGATAACTCTCAAGAAGCCCCCATACTTTCGCGTCACATTTGTTCGAACCCTAAAAAATTATTCCATTAACTCAAAAAAGTGATTCTTCTCCATGCATTTTACATGGGAAACTTCAAGTCGAAACCAGCACCTGTTAAAATCAAAAATAAAAGAAATAAAAAATTGGAGAATTTCTTTTTCGGATTTGGAGTGAAATTGGGAGGATCGTTGCTGTCTGAAAAAAGCGTGTTTGAACCACCCTAGTGTACATTCAACCGTGTAAAGTTTTATGTGCATAGTTTCTTTGTGTAGAGTTTAACGTGTAAAAATTAATGTGCCCAGTTTAATTTATAAGTCTTTTTATTCGGTTAGTGTGCAGGGTTTAATGTGTATGGTTTTAACGTGTACACTTTAATGTGTACAGTTAATGTGTACAGTCTTGAAAAATTCATTTATAAAAAGTTGTAGAGTTAAGCGAGGAGACTTGCATACGTAGACTTAAATGTGTAGACTCGACGTTTACGCGTAATGTGCTGAGTTCATACAACGTGTAGATCCAATATGTGTAGTATCGACCAGGCCCCTAATCTGCATAATTTTTATGAAAGAACTTATTGATAAAAAAGATTATGACCTCTGGGTTGAACCACGGTAAATTATAAAAGAAGAGTTTTATAAATTAAGTCGGTTCGACTTTTAAAATCTTACATGATTTGAGATAAAATCGGCGTGAGCCAGATTGGTTTTTATCTGTAATAAAATTTTTTATATTTGTACGAAAGGAATTTATTTCGTAAATAATTAAAAGGAAATAAATTGAATACAATGAATTGAGTACTAAAAACTGTATAAATATTATTATAATATAAATATTCTAATAAAGTGGGTACGGGTATAGATTTTTGTCTGTACCCTCCTGGTTACGAAATTAGGTGCTAAACTGCTTTTGGGGGACTAACTGCATTCATCCCCCGAAATTCGAATTTCTCAAATTTTCTTGTTGCATACGTTCGTACGTCTTTTGTATTGTTTCTACTACTACTATTTCCATTTGTACCCTCTTCCTTGCCCGGCTAGGGGAAAATCCAAATTTCGTGCAATCCACATGAAATTCAAATTTCTAAAATTTTCTTCTTGCGCAAGTTTTTACGTCATTTGTACAGTTTGTACTTTTCATATTTTCGTTTGTGCCCTCTTGGTTGACCAGCTAGGTGGAAATCAAAACTTCGTGCCATCCCTCCCCCTCCCGAAATTCAAATTTCTTAGATTTTCTTCTGGCATACGTTTGCACGTCGTTTATACTGTCTGTACATCCCATATTTTCTCTGTGCCCATCTGGATACGAAATTAGGGGCGAAAATGATTTCGGGGGGCTAATTCCACTTTTTCCCCTGAAATGCAAATTCTACAAATATTCTTTTGGACTCGGATATCGTTTTCTTGCGAAGATAGTAGTGTTTGATCAAAACTCGAAACTCAGATTTTTCCATATTAAAAATAACTCGGAGATTAGTCGCTTCTCAGTGCTGTAACTTGTAAATGCGTAAACATAAATGGCTGAAGTTTTGACAGGCGTCATTTGAAGGATCAAGCTCGACGAAAATGGTTCACATTAGTGAATACTAATGCCATCTCTTAGAATTTACAGGTACTTATCAGACTGCCTAGTACGTCGTTTGTACTGTTTAAATTTGAATATTTTGGTTTGTAACCTTTTAGTTGCACGGCTAGGGGGGCATCAAAATTTTATGCCATCACCCGAACTTCAAATTTCTCCAATTTTCTTCTTGCATACGTTTGTACCCCTTTTATACTGTTAGTACTCTTAATATTTACGTTTGTACTCACTCGGTTGCCTCGCTAGGGGGAAATACAAATTTTGTGCCATCCCCCGAAATTCAGAATCCTCAAATTTTCTTTTTGTATACGCTTATACGTTGCTTGTACTGTTTGTACATTAAATATTTTTGTTCTACCCTCCTGGTTACGAAATTAGGGGCGAAATTGATTTCCGGTGCTTATTTCACACTTTATCTATGAATTACAAATTCCTCAAACTTTCTTTTTGCATGCGTTTGTACGTCGTTTGTGCTGTTTGTACATAATATTTTCGTGTGCACCTTCATTGTTGCCTGGCTAGAGGGACATCAAAATGTCGTGCTATCAAATTTTCTTCTTACATAGGTTTTTACATCGTTTATACTGGTTGTACTGTTGATATATTCATTTGCACCCTCTTGGTTACCCAGTTACAAGGAAATCCAAATTTCGTGCCATCCCCCTTCCCACAAATTCATATTTCTCAAGTTTTTTTCTTGTATACTTTTGCAAATCGTTTGTACCGTTTGCACTTTTAATATTTTCGTGTGTACCCACTTGTTTACCTGGCTCGGGGAAAATCAAAGTTTTGTGCTATCCCACCGAAATTCAAATTTCTCCAATGTTCTTTTCGCATGCGTTTGTACGCCACTTGTACTGTTTGTACTTTTCATATTTCCGTGTGTACCCTCTTGGATGCCTGGCTAGGGGGAAATAAAAATTTCGTGCCATCCCCTAGAAATTCAAATTTCTCAAATATTCTTCTTGCATACGTTTGTACGTCGTTTGTGCTGTATGTACATTCAATATTTTCGTGTGTACCTTCTTGGTTGCCTGACTAAGAGAAAATAAAAGTTTCCTGCCATCCTCCCAAATTCTAATTTCTCAAATTTTCTTCTTGCACACGTTTTTACTATTTGTACTTTTAAATTTTCCGTTTATACTCTATTGGTTGCCCGGCTAGAGAGAAAACAAAATTTCGTGCCATAACACCGAAATTCAAATTTCTCAAATTTCCTTTTTGCATGCGTTAGTTCGTGGTTTGTACTGTTTGTAAATTGAATATTTTCGTTTGCACCCTCCTTCTGATGCAATTAGGGGCGATATTCATTTCGGACGGCTAACTGTACGCATCGCCCTGAAATTCAAATTTCTCAAAGTTTCTTCTTGCATACGTTTGTATGTCCTTTCTACTGTTTGAACTTTTAATACTTTCGTTTGTACGCCCTTGGTTGCCTCGCTAGGGGGAAATCAAAATTTCGTTATATCCAATCGAAATTTAAATTTCTCGAATTATCTTTTTGCATACGTTTGTACGTCGTCTGTATTGTTTGTGCGTCCAATATTTTCGCTTTTACCCTCCTGCTTACGATATTAGGGGAGAAATTGAATGCGGGGGCTAACTTCGCGCATCTCCCCTAAATTGAAGTTTCTCAAATTTTCTTTTTGCATACGTTGATACGTCCTTTGGACTATTGGTACATCCAATATTTTCGTTTGTGCCCTCCTACTTACGTACCAAAATTTCGTACCATCCCCCCGAAATTCAGATTTCTCCAATTTTCTATTTGCGAACGTTTGTACGTCATTTGTGCGGTTTTTACATCCAGTATTTTCGTTTGTGCCCCCCCCCCCCCGTTGCGCAATTAGCGGCGAAATTCATTTCGGGGGGCTAATCGTACGCATCGTCCCGAAATTCAAATTTCTCAAATTTTCTTTAGGCATACTTTTGTACGTCCTTTCTACTGTTTGTACTTTTAACTTTTTCGTTTTTGCCCTTTTGGTTGCCCGGATAGTGGGAAATCAAAGATTCGTGCTATCCCCCCGAAATTAAAATTTCTCAAATTTTCTTTTTGCATACGTTTGTACGTCGTTTGTACTCTGTGTAATAGAATATTTGTACTTTTTAAATTTTCGTGTGTACCCTCGAGGTTGCCCGGCTAGAGAGAAATCAAAATTTCGTGCTATCCGCCCGAAATTTGGATTGCTTATATTTTCTTTTTGCCTAAGTTTGGACGTCGTTTGTACTGTTTGTACATTCAATATTTTCGTTTGTACACCCTTGGTTACCCGGCTAGGGGGAAAACAAAATTTCATTATATCTAAACGAAATTCAAATTTCTCGGATTTTCTTTTTGCATACGTTTATACGTCCTTTGTACTCTTTGTACATCCAATGTGTCGTAGAAAGGACGTACAAACGTATGCAAGATGAAAATTTGAGAAATTTTAATTTCGGAGCGATGGCACGAAATTTTGATTTCCCCCTAGCCGGGTAACTGAGATAGTACAAACGAAAACATTAAAAGTGGAAACAGTACAAACGACGTACAAACGTATGCAAGAAAAAAATTTCAAAAATTTGAATTTCGTGGGGATAGCACGAAATTTTGATTTCGCCCTAGCCGCGCAACCAAGAGGGTGAACACGAAAATATTGAAAGTACAAAAAGTACAAACGACGTACAAACGTATGCAAAAAGAAAATTGGAGAAATTTAAATTTCGGGTGGATGCGTGAAGTTAGCCCCCCGAATGCAATTTCTCCTCTAATTTTGCAACCAGAAGGGTACAAACGAAAATATTAGAAGTAGAAACAGTACAAATGACGTACATACGTATCCCAGAAGAAAATTAAAAAAATGTGATCTTCGAGGGACCAATTTCAATGGGGTCAGATAATCAAAGGGAATTGTGGGAGTATATTTCTTTTAATATACTTTTTAATTTACTTTCAAATAATTTTTTTTAAAGGAAGTACTTTTGGAACACTAATAATTTTGTTCTCTATATCACGCTTACATTCAATTATTCAATATATATTTTTCAGAAAATGATCGTAGTGGTACTAAGTGGTGTCATATAAACCAGATGCACAAGCATCATTTGGTTAGAAACACATTTTACCGTGAATTCCCTAGTCACAGTGTCAATTTATTATAAGTAGATAGAAAAATACTTCTCTTTGTTTATTGCTGACATCCGCCAAACTAATTTCACGTTTGCCCAGGATGCACAACGTGGAGGTCGTCAGTCACATTAGCATGCCTTACTTTATTTACACTACATACAACTATATACATCATGTATGAATAACTTAGCATAACATATATACTTTATATACACACAAGGTACCCAACAATTTACATGTATACACTTGATAAGCACAAAACATATGTATATTATTTTAAAGCAATTTATAATAATGTACATATGTTTCGTGCATATAAAGTGTATATATGTAAATAATTGGATATCGTAATGTACACGTATATAATGTACATATATTTTGTTCAATTATTAATACTGGTGTTGCAAAAGTGCTTCCTGTCAAAAGATTTTTTTAAAGATTATAATCATTTTTTTCATTACCATTTCAAATGGATTCAATAATATCTTTTTACAAGGATCCTTCGGATAATTTTGAAAATGACAGTGTTCTATACAAGATCATTTGCAAGATTTGTGAGATGACTTACGTGGGACAGACTTGCAGACTTTTAAATACTAGGATAGAGGAACACAAAAGTAATGTTTATTTGGGATGTTGTTATAGGAGTGGTCTTACGAGACATATAATGGGATTAATCGATGTTGATCATTATTTTGACTTTGATAATGTGGACATTTTGAATATCAAAAGTAATGGGAGAAAGATAATTTAGGGAAATGCTTTAAATTGAAAAACAAAAGAATTTATCTATTAATTTAGAGACTGATTTGGACCGTCTAAATAAAAGTTATTCTAGAATGACTAATTATATTTAGCACCGAGTTTTCATAAATCTTTATTTTCTTTTACTTTTTCTATTTTGAATGTGCTTATGATGTATTTTTAAGGTATGTTTATAAACGGTTTGCCTTTTGCTCCTCACCGGATGTTTCAGGTACGTTTGTGGTGGGTTTTTATATCAAACCTAATTTGATTTTCGAGTGTCAGAAAAAAAGCATTGTGGTTTTGTTGCTCTTTGTGCCTACTCGGGTATTTTACATATTTTTATTTATTTTTTTGCCTTGATAAGGGTGCTGTATGAGTGCCGAAACGTTAGTTGTAAGAAACAACTAGGGGCCGCCAGTAGCTACACCCACTCCTCAGTCGTCTGTCAAGATTATCGCCGAGAGGTCATTAACCCCTAATGTGTGTCTAGGTCTTACCTTGCTAGACACATGTGTTTTTTTAAAGTCTAGGAATGGAAGATAAGGAATAGATGAATAACAGATACATTTTCCAGGAAGAGTATACTGATGCATGTTTGAAGTAGTTTCGTAAATTGTATGGCGCCATATTTAAAGGTGTACTTATGGTTTCTTAGACTCTAGACCACTGATGAAAGAATAATAATTAACTTCCATGATTCTACTTTAATGATTTTTAATTAATAAATCAATTTCAAAGAACAATAATAAAACTTATTTTCTTAAAGAAGAGAAAGATAAATACATAGATTAGGATTATGTTTAAACCTATTGAATAGATTTATTTACCAAATTTGCAAAAAAAAACCTAATTACAACCAGTAAAATCGGTTGTTAAAAGTTAAAAATAGTATACATGTAAAAATACATATGCTTGAAATTATCGACTACTATAACGATTATTGTGATTATGTTTTTATTCCAAAGTTTTACTCTGGTTAACCCGGTTTTACATCACAGCTACGGACTAAGTCAAGTGGCCGATGAGATTAGGATGTTATAAGTGAATTCAATAAGATGTTTGAAGCCTCCTGCGATTATGTTGTAGGTATACAAATGGGAGCGGCGCTAGCGTTGAAGATGAGAATAGTCACCTCTAGATGCTTTCTTAGAGTCGCTCACTGCCATTCTACTGACTCCTAAATATTTAAGATGGTCAGTGCATCTTGCGTGCACATTGCCTGTTGCCGAAATCACAATAGATGAATGATTGACATTCCTCCATATGGTTTTTACTTCATGCCTTGACTCGCTATACTTGTGGATCTTAGTTGTATAGTTTGACTGCGAATTTCAGTTAAGTGGTCAAGCAATGTCGATGATTTAGACTCTTTCACCTTTTTTCTCGCATCGATGTAATCTTCGCTTTCTAAAACAAGCATTGGAATGTATCTATAGAAAGGCATCTATTCTTTTCGGAGTCCTAGGTTAGGGGCAAGTTCATGATGTATAATTCGCGCTACATCATTATGTCTGTGCGTATAATCTCTTTGAGCTATTACGCGACAGCCATCAATAATGTGCTTGATGGATTCGTTGGTATATTCACATAATCGGCACTGGTCAACCACATCTTGATTTAACACATGTTTGCGATAATTCCGGGTGCTGATAACCTTGTCCTTTATCGCAATGACGAATCCTTTCGTCTCTGGGTACAGAACACCCTGTTTTAACCAAATATTGGATGCCTCACTACTCACTCCATTTTAATTAAACGTTTTGTGGTGTTCGCCATGGATATCTTTCTGCCTTCATAGTATTTTAATTCCTCTATGGTTTCTGCCCTGATATTAAAGATTCCATCCGAGGACAAATTTAAGGGCGTGTAGTTGTTAAAATAGCTTCGCAACTGTATAACTTGTGACTTACACAGTTTTTTGACATCTACAACGCCCCTACCTCCTAAATGTCCTGGTAGAACTACCCTTTTAATCGCTGAATTTTTGTGGTACATTCGGTGCTTCCTCATTTCTACGCAAACAATTCTGTTTAACTTTTCAAGTTCGCTGTTAGGACTTTTTTTGAGCCCAAAGGAGTACGTCAAGACAGGAATAGCATATGTGTTGATTGCCCTGATTTTCTTTGCCGAGTTGAGAAAACCCTTACAGCTATCATTGCACATAATGTATATTCTCATTGCGACGAGAATGACATTCTTACAGAAGAACAAAAAGGATGTTATAAAAACTCGCGAGGCTCTAAAGATCTATTCACTATAGACGCTGTTCCCATGAAAAAAGCTCAAATTGCGAAATAACTGATAATAAACTTGACTACTACCGCCCAAATTCCATTATATCGACCCTACTTTGAGATTTAAGCTAATGGAACCTCGTTCCAATGGATGTAGAACATGAAACGGTCCTCATAGAAGTTCAGGATGACCCTGAAGCGGGCCATTCATGTACACGAAAAACGTACGTGCAAATTTCTACTGATTATGTTCAGAGATGTTGTTACAGAGACGTAGCTGATTATGTTCGTAAGTGTGAAATTTGCCAGATATGCAATATAGGCAGAAGGCCAGTTCTCGGATTTATCGGACAGCGGATAGTCGAACAACCTTGGATGGTCGTAGCCACAGATATCATGGGACCATTTCCGAACAGTAAGACTGGATATACAAATTTGCTCATCATTCAATACCTGTTTAATAAGTGGATAGAATGTGTCTCTTTAAGAGCTGCGACTGGGAAACGAATTCAAGACTCATTTAAAGAGCTTGCCGTTAATCATTGGGGAACACCATAGGTTTTGTTGACCGATAATGGAACCGTATCCATCAATAACATTCCCAGATCTTTAGCCCAAGAATTAAATATCTAACATTCGACAACGTCTCCTTATCACCATGAAGCCAATCCCGTTTAGCGTTTATATAGGATCCTTGAAACTATGATAATATCCTTCATTCATAAAGACCACCGCACTTGGGATAATCATGTATCGGAGTTCCGCTTTGCTTATAATACAGCATACCATTCGACATTAAAAACAACTTCATCTTTCTTAAACCTCCGTCGTGAACCAAGACCCATTAATTTTCTTCGAAGGCGTGAAGAAGGCGAGCAGGAAATCGATGTTCAGGCTCCTGAATTATGGAAGGAACGAATGATCTCGATTTAAGCCGTAACTGAATATCCTCCTCCAAAGTTAAAGAAATCGCTAGAAAACTATATCCTAAATTCTTAGGACCGTACCGAGTTTTGAAAGTTCTGTCCCCAATAGTTTATGAAATCACTGAACTTTCCTATGAAAGAATAGGCAAAGACCATATTCAAGAACCCTCAAGTAGTGCCTATAGAAAACACATCTATCCAAATCCCTAATCAATATTGAACTAGGAGTGCTGAAGTCCAGGTAGACCTCCAGGATATAGTCGTGAAAAGAACTACTAAAGATCAACTGAAGATATCGATCTTGTATCTTACTACCGATCATCCGATCTTAAAAAGAAACCTCGTAAGGCCTCGAGTAGATAATATGACCTTCCAAAACTTTCCACTACAAGGAGCGACTTCGAGAGAAGAACACGCAAAACGAATATCTGAAAATAGGAAAGGTTCAGGCTGAGAAACCCCCCAGAGATAACATAAAACTTTCCAAGCCACTCCGAGGAGGTAATTACAAGAAGACCACAGCATTCTAACAGTCCAGATGAATCTGAAAGAAGTCCCTACCATCACTCCTAGACATAAAAATTGACAAACCTTCAGCCGTGACCTCAGACACCATATAAAGGTCATAAGTGAAGAGGGAAGGCTGTTGGAACTGTAACATTCCGTTCCATGGTTACGTTGGATGCAACATACTTCTGGGATACTTCTGTTACCACTGCGGGGAAATATATGTAACTGTCGTCGATTGCCCCTACTGTTCTGCAAAATGGAAACCATTTAAATCGCGTGACGTCCCACAAACACGTAAAATTTGAATTCCAGACTGCTTGAATCCAAATTTATCCCCTTATCTGATCTCCATTAAACCTATACCACCTAGAGCCCTCATTCTGATTGCTGACTTACAAATTTTAATGATTGCATCTACCCCTCGCTCATATTCTTAATTTCCTTCATAAAGTAGTCTAACCTTGCAGTTGATCTTTTTTTATTTCCCTTCGTACTTAATCGTAAAGATATGAAACACCCTACAATAAAAAAAAATTATCCGCGATATTAATCGTAATATTTATACTACTTAAAAAAATTTCTAATTTAATGAATAAACAAGACTGATGAGAGGTTTTTCCTGCCTAAAGCAAGAGGCCTGGTTTGGCCTTCTTTAAGGGGGAGTTATGACATTGCAGATTTTGTAACTCACAAAAAGACGATTCCTCGAAGGCGATTTGAGAAAGCTAATATTAAATTTGCACTTTAGGAATCACAAGATGCGTCACCGCTTGTTTCTAGATATTATTTATTTTAATTTTTGGCTGATTTGTTTAAATTTTCTTGGTGTGTACCACAATCGTGGGAACACCGAAGTACTTTGGTTGCCAAGGATATGTCCAAGGAATTCTTAGATCTGATGTTTTCACTTAGAATCTACAGCAGGCGAATTCAAATTCTGCTACCTAGTAACACCCGCAATTGCTGCCATTCTTATAACTGACTATCGCCCGCAAATGATCGCAGAGATGCTGCCAGAATTTCGGTTAACGTCAGAAAGCGTTACAAAATAATTGACTTTACCATTGCACCTCTATTTTATCTTGATTTTTCTGGTTAGAGAAGGATTCGCCCTCAATCTCCAGGATTGCTAGCGTGACCTCTATAGCTACGGCCCTCATTCCAATTTCCGGAAGTAATTGCATCTACGCAAGGCTCGTACCACGATGAGTGAAAATACAATTTGTCTTTCGGAGAGTTTTATAGAAGAGGAAGGACTACGTCTTAAATTAATAACTACTTATATTATAAAGAAAATTGGCATTTGTCGATAAAATAACTTTTAATATTATAATTCTGTAATTTCGCCCCTTTTTCCAAATCGTGAGATGGCTTCGCGTCTAGCTTGCGATCAATCAGCGACGAGCAAATTCAAATATGGTGACAGACCACAAGTTCATGAGTAAATGTGTACCTCGACACTCTTTCTGTTTTCGTTCGTGATTTCCGAATTGCCTAGTTGCCGAGTATATTTTTAAATAGTTTTCGTTGAGTGTGTTCATCGGATCACAGTTAATTCGATTCCCGGAAACTCCTCGCCCAGATGAACCGCTCCCCGATCAGAGAAACGTCCAAGGAAATTATCTTCAGCTTTCACTGAGAAATATTTCTTCTTTTTCTGTCTGATAAAGTATCTTGCTGAAAATAATTTCCCTAAACTTGACCCTTAAATAAATTAATTGTTGAAGCCCTTGACACACCCATTATCTGATGAAGTAATTTCCGATCTCTTAAAAATATTAACGATAACCCCCCCCCCCCCACCTCAATTAAATTAGTAAAAATGTTAGTTTTTAACCGAAAATTCGTAAAGTTCGCAGATCATCCGCGGATTGAGCTTTAATTTTAAGTTATTATAAGTTATTAGTTTATTTGCAATAAACTTATTTTGAAGATCACGAAAGACTTGAATATTAAACACGAAGTCCATAATATTCTTCGTACCATAATAAAGTTTTACTTATAAAGGGTTTGAAAATGACGGTGGTGACAAAGTGTTGTATGACTTACATGAAGCAGTTACATGACGAAATCACCGAGTTGTAAGGCTACTTTAGACGAAATAAAGGATGCTCGCTGAGTTCCAAAAATCACGTATATGCGACGACGCAGGATCAACATTTTTCACATAGTTTTCAATGTTTACATACCTGCATTTTTCGAGAGAGATAACGAGTGTGTAAAAAGGTACTTATTTTCTGTCGAAACCTGTCCTAAGTAAACACATGTGCTCATTAGGATGTCAGATATGTAAAATTCCGAGAAATTAAGACGACGGTGAAAATGATTGATTACGATCCCGAATCAACAATAACTTGTCTAGACGCGTCAATTCCCAAAAGATTATCATATTCTGCATATACGATACAGTTTACTTTGTTAGCGAGTGCTTATTCAAAACGCAAGTGTATTTGTACACTCCCATGCTTTAGGAGATTCCAGTGAGAATAACAATTTGCAGAAAGGTGAGTGGTAAGATCAAAATAAAATAGGCAGAATCCTTCCAGGTAATCGCTTCTATCAATATCATAACCCTCTTTAAGAAAGTGAATACTAGTTCCAGAGAAAAGAGTCTGATAAGCTTCAACGTCAAGTTTATTTTTGGAAAAATCTGGCTGCAGAGGTTTCGAGGGCATTTATGTGCCATCGATGTAAAGAGATAAGAAATAGATCTTGTAATTTTTTTAACTAAACAGATTAAGTTCTCTCTTTCCGTTAAAGGCCCTATTCTCGACGAAACCAACGATGATTCTTTTAGGTAACTGACCGAGAATAAAATTATCAAGAGTTTTACCGTGAATACCGCCATGTAAAGTGAGCGCTTTTACCTCCACTCTTGTTATCGGGTATTTTGCTGTTCTTTGTGCTAGAGCTTTCGCATGTGCTATGAAAATTACGGAGCTTATTTTTGAACGTCTAAAAAGGAGCGATGCTTCAAAAATGTGTGAGCTGCTTGTCCCGACCGGGCCCAAAAGGCAAAAAGCATCTTTTGTTCGTACTATTCGAAAATGTATCTCTACTCAGTTCAGAAGAAATTTGTCTTGATTGAAAATGTCGCAAGAAACGAGTTTTTAATCGAAATATACATCCACGTGACTAAAGATCAAATGAAGTAAGTTGTTTATCACAGTTACACTTTTTAGATCGGCTGCATTTGCAGAAGATTCTGCCGGTGTTTCCAGCTTAACACGTATACTGAGCATTGTATGGGCGACATCTACGTATTCTTCGCCGTGGCCTGGAATGGCAAACTCTATCGGCTAATCGTCGATCAGTGATAAAACAGGTTTGTAATGGACCCATTGCGAGCTCTCAATAGATGTTTGATGGGGCAAAGGAGAAAAAAGATCTAGTTCAGTTCTTAAACATTCGCTAGAATGCGAGTCCAAAAATCACGTCATATAATAATTTTGCTTATCAAACACCAAACATATCAGCAATGGAATGATTTTTCCTGCTCTAGATTTAGGCTTTTGTTTGTTCTGTGTTTTCTTATTTTTTCTTTTTTTACTACTGATGATTCTCGTTTTAGATTTCGTATTTTTCACTTCTTTCTACTTCTTGTTTAATTTACGTGTTGTACGAGTCAGAATTGGAGGGTGTTTAGCATAATGAGAATTATCTTGTATTAATAGTTGTAGTTTAAAATCAAGTATACATGTTTTCGAGCATTTGGGGGCTGGTTAATCGCTTGGACGTGATCGTTTTGCTATGCCCTTAATTTTCGTTTCTTTCACTTTTTTCTAAAAACTGTCTTTATTTTCCTCATCAAATATACTGCTATGTGACACATTTGCCATTAGAGCTATGCAATTTTCCATGCGATCAAGAATATTGTGTCTTACATATTGTGTCTTACACTAACGACCCTGTAAACGAATTTCGTGCAGCAGTTGTACGGTAGACCGAGTCATAGTACTGTGCGGAAAATACTTCATACTGCCATTCCTCGGTGAAATTAGGCAAAATTTATCGTTATTTGTTATTTGAAATGGCTCGAAATTTCGTATTTTCGAATAAAACGCTTAAATAATTGTGCGGTCCCTGGGTCATGTCTGTCCACGAGCACACGAGCGTCTGTGCCACCTCTACACTGAAGCTTCCCCCCCCCGGTCGCCAGTTTCCTTCTCCTCTCCCCCTCCCTCTGGTCGAGCGTTTTCGAGACTTGTCAGAACCTGTCAATGGCTCGTACTGTCGGCTCACGCCTAATGTTCGAACACTCGCAGGTGCTAGTTGACGTTTTCGTTATAGTTTCTTCTTCTCATTGTCTCGTCGTTGGTTCTTTTGGTAGTAGAGATTCTGGTTCTGCCTGCACTCCCCTCTTTGGTTTGTATGCCACAGCATGTCGAGATTCGCAAAGAGATACTTTGTGCAGTGCCCTATATATGGACCTCCAAAAGATTTTGGTCCGAACGTTTTGCCAACGAGGGTTGACGTTCTGCGATGTTGTCAGAAGGTTCGAAGGCAAAAGGGCTGTATTCCAGAAAAAGACAAGGAACCTTTGTTCGGAGACATTGCCGACGAAGTTCGTTCCAAACTTATAGTTATTTGGGAATCTGCTTCTATCCCAACGGGCTCAGAGCAGCGCATTAAGAAGTGTCTCACAAATCTTCATAAAAAATACATTACGTTGAAAAATTCATTGAAGAGTAAAACAACTTCTCAAAGTAATAAGGATGATAAAATCGCCGCCTTCAAAGAGTACTGCTCTGAAATACTTAACATAGCCGCTTGTAAGTGTGTTGACTTGGCTAGGTGCTCCTGTCCCAAGGAAAAGAAGGTTCCAGCCGTAGAGCATGCCTTCTATTTTGACCAAAGAGGTAAAAGACTCATGGGAATCGCCAGCGTAGATGTCTCTGAAACAAAAAGAATACATAAGAGAGCAGAACGTAATGCAAAAAGAGGCAGACTTGAACGGGGAGAGGGTGGGGAAAGCGTCTCTACTGCATCGACCTACATATCTTCCTCTACGATTGATATGGATATAGATTTAGATTCCTTTTCTGAGGAAGGTGAAGGTGACAATCCTCCTCCTGAAATTAAGGTAAAGGTTGATGCTTCTACCGATGATGACGATTTTTACGACATACCAGGCATACTTGTGCTGAGAAAATCATCGCATGCCAGACTTGACTTATCTGAAGCAGCAGTAGTTGCTCAAAGATATGGTATAAGTCAACCGGCTACGGCACATTTAAGCTCATCTGTACTTCTCGCAGCCAATCGAGCAGGTATGATCTCCCCGGATATTTCTCAAAAGAACCTGAGTGTCTAGTCATAGATAAAAGTAAGGTAAGGCGCGAAAAAATTAAAATAGACTCCAAGTTGAAGGAGGAATCAGTCCATGAGGATTCTATTCGTGGCTTATGCTTTGATAGTCGGAAAGACGAAACAATGACAGCCTTCGGATTTACTAACGAGGAACACATATCTTTGGTGGCCAAACCATGTTCTAAATACGTAGGCCATGTCGTCACACCATCGAGCCATGCCCAAGATGAGTGTGATTCTATTTATAATTACGTAACAACAGAACTGAATGGAAGCTTCGATGCAGTGGTATTAGTGGGCTGTGACGTTACAAATACGAATACGGACTGGAAGGGAGGAATTATTCGTCTACTAGAGGAACGACTTGATCGTCCCTTGCAATGGGTTGTCTGTCTATTACATTTCAATGAGCTGTCGTTCAGAAGTCTTTTCGTATTTATTGATGGACCTACCTCTGGTCCGAACAAATACTCAGGGACAATAGGGGAACAACCTCCAACTTGTGAGACCCTCGATGCAAATAAAATTCTGAGATTATACATATCAACAAAAAGACCCACAAACAAACTGCAACTATTAGTTGAATACTTACAGTATACGTACCTCAGTGGTTCCACATTAGACGGGATAAATCTATCGCTGATGTTAGTCGGCACCTCTTCCAAGCAATCAAATTGTCAAGGTTTCTTCCTCTGATGTACCGAAATGTGGTAAACACTTCCATTCAGACAAACGGCTTCTCTGCTATGCCAGAAAATATACTTCTTGGAATGGTAACCGACCCTAGGCTTACCGTTCGCCAAGACGCACTCACCAAAATCCTGGAAGCAAAACATAAGCAACAGACAACTGTTAGATACAAAAATGATTGATTGGGAACAGACAGATGTTTCACTTACCGTACCTCCAGTTTTAATTCCTATAACAGAGGATGAACTTACCGCTAAGCTATCTATTGCCGATGGCTTGGTACCTGACTGGGACTTTACATCTTTTCCTTGTCATACAGTAGCGGTGGAAAGAACTGTTAGATTGGTAACAGAGGTGTAAAGAAGTGAACTTCTTTCTCGAAAGACTGTCAACTTTTTTGACACTAAGCAAGACTTTGTGGGTATATTTAATGACTCTGAGACTTAAATAAGCACGTTCTACATATGTTTGGTTGGTTGGGTAGGGCGTGGGTGGAGCCCGATGTGCAGCCACCTCCGCGCGGTGGGCTCTAGGTCACTCGAAGTAGTAGAACTCAGTGAGCTAGGAGGTGCACAAGTATTTAAGCGTTTTACTCGAAAATACGCAATTTTCAACCATTTCCCCCTCCATGAAGATTAGCATGGGGTGACTTTGGCGATTCGGTACGAACCTCTAAGTACCCTCTGATGACTTTTCATCGTAAAGTCACCCTTTGAAGGCATCGGTATCGATTTTAAGTCCATTTTTGCAAAACCTTAAATTTTAGTGCTTTTTAGTGAAAATTTGAGATTTCACCCTCAAAGAACAGACTAAAGATATTATCCTACTTCAAAATTTCAAAGTGCGCTGAGTTTTGGATTGGACTGGGATACTTCTCCGCACCCAGGCGTTTCCTGGACGCACTATGTTGGTTTTTCGCCCCAGCCTATTATACATATACCTCGTAAGCACTACTGACTTCTTCGTCTTCTGTCACTAGTGGGTCATAAAGTCCAGACGATAGTTTAGGAATAATCTGAGCACCTCTTTTCCTTTCTCTCTCTCTCTCTCTCTCTCTCTCAAAAAGATCATATCTTCTTTACAGTATTTTATATTTCCGTCAATCTCTCTAGACATGCCGATTTCATGGAGTATCATGGCAAACTGGTCTCGACCCGCCAGTTTCACCTTTTTTCTCAACCTCAATGCATCGTTTATTAGATCAATAATATTTGCATTTTTTACACATTTACTATCTATACTGAGAGAATCATGTGAATCCCATTTTACACGTTTTTGCAAATCCGGTTGACAAAGTCGTTGGAGTGATACAATTCCTAGATTTTTGAAAGTTTTTGGAATAGTTGCAATAATATTATGAGTATTGACTAAATAGCCTTCCCCCTTCTCATCATCATTATAATTAAAATTACTTGAATCACCTATATTTTTGTCTCTCTGATTGTTGTGTTCTTTATTCGGTTTTTTATGCTTCCATGTTTCTCGGGTAAAAAATAAAAAATGTTGTAAAATTTGTCAATACATTTTCTATTTTTCATACTCATGTTTCCAAAACGGAGAATGGAGTATTTGACTGATTTCGGCAAGTGGTTGGTCATGATATTGTACTGATGAAAATTCCAAGCTTTAATACATTCGCGAATACGAGTTGGCTTGATCGGGATAAACTTATAAAGAATCGGGAGTTGCGTTCCATCTTTAAACTGTGTCTTAACGTCTCCTTTCTAACCCAAAAATCAAGGTTAAAGATGTCATGTCTGCAAATCAAAGCGTGTTGCACGTTTATTGGACGTATGGAGAAGAGGCCGCAACCCCAGCATTTAATGAAAATGTTGTCATCGTAACGTGCACCACTGCTCAGACACGATTGAAACTATACGAGTTAAAGAGCGGCTAGATCGTCATGTATTATATTATGACACAGATTCGTGCATATATGTCACTCGCGGAACGACAGATGATTGCACCCTACATGTAGGTTTACATTTGGGTGACTTGACCGATGAGTTGGAAAAAGATGGTGAAGAAGGTGCCTACATACGCCCCTTCGTTTTACGCGGGCCGAAATTTTATGCTTATATAGCTCGTGCAGCAGATGTCACGGAGTCTACAGTATGTTAAGCTAAAGGTATCACCCGAAACTTCGATAAATAGCTACCAATTATTTTCAATTCTGTTCCAGATCTTGTAGTCCATGAAAGTGAAGCTATTCAAATAAACTCTCGCCGTATTCAAACCACTCGATTCCATCAGGTTATAACACACAATGAGAAAAAAATCTGTCTGGTATCTAAGATGAAAATACGTAGGATAGAGAATTATAATTCTTTACCCTGTGTGTACAAATCCGACGAAATATAACGGTTTTCATATATTTATTAAATTATTTATTTATAATATTTGATATCCACTACCCTAAAAATTGCTATGATTCATACGTCTGGAGTTGAAAAATGTGTGCTTGAAATAATTTATTAATAAATGACAGACTCATTTAACCAGCTCGACGCCAGCTCAGTGAGTTAGGATTGAGAGACAAAGTCAGTTATAATGTCAGCTATAAATCCTAAAATTAAGTAAACACGAGTGAGCAGCGAGACAAGGACAAAAATAAAAAAGAGAAGGGGGTTTGGTTGGTTTCCTTCTAATTTTACTTTCCAGTTTTTATTATTTTTGAAAAGGAAATTTTTTTGTTTTCTTCGTTTACAAAAAAATTGTTATCTTGTTTTTAAATTTCAATAGGCAAATTGTGCGGTGCTTGTCCAAATTTGGTTATTGGATTCTTGGTTTTACTTTGAGAAATTCTTCACATTAGTTCAAAAAGCCCAAAGTTCTGGCGCGGTTGACTTTTTTAATTCTTTTAATTTTCTGCTGTTTTTTAGAAAAGTAAAAGAGCCAAAAATCGGAATCATTGCCCAAAAAACCCAAAATTATGGTATAAAGAAAATATTCAAATTCAGTTGTGGAGGTGCTAGCGGAAGGCACCTCTCGCATGTGAAGTAGTTCATATTGTTAAATGCGTACCCGTAGAGGTAATTTATAAAAAATGTGATGAATGCTATTTACATTTACTGGTACGGAAAGGATAGGAGTCTTGATTTTTCATTCCTCGAACACATATGTTAACAACAAAAGATACTAAAACCACTCGTAATCCATTGGCACCTTCCATGTACCAAATTGAAGAACATTAATATAAAATCCTACAAAATGCACTAGAATATAAGGGCCCAGAAATAATGCAACTAGAAACTAGCGCTATCCATTCTTTATCTGATTTAGATCTATTGCGTGATCATATTATGTTTCCAGCTGAAAAACCTGTTGTACTCAACACCTTAGAATGTCAAGTACATGCTACATAACTCTGTTATACAATACTCTAATAAAAAACTCTTTTCCACCGCCAATTTATACTTTAGAATCAAAAATCATTATACAAATACAAAGCCTATACACTTACTTTAACATCTGGACATTCAAAAGTAATTTGTATGGGAACAAATAAGTTTGAAGATCAACAAAATGTAGCAAGACTATCCTGACTTCACTATGAGTACCTATATTATCATTCAGAGAAATTCCTAAACAAAATTATTAACAATATTTTTGACCCAACTTTTTTCCCTTCAATCCTACAAATACATGGTAACTCGCTCCACTTTACGTCAAAATGTAATCATAAAAACTCCGCTAATTGTAATTAAGTAGCTTTATTTTGCTCCACAACTCCTTCCGTTTATATAAAAAACTGCATGGCAATTCAGTCTTTCTTTGAATCAATATACGTCAGATGAGCAAAATTCATTTAGAAAACAGGTTTTAACCTCAAACAAATATGATACTAGACCCAAATAAAACTCACACCCGACCTCGGACGAATTTATAACAATTGCTAGAATTTACTACCAGAGTCAATGCAGATAAATTATAACGGAAGAAATAACTGGCATTCAATTGGTCTAATAAAACTAGTTAAACTACATGTGGTTTCTGCAAAAAAGAGATCATATTATGAATCCATATAGAGAGCAACTTGCTCAATTAGGAAAAATAAAGATTTATTTGTAACAACTGGATATTATGTAGATTCAGACACACGAGCAAAAAGAAATGTAGGAAGAAAAATCCTTGATATGTTAAACAAACAGTACAAATTTATAAAAAATAAACCGAGAAAGCCAAATAATACTACAGACTGTAATATAACTGTCTTTTTGACAAAGAGAATTAATACACCTTCGGCACCGTAACCTCAAAATCACCTCTTAATAAAAAATGTTGGGCGCCAGACCTTTCATGGGTCAAAGAAACTTAACAAAACATAAACAACTGAGCAAAATATCAAAAACCAACAAAACTAGAATTTCTACTTCCAAATTCTAAATTTAGCTTGACTAGAACAAATTACATTGCAAGGTTATGGTGCACCGGAACTTGAACCTCCCTATTACTTTCCCGCTAGCTCAAACCAAAAGTATGATAGTTTGGTAGAGGGCATGGTTTTAGAAAGGTAAGGGTTTCTTACTCGTGAATGAAAACGTAGTGAATTATATAGCAAAATAACATAGTTGACATTTATTTACGATAGTCTTATGATTGATTTAGCACATATCGACCACAATTAATTAAATTACATTTTCTTGATTTCAGAACTATAAACGAACGCTATAATATTCCTAACAATTTAAGACTTTCCCTTTACGATGTTCTATGATTTCGCGGAGTTATAGAATAAAGCCTTACTCAATTTATCGCATTTAATTTTTCGTAGAATGAGGTGAGGAATTAGAAAATAAAAGATTATTCTCAGATACAAAAAAAAAGGGTGAGGGCAACTATTCAAGCATATGGGACTATGGGGCAAACTACTAAATTAACAAGTTACAAGAATATGACTCGTTCTAAAGGGTACATGTCAAAAAGGGCTCATTT
Source organism: Belonocnema kinseyi (assembly GCF_010883055.1). NCBI lineage: Eukaryota > Metazoa > Arthropoda > Insecta > Hymenoptera > Cynipidae > Belonocnema > Belonocnema kinseyi. The sequence goes on from NC_046662.1 coordinate 144,466,907, forward strand.
TTAGGAAACAAGTATTAATTTTCATAAAAGAGAAAGGGGTGGGCAACTACGCTGAGACATAGGATTGTGGGGTACGCGACTAAATTTGCATTATAGGGAAAAACACATCATTCTGACGAACGCATTTTGAAAAGGAGGATTCAAGATACTAATCTTTTTATCTTTCGCGGACGACTAATAATTTTCTGTATGTAGTATGTATGCAGTCGGTAAGGTGTATCGACATGATTTTGGTGTCAAAATATTAAGAAGAGCTCCCTCTTTCATGCTTTTTGATTTAACATTCAGTTTGCTTTCAATTCT
>NC_046662.1:144467309-144470032 GCF_010883055.1 Belonocnema kinseyi
TGGGAAGTGCCGCATATACTGGAACTTTATATTCTCGACAATTGTTTCTGTTGCTCACTCGAGGCCTGACATGGTTCTTCTTGACTTCGAAAAGCGAACCATATTCGTTATCGAATTTTCGGCACCATCTGGCGGGATAAATGCAGAAGGCAAAATTCTGCGATTGTCCTTATGCAAATTTTTAATTATATGTATATAATATTGTATCATATTGTATGGTATTGTGTGATATTGTATCACATTGTACACATACTGTATTATATTTTGAAATGTTACATCATATTGCATCATGTTACATCGTATGGTAAATTTTATTACATTATTTTATAACGTATCACATTGTATGATGCAGTTTTATATTTTATCATATTGCGTGATATTGTATGATGTTGTATCACATTGTACGATACAAGGATGATATTGTATGGCACCTGCCATATACGAATGTATCATATTGCATGATGCACTGTAATTAAGAATTATGATATATAATAATGAATAATACTGCGGCAATTCGGACTTGCATGTTGGTGTAGGTAGTGAGAACAGTAGGTAGTAGAACAGTAGGTAGTGACAGGTTATGAGAAGATATCACGGATTTTGTATGAAAGATGTGATTGGAGTGTGACGGTGGAAGCCTAAGAGTCACGTAAGATTGTGAAGGGTGAATTGGGGAATTGGAAATTAATTTGCGCAGGGGATCGGATTCGTTTGTGGGCAGAAGTTTGGGCCTTTAAATGGGCCAAGAGTGGTTTGCGTAATGTCGGGAAATGTTAGAGACAAATGGGTGTCGGCTGTGAGGGGTGGAATAGAGCACAGTCCTTAGAGACGTATGTAGGTGGCAGAAGCTACGTTTTGCTTAGAGAAGGCCCAGTTACTGACAGACGAGCGAGAGGTGTCAGCGAGAGTACTGGCAGTGCAGGTAGTTAATTGGACGAGGAGGAAACTTTCCACATGCTACGGCAGCCAACTGTGCGTGGACCGGTGTGAAATAGCGCGGCAGGGAAAGGGAAAAAGGGATTGAAGGAAGCGAGAAGGCAAGGGAGAGACCTCCAGCGCAAGTGAGGAGGAGAGTATCTTGAAATACGGGAGATCAAAGGGTTGAGGCAAGACGTGAGAAGGGCTATGGAGCGGATGAAAAATATGCAGGGCCTAAGTGTAATAGATGAGAAATGGGAAAAGGAGGAAAAAGAGAAAAGGGAAAAAGTAGAAGGATTAGAGAGGGAGGTGGTGTTGGTAAGGAAGGAAAAAAGGTTATAATGAAGCAGATGGAAAAAGAGATAAGAGTGAGGAAGCAAAAGGCTGGAGAAGGTGGTGGGCATGCTAGGAGGGAGAGGAGTGAAGGGAGGGCAGCGAAGATAGGGTATCGGAAAATAAAACTAGATGAAAAAATGTGGGCATGGGACGAGGAGAAGCTGAACTGAAACGTTGCAGAGTTAAAGAAGAAAGATGAGGTTTTTTGGAGGTGTAACCAGGAATTTGATGTGGTGGGACTAGTAGATATGTGGGGGTAAAGGCGATCTACTAGAACGTTCCAGATTTAAACAAGAAAGCTGAGAATTTCTGGAGGTATATTCAGGAATGTGATGTGGTGGGACTGATAGAGACGTGGGTAGTCTTTAAAAACAAATCAGCTGCAATTTAGAATTCCAGTGACAGATACGCAATTCAAAAGCCTTCGAAACCCATTTCACAGAAGTGAGTGGATTTTTGTTTCGCGGTTTGCACATAAAAAAAACTCGAAGTTGAGGCGTAGCACACTGTTTTATATAAATTTGTTGTGTTTGTTTAACCTTATTCCATTAAACTGTAGATAATACAATAATTTTTCATAATTATTTAGGTAAAATATTAATAATATTGAATATTAAAGATATTACTATACAATAAATATATTGCATTGTTTTAGTCATACGGTTATCCACGCGATGTTGCGGAAGTCTGCAAACTCCGAACAATGGGAGACGAGCAAGGTGAAAATGACGTAGGTCAGGTTAGGTTATAAATTCTCAAGCGAGTAGCAGTCGCTCTCTCAGTTTTTACGTGGTTGTACCCAGTTAGTAGTCCTGGTGTGTGCACAGGAGTAAGGCTACGTCACCCGTCGGAGGACCTGAGCCAAGTTTCAAGTCTTCTCTTTGCTGTAGATTATGAACTCGTCGTATCAGCGGGTAAGATTTTTCAGTTCCAATGCAGTGAAACCTCTCAGCCTTTTTCTCTCTCTCTTTAGTTGGCCCAGAAAGCCCGAAAGTTCCTTGAATTCGTTTGTAATATGAAATTTAGTTGGCCAAGAAAGCCCTTAAGTTTCTTTAAATTATTTGATTTTAGTTGGCCCAGAAAGCCCGAAAATCTAGTGTTGGCCCAGAAAGCCCAAATTTAATTGTTGATTTTAGTTGGCCAAGAAAGCCCGAAAATCTAGTTGTTGAGGTTAAGTTAGCCACGTGGCCACGAGGTTTTACCAGATTGTCTCTTTAAAATGTTTATAGTGAAAATTCTCATTTTATGCCATTCTTTTATTATTTGAACTTATGTAATGTTTATGTATTTAATTTTGTGATAATATTTTTGTTGGATTTTGTGATGTATTTGGTACAATTTTACTTGTGTAATTACATTATGGTGATCTGATTATGTACAGTCTGTCAAGTTAAAGCGTGGGTGGCTTTACTCGCAGTCGGTAAGGTGTATCGACATGATTTTGGTGTCAAAATATTAAGAAGAGCTCC
>NC_046662.1:144470132-144484207 GCF_010883055.1 Belonocnema kinseyi
TGCGCCCTTCCACCAACCACTCTGGAATCGGCTCTTCCGACTTCAAATATGAGGTGAAAATACGGGCCAAATGCTGATAGGTTGAAGAAAACTTCTTCCACCCGAAGGTTTTGATACAATCTGGCCCCGGTGTGGAATAGTTCTTCATCCCTCTTAATACTTTTTTCACCTCCTCGGTAGTGATGGGTGGGCATTCTTTATCAGGTGCTATGAGGGCAACACATAACTCTTTGAGGCTATTTATATTTTCTGAGTCTTCGTCCAGTCTATGCTGAACTTCGCAGACTTCTCTCCAAAATACTTCGACCTCCTCTGGATTGGGTAGGTGTTCGACAGTAACTGGAGGGTCTTGGAAGAGTCGAGATGGGTCAGAGGGAAACTGTTGATTTTCTCTGACCCATCTCTCCCTCCGCTCTAGACTTCTCTTAGCGTCAGATAGTATCCGTATTCTTTTAACAATATCCTGCCTCATGGTCAGCAGCTTTGACTTGTTAAGTGTGTGATAACGGGTCCGGAGTTCACGCGCAAACTTTCGAACCTTGGCGGTAAAATTCCTGCCAGATGTAATGTAGTCAATCACATATTGAATGTGGGACGCGTACTGTCTCAACCAGCCTATCTTTATGGCAAGTTGATGCATTCGTCTTTTGGTCTTATGATCAGCCGTTGGTTTTGTTTTACGTTTCGCATCGGCCAAAGCTCTCGCTGCATTATACACACAATAATTGATGGCCCAGAGGTCGGATTCACCGGAAAAATGTCCACGAAGCTCGTCATCCATCTCAGCCAGATCTTTAGGCTTGAGAGAAACCTTGGTGTTGATGTTTCTCCGGGTCGTAAATCATCGCTCTTCATCTATTGGATGCCTGCCCGCGGTTGGTCTTAGTGTCACCTCTCTTTCTTTGTTGCCGGCTTGTTCTAGCTGTGGTAGAGTAGGCGTTCCGCTCACATAGCTTCTTTTACGGAGTAGTTCAGCATGGTTTCGCAGACGTTACTGCGAAAAGTGCGATATCTCAGGGTGTTTCTCGCACCACAGAGCATGCAGCCGTGCCATGTAACCCCGTTTACGGGCCACACTCGCATCGTAGCAGTCTAGCAAGTCGTGATTCAGTTGCTCCGTCCACCCAAAGGTCACGAGATCCCACCGATCCATCGCATTGAATCCATTTTCATTGTCTCCCCCAGCTCTAGATTGGTCGGCATTATTGGCCGACCCATTGTCGGGAGCCCTGCGCGTTCTGTTGTTTTGAACCGCACTTAATACAACTATGTTTGATGTTGTCATTGTTGTTCCCACGAGAAGCTAGGTAAAGGTGTTCGTCCATCCTTGTACAGCCCCGCATGCAAGGATAAGGCTGCGTACTCTGAGATGTCGCCCGGTATCCCAGAGTCACCGTTCTAGACACCTCACCCAGGTGCCATTCAGCTTTCGGCACGGTTTTCACACCTCCGCTTGTGGGTTAATTCCTTCGGGAGCACCCCTTGGCAATTGTCCGCGACTGCCTATTTATTTTTGTAACCATATTCAGCAGAAACCCTTGGTACAGGGACCCTCTATCCGCAACCCGAGGACGCGTTCGGTGGCTTTGTCATAGGTCCTTCAGTTTGATTCTAGAGGAATCAAAACCGAACGTAATATATATGATAAATTATCATACAATATGATCCAATATAATACAGTACTATACAGTATGATGTAATATTATGGAAAACGATACGATGTGATACACCATCGCACTTCATAATACAGTATGGTGCAAAATAATACAGTATGATGCAATGTGATGTAATATCATACAATATGATACATTATAATATAATAAAACATCAAACAATATGAGCCGCTCTTCTACCTATAGGTGCATAATATACTGTTCAATAATTATTCGCATAAGTAAATCTTAGTGAGGGGGCTTCCATAAACCACGTGGCCCAATTTTTGCCACTTTTTGAGCCCCCTTTCAAACTGTGGTCTATCGTGGAATTATCGTCGACCTCCCCTTGCCCCGGGTGCTACGTAGTTTTTTCTTTATTTCTTGCAAAACGAAATAATACAAGAAATTATGAGTTGTAGCAACCACGCACGTGGCTGAAACTAGCAACTTCTTGCCTTGACTCGTTAACTAATGTAAAAAACAAAAAGATTTGGGAAAGTGGCACGCGGAAGAGGACAGACAAGCCATTCGACTCATTTGACTGAACTCGGTTCGATTTTCAGAGTTTGAATTTAGGACTTTGCGCGCTACTTCAAAAAAAGTGTAAGCTATGCGCTTCATTTATTATTAATCTTTTACACCTGACTATAAAAATACGTGGCTTGGAACGTTACCCCCCCATTTAGACAAGCGTGGACTACCCCTCCCCCCCCCTAAACCAACAACGTAATTTATGGAAGGCCCCTTAGTGGTAGTTGTTCGAAGATGAGAAAAGAGCGATCAAGTACCAGGCCATACTCACCAAAATTATTAGTCGAGTTCTTTTTATTTTTAGGAACAGTTCTACCTTTTATTTTTGTCCACCCTTTAGTATTTTAGCTGAAACATGTCGTTTGATTCATTCAGTCTGGACTTAACCATTTTGAGTCAGTTACCTTCCGGCTTTTCATGATCAACCACGGTTTTGATAATTAAATATTGAATGGGCGTCCCAATTCTAATATAAACATCGTCAATAAATGTCAAAAAAGTGGGAAGGTGAGTGACTCCCCGCGTGGAAAAGTTTCAATGGGTGAACCATAGGTCAACAATTGCATAAGCGTGGGGTGAGCATGGGTTAAGCATGGGGTATGCGTGGGGGTAAGCGTGGAGTAAGTGTGGCTAATGGCCCCTCTCATCATTCAATCAATTTTTTAGCAGAATTTTGGTAAAAAATCACTTTTATTGGATTTTTCAAAATTGTTGACTAGGAACATCATTAACGTAACTGCTCCATTTTTCAAGATGCTACCCACGTGAAACGAATTTTCATAGCTCAAAAATGGCAATACACTTGAAAATATCTGGCTAAAGTATGAGTCACGGCTGAATGGTAGCATGGCGCAAGCCTAGCTATTGTCCGTCTTCCATGCCTACGACACGCTAAACACAAATGATTAAATGCTCAAAAAACATCCAAGTGTTAGAGGAAATTATCCTGCTCTAAAAATTAATCTTAAGTTTGCCAATAGCCGACACGTCTCTTAATGGTGAGTTCACTCCCGGGTGCATCGGATCGTTCACCACGTCGTTCTAGACGTCACCTATGAAAACTTTTAGAACATTTAAGCTGTGCTAACAGCCAGAATAACCCGGGTGCGCCGGATCGTGCAACAGATCCTTTCAAACGTCATCTACGAGAACTTCTTTTTAATTTAAATTTTGTCCATTACCAAAACAATTATAAATGGTGAGACAACGACCCGGGTAGGTCAGATAGTGCACCAGATAGTTTAACACGTATTCTACAGAAAATTTTCCAAATTAAAGTTTTTTCAAAACCCAAAATAACTATTAATGGTAAGGCGGCGACCCAGGTGTGCCGAATCATGCACCAGGTCCTTTAAAACGTCATATATGATCAATTTTGTGAAATATAAGTTTTTTCCATAACGAAAAGAATTACAAATGGAGAGTCGACGACCCGGGTGCGCAGGATCGTGCACCAGGTCCTTTAAAACGTTATCTAAGAGAACTTTTTTGAAATTTAAATTCTGTCAATAACCAAAACAACTAAAAATGGTGACCCGACGACCCGGGTGCGCAGGATTGTGCACCAGGTAGTTTAATACGTATTCTACAAGAACTTTTTCAAAATTAAAATTTTACCAACACCCAAAATAACTACCAATGGTGAGGGGATGACCCGGGTGCACTAGATCGTGCACCAGGTTCTTTCAAACGTCATCTAAGAGAACTCTTGAAATCTTCTCTGACGATTTTCTTATTTTTCTTTTAAATTGCAGAGTTAGCATTTAGTTGGTTATTATAATAATATAATGGGACAAGCTTGGGTGAACATTGTAAATATAAAATACTACAATGGGTCAAGCGTGGACGAAAATTTCAATAATGCAGAGTCATCTTTTATTTCGTTATCATGTTAATTGTAATTTTTATAATAACCAAAAAAAAACTAATTCTTTCTAAGATAAGAAAAGTTGCTTCGAGGTATGCTAGCTTTGACAAAACTTTAGATTGCGTCTAAAGTCAATACTTTCAATCTATTTGAAGTTTACAAGCTAATCAGAAGTTTTCTACCTTTCCATACATTTTGCAATTTTGGATCTGGCGCAAGGATACGGATCGTTTATGCTATTATCATAAAGTATTTATTTTAGCATGCTAACCATATTGTTCAAATTATTTTAACTTAATACGTTTTAGTTAGCGAGCTTGCTGGAGGTTTAAATTCACTTACATAAACCTAAGTTATGCTTCTTGCGAAGCAAACACTCAGCTTCATTTGCCTTTTCTCTAAGTCTGTGAAACGCACCTTTTTCAAATAAAATACAAACAGATAACAATATTCATATACAGTTAAAAATTTATTAAACATTCAATCTGTGGAATAACGAATATGACGGAATTTTGTGGCTTGAGTCCATGGAGTACTATGAATAACAGTTTAGTTGCTTCGTTAAACGAAATAGACCCTTCATGCTAACATTTTATTTTTTTAACAAGACGCATTGTATCTATTGAAGCAGCGACCATGATGGGAAATCTATTAAAGATAATTTTGAACTAAGTGACACTTTAGAGTTGCGAACAGAGGATACTCTTGAGCGTGTTCAATCAATTTTACTTTAGGAAACCAAAATCTGGGCGGACCTGTCAGCTAATGAGTAATAGGTTCTACCAGAAGGGATCTACGCTGAAACAGTTGTTCTCATTACGGGGAAAAAGATAGCCAAAACGATCAGGGTATGATTACGTTACATTAGGTGATCTAAGCAAGAACAAAAATACAAATAACCTCCTGCTACGCCCTTTATTTGAAATAGAGGCCGAACCCAAGAACAACTATTAGCAGGGACTCACCCTGAGATAGTTGTCAGGTACTCTCATAATGACATACATCTGTGTGCAAAAGGAAACCGAAAAAATGTCAGGAAAGAAATAAGTGAATGTCAATCATATATATACGACCACCTGTTTTTGAAGGAATTACACCCCTCTCATATTTCAATTTGTTCCTTTTCTCTCTCACGCACGGGAACGAAATTTCGTGAACAGCTTTTCTACACATCTCTAAACTTAATGAGAACGAGTCATTGAAATATATAAACTGTCAACTAACAAAGGAAAATTTTTGAACAAAATAAATGTATTTTTATATAAAATTGATCAATTTCTAATGAAATATTAAAAAGTTACGGACCCCCTTAAAATGGCAGAAATCTGTGTACAAAATGAAAAAGATAAAAATGACTGTGAAAAATAGGCAAGACAATGCTAATGCAATAGCTGAAGGTAATAAATAAAAATAACAACGGAACTACGGCTCTCTAAAGGAATCTGGCGACAATCTGCAAATACCGCATTATCAGTGAGTGACGTAACCATCTCAGGCAAAGTTACTTGCCCTAGAAGACCGAAGGAACCGAATGGAGCCTGTACAAAGTACCCCTAAAGACCCTATTGGGTCCCCATTCGGTCTCTTTTTGAAAAACTAAAAGAAAGCCGCAAGATCAACTTTTAAACTGTTGGAATTCGGATTCTACGTTAAATTTTCTATTGGAAACTCACGGAGTAATCGCAATACTTTTTTGCAGCAGTAAAAAATAAAAAATATGTATAAGATCTATAACGCCTGTTGACTGCTACTTACAGATTTTGCGTTTGAAGTGTAGCAGTCAACAGGCGCTATGCGTCTTATATTTCTTAAAACTTTTTACCGTTGGAAAAAAAAACTATTGCGATTATTCCGTGACCTACTATAGGGAATTTTTATGTAGAATCCGAATGTCAACAATCTGAAAGTTGATTTTGCTGTTTTTTTTAGCTTTTTAAAAAGGAACCGAATGGGGACCCAATGGGGTCTTCACGGGTACTTTGTAGAGGCTCCATTCGGTTCCATTGGTCCGCCAGGGTTAGTACCTTAATTTAGGAAACTCTTATACAATGTAAAACCATTTATGTACAACAATGTGCCAAAATATAATTGAAGCTTTGCACATTTACTGCATTGCACTAAATTTTTAAGCCCCCCCCCCACCCATTCTCACGGTCAAAAAATCTATTTTTTTCGTTGTCTTATTCGAACCTCTAACTCTTTAAGAATATTTTTTGAAAATTTCAAGTCAAAATTCAAAATAATCTTGGAGTTCTAACCGATGGACTGTAGACGCGTCAGGCGGAGGCGCCGCATGGGCTCGACGCGCAGGTACACAGTTTCCTTGTCGGCTATTCATAATACCCGTGCTGTAATTCAATCCACCTCGGATTACTATGTGACTATCTGCTTGAAGTGTCAGAAGGGATTTTATATGGACCTGGCATAGCTGATTGAAGGTGAGTAGGTGTTATATACGAAAATCGTTACGACATCGTTACGACAACTTTACGACATCCTATGTCCATGTCGTTAAGGTGTCTTTACGATATCGTAAATAAATCGTATGATTTGACGATGTCTGTTGGGTATCTTAAAGGCATCGAAACGACATAGACATAGGATGTCGTGAAGTTGTCGTAAAGATGTTGTAACGATGTCGTAAAGATGTCGCTAAATTTTGTGCCCACTGGGTTAAACGCATTTTTCTCAAAACAGTCTTTTTACGAATGGCGGGCATTGTTACTCAAAAACTATTCAACCGATCGGTCTGAAATTTCAATATGTTTTTCTATACATCAATATCTATAGCTTAGACTATTATGAAGAAGATTGATAAACAAATTATTTCAAAATTTGCTCTTATTTTTTAAGTTTTAAATTACTTGTAAGAAAATTTCCAAACCTATTAGGCTATTTTTTTCATTTAACAGCGTGATAAAAATCGCAAAAATTAGAAATCAAGAATGGAGGTGGGGGGGGTACCCTAAAGTTTTCCATTTATGCCCTCAAAAGTCAAACAGGAATATACGAAAAGTGGACCTAAATGAAGAACAGTTTGATGAAATGAAAGGCAGAGTGCAAGTTGCAAGTCATATGCCTGAGATTCTTCGGGTTTTCAAATCTAAAAACAAATTAATTTAGCATGCGTGAGGCAACTTCAAAATTTGCTGGGATATACTCGGCTGATAAAGAAAATATATCCTACCAACCAGCAACTTAAACTGCTCGTTGTATGGTCCTGGTAAGATACCATCCAAAACTGGCATTGCGAATCGAAAAAAGAAATGTTTTAATTTTAATGCTTTTCACCACTGCAAGTGTTCTTTGATCGAACTTGGACGTCTTTGAGCGAATTCTGGTGGGTACAAATTTTGAATTCTTCTATCAACAAGTTCCACTAAGTGAGCAATGTTAAAACGTTCCCCCCGGTAAGCTCGATTTAACCACAGTTTTAGAAGCATTCTCATAAGGCCTTCAAGAACACAGTGCATTGCATCTAATGAAGTAGTTCGTATCCACATATGCACAAGCATGGTCAAAACCGTTGGTCCTTTTACACCACAAACTGAAATTTGTCTGGTGTACAATTCTAAGTGGTAAATTCCGTCTATATGGATACACTTGAACATTATCAAGTCTATGTCCTCGCAGCCTGCACTTACGACACCCAAAGTTTCCGTTATGCTGCTTCATGTTCAGGAATAATACTTTTGCTGGAAAGTTGCAAGTTCCGCAAATAATGATACCTTTAACGTTGACAGGAATTTTCGCATCTGATGCATCGAAATCAGCACTATTCCTTAATTGATCTATTTCAGTACGAAGAGGAAACATGAACATATAAGCTGAAGGTTTAACTTCACCAAACCACATTCCTGCTAAAATTAAACTATCTTTCTTGAATCTTTCTTCGTGAGGTGAACAAGAACATCGTAGACATCCTTAATATTTTCAGCAACTATTTTCACTCTATTGAATCGATGTTGTGATTACTTATAAAATCCAAGTCGCTTAAAAATCGCTTGAAGTTGAGAAGTAATCGAGATGGTCATGAAGTAGGTAATTTTTTAGCGATCTAAACAATCTGGGCAATATTCATTTGCAGGGTCACTTTCGAAATTACTTCTATCGTTGTTCGATTTAGTGGAACCTCCTCTTTCATATTTCGAATCTTTGTTTGAACTTTCATTACTATTCTGATTAGGTTCGCCTTAAAAAAAGATAATAAAATCTTTAATTATAAAAAAATGTTTCAATGGGTTTAGAAAAATCAAATTTTTTCATTAATATATATTCGAAAATAAAAAGATGAATGGATCAGTTTTTTGAAACCATGCCGCACAAAAAAAATTAAACTAATGTGCTTCTCTCTGTAAAGGCGATATGGAGATCCAATGAATCTTTCATTTCAGTAAAAGATTTGTTAAAATCAAGTTACACATATTTTGATAAGTACCAATAAGAATAGGATCGAATTCATCAGATGCATCAACAAATTCATCAGAACCATCACCATCTTTATCAGTGGCATTATCGTATTCATCAAATGCACTGGTATTCATTATCTATCCCAAAACTTTCATGATTATTATCATCCGCATGCGGATCATATTCATCATATCGATAAACATTGTCATTCAAGTAAACAATATTGTTGTTTGATGTGTTCTTTATCGTTGTTGCCATCATAGTTCTGAACGAGGTATAAGCCACTCTAAAATAATTATTTTTGAAAATAAAAATCTGCAGATGGTCTTGCCCCGACACCCGTGTCGTAGGGAAAATTTTACCCATGACAAAAATCAAACTATTAGCCATTTTGAAACGAAAAAAACGAGCGGGTCCATTAATCTTTCGCAAAGTTATGAATTTGTTGGTACCCAGTTGGCCAAAAAATTGAGGATGTTCTAGAGACGTTCTCGGGATATGTCTAAGAAGTCTTTCGAACATGTCTTTCGGACATCCCAGGGATGCTCTTAAGACGTCTAATATCAGAACGAAAAATGTCCCAAAAACGTCCTTTATCCTTAAGACTTCTGTAGGACATTATACGTCTTAGGGACGTTGACTGGACTGATATTGGACGTCTTAGGAAAGTCCCAAGCACGTTCATAGGGTGTTCACGGTTTTGTGCCTACTAGGTGAAAAATTATTATTTCACGAATTTGTTTATTTTATGTTAATTATTTATTAATCTGATTTAACGAATATCAAATTTCATAATTTTATCATAAAGTACTTTATGGTTATCCTGGAACTTAACGTTTATGTTCATTCAGTCCGCCAGAAGAATGATGTAAATTGACCAAATTATTGAAATTTCTTCGGTATAGAGTATTAATCAATGGAAACGGTTATATTCACTGGTTGAAAAATAATCCAATAAATTATTATATTTAATAGATTAATTAAGTATAAGCTTTTGTAAAAAGGAGATAAAGCTTACGTTTTGCTCCATTTTCTACATAAAAGACGAGAAAGAGAGAAACATCATTTAACGAAAAACAAACATAGCAATGACGTATCATTATATCTAGAACAAAGTTTATAAAATTATAATTAATTTCCATAACAACCCAAAAATAAATAATAATTATTAAAAACTAATAAAAAATTATTGTTTCTATATACTATTCTTAAATTATTACATACATGTCAAACAATACAATGGCATCATATTTTTTTATTTAAAATTTTTTAAGGACATAAAGGTCACTAATTTAAAATGTTCTGAAAGATTAATTGTGAAAAACATAAGTTAAAAAATGTTTTTAATATTTAAAAACAAATCAAAATATAAATTAGGTTAAGTTAAAAGTTAACTAATGTAAAGTTAAATTAATTAAATTAACTTCAAAGGCCAATTTGATGAAAAACAAATTTTAAAATTTTATTTTTATTTTATAGGGTTACATTTAGTTAAGAATTTAATCAAAGCTCAGTTATTAAGGACACATTAATTATTATTAAAACATTTTAAAAATTTTTTATTAGAAAGAAGAGGTTAAAATTAAGCGTAATTAAGTTTGAATTATTAATTTAAATTAAATGGTAGGGATATCACATACAATTTAATTAATGGTTAATCTGTTGCGTCTCAGATGAGATGTACTTACCCTGCTATTAAATAATTATATCTAAACCTAAGCTACTTCCTCCTATTTTTTATTCGAAATTTTTTACAAAATTTACAGATTCTAATGTTTATTTAAAAGTTTTTGAGAGTTCTTGGGCAGCTATTCGATGGTAGAAATAAATTTGTCGTAACCCTGTAAGACGTGGGTATATATAGGCAAAAATCTGATCTGGGGAAGAAAAATAGTCCCTTGGTGGACCATTTTCTGACATTTATTGCTGGCATGATGACACAGATCTTGCGATATTGCGTAGGCGGGAGGCCACGCGCGTATCTTTGCAATGCATTCTCTTTAGGGGAAGTCGAAGACCACATATCATTATGACGTTTATGGCCTTTTCACCAATTGGGCATTGTAGATGGGCCTCGCATGTTTCTTCGTGGGGCTTGCTACGTTCTGATTGGTTATGACGTCAATGACCGTGCATTCACATGATTCACATTGGTATTACTTGATATTCCTTAGGATTTGATATAGAATTTATAATATGATTCAGAATATAAATAGTAAATGTGTATGACAACAATAATTGATAGTAATTGATCATGGTGGTTAATAATAAAAGATAATAAAGATCAATTTATAAATAACTCAATCTTCGGATAGATACTATATATAACGATAAATTATTGGTTCTCAGTATGTCATAAAATTGGTATTGACAAGTTATTATTATTATTAATTAGTAAATATTATGTATATATAACGGTCACAGGCTGTTACAAATCTGTAATAAGTGCTACATTGTTCAAACTGGTAGTTACTTTCTACTAGAATAAAAGGACACCATGATCATTTTAAGAAAAACCCAAAGAACCATAAAGTCATAGCTAAACACCTGGTTAAAATTAGATATCAAATTGGTTGACAAAATGTTACAGTATTAGAACATGGATATACCTAACAAGTTGGAAAAACTGGTAACAGAAATGTTCTTTGTTAAGAAGAATAATGATGATTGTTTAAATGTAATTTTATATCATAAGAATTAGAGTCCACTTCTAACATACTTTTGGATTTCTGACCTTGATTTTTATTAAATATAATTAATTAAATGAGAGGGGAAAACTATATATTAACTGTATGTATGTATGTATTTAATCTCTCCCTTTTACGGGTTTGAGGGCTTCTGTTCCCTGTATATATATGTGTGTGTGTGTGTGTGTGTGTGTCGAAGGAATTACCCCCAAGCGGAGGTTTGAAAACTGTGCCGAAAGCTGAATGACAACTCGGTGAGGTGTCTAGAACGGTGACTCTGGGATACCGGGCGACCACTCAGAGTACGCAGCCTTATCCTTGCATGCGGGGCTCTACAAGGATGGACGAACCCCTTTTTCTAGCTTCTCTTGGGAACAACAATGACAACACCAAACATAGTTGCAGTAAGTGCGGTTCAAAACAACAGAACGCGCTGGGCTCCCGACAATGGGTCGGCCAACAATGCAGACCACCCTAGAGCTGGGGGAGCCAATGAAAATGGATTCAATGCGATAGATCGGCGAGATCTTGTGACCTTTGGATCGACGGAGCGACTGAATCACGACTTGCTAGTGTGCTACGATGCGAGTGTGGCGCCTGAACGGGGTTACGCGGGCAGGCATCCAATAGAGGAAGAGTGATGCTTTACGACCCGGAGAAACATTAATACCAAAAGAGGAATGCATCAACTTGCCATAAAGATAGGCTGGTTAAGACAGAACGCGTCCCGCATTCATTATGTGATTGACTACATCACACCTGGTACGAATTTTACCGCCAAGGTTCGAAAGTTCGCGCGATAGAACTCCGGGCCCGTTATCACACACTTAACAAGTGAAAGCTGCTGACCATCAGGCAGCATATTGTTGAGAGAATACGGATACTATCTGACGCTAAGAGAAGTCTAGAGCGGAGGGAGAGATGGGTCAGAGAAAATCAACAGTTTCCCTCTGACCCATCTCGACTCTTTCAAGACCCTTCAGTTACTGTCGAACACCCCCCCCCCCCCCCCCCCCCCCCCCCCCCCCCCAACCAGAGGAGCTCGAAGTATTTTGGAGAGAAGTCTACGAAGTGCAGCATAGAATGGACGAAGACTCAGAAAATATGAATAACTTCAAGGAGTTATGTGTTGCCCTCATAACACCTGATAAATAATGCCCACCCATCCCTACCGAGGAGGTGAAAAATGTATTAAGAGGTATGAAGAACTATTCCACACCGGGACCAGATTGTATCAAAATCTTCTGGTGGAAGAAGTTTTCTTCAACCCATCAGCATTTGACCCTTATTTTCACCTCATATTTGAAGTCAGAAGAGCCGATTCCGGAGTGGTTGGTGGAAGGGCACAAAATACTCTTGCCGAAAATAGGCAACTTAGCTGACCCGAAGAATTACAGGCCAATAACTTGTCTGAGCATAATTTATAAGATATTCACAGCTATCCTAAATGATAGGATTGTTCGGGCAATTGAACCTGTGTGGCAAGAAATATATGAACAGCGAGGCTCAAAGAAACGCGAAGCCGGATGTCGGGAGAACCTGCTCATCGATAGATGTGTCTGCAAAGATGCAGAATTCTACCAGCGTGACCTATCGATGGCCTGGATTGATTATCGGAAAGCTTTCGATTCGACCTTCCATAGACACATCATCTGTCTTTTGGAAATCTTAAAGGTTCATCCGCAAATAGTTAGGTGCATAGAGAGATTGATGCCGCTTTGGAAACCCAGATTTACTATCTCATCTTGAAAAAATCGTGTGACAACTGACAAGGTCACCTTTCAGAGAGGTGTCTTTCAGGGCGACACCATGAGCCCACTCCTCTTTTGCCTTACATTATTGCCGCTATCTCTAGCACTTCGCCATTCCGACGGGTACTTTTGCGGCAAACCTGCAGATCAAAAGTACAAGGTCACGTATGTATTTTACATGGACGATCTTAAGATCTATGCTAAAAACAAAGACCAACTACATCTAGCTCTAGGGATTGTCGAATGATATACTAAGGAAATTGGAATGAAAGTTGGGTTAGACAAATGCGCCAAGGTTTATTTAAAGCGAGGAAACCTTAATGGCATCCCTGAAGATCCTTAGCTCCTTGATAGAAGCGCTATACGACACCTTTGCGCTGGAGATACTTATACATACCTGGGCGTGGCACAAAGCCGCATTCAGGATGTGCCATCTATAAAGGATACTCTCCGAAGCAGATACAAACGTTTCATCCGACAGATTTAGTCTTCCGAACTGTCGGCGAGGAACAAAGTATCTGCAACGAACATGCTTGCCGTCCCGGTACTACTCTATTCATTTGGAGTAGTTCCATGGACGAAGAACGAGCTCAGATCCCTTGATATCGGGACAAGAAAGTTTATGCACATGAACAAAAGCATGCATCTTAAGTCTTCCGTTCCGCGACTTTACATCTCACGTCGTCAAGGTGGTCGCAGAATATTGAGTCTTCTGTACAAAGCAGCGGAGGAGGCTGCTGAAACACTCGGACTTGACTACAGAATTAGGGTTGAGCAAAATGCATCAAATCTTATCTATCTCGAGTACTTACTACTGAAAGCCCGGATTAAGAAAGCACAAGAGAAAAACTTTCGTGAACAGCTCCTCGATGAGAGGATGCACGGTACCTTCCACAGAAATGTGAAGGATCAGTCAATGTCTTGTGAGCTAACGTTTGCTTTCCTTAAATCACCCGAATTGAAGTTTGGTACGGAGGGTTTCATTTTTGCATGCTAAGACGGTGTCATTTCCACCTTAACATACCGTCGCCACATTTTGAGCCAAGACATTCCTGATGATAGCTGCAGGACATGCCATGCACACCCCGAGCATTTAACTCATATACTATCTAGTTGTCCAACTCACGCGGGAACGACCTACATTCAAAGGCACAATGCGGCACTAAGAGTGCTT
>NC_046662.1:144484307-144487369 GCF_010883055.1 Belonocnema kinseyi
TGGTTCTTCTTGACTTCGAGAATCGAACCATGTTCGTTATCGAATTTTCGGCACCAGCTGACAAAAACATCATAGCCAAGGAGAATGAAAAGAAAGAGAGGTGTCGAAACCTTATAAGAGAGTTGCAACGATTGTACCCGGAATATTCTGTTAAACTAATCGTCCTTATCATCGGCGCTCTTGGAGGTGCCAAGCTTTCACTTGCTAATGGCCTAAAAAGCATCCCTGCGTGTCAACAATATGCTAGAACACTTGCGGGAAAAATTCAGAAGGCGGTTGTCCTTGGGTCGCTCCGTGTTCTAAGGGTGCACGAGGCTTTTGCTGGATCGTCGTATTGATTCCTTTACAGACTGTAACCACCTATCTCACGGTTGTGAGACGTGATTGTGGCTGAAATTTCACCGCAATTTCGCTGGAAGCGGCTGCAATTTTTCAGATTAGCACCCGCTCCCGGCGAAATCTTGCGGTGGTCCTTATGATAAATTTTTATATATATATATACAGGGTGGACAATCTGCGGCTTACATACATGGCGACTTCAATGCTACCCGAATTGCACAACAGCAGGGGAGAAGCCATTATATAGGAAGCCATTATACTTAAAATGGATACAAGTGTCAAAAAAATATAGGTAATGTTATATAGTGCTTACAAATACTAAAAGTGTTTAAGTAATAATGAAGTGAAACTTGTGAACTGAGAAGTAAAAGTCATTTTTTTCTATGCCAATAATATTATGGAATGTCTGCTGAGTGACAAATACTATAAAATAGTAATAATAGTCTGCGCTTCTAGTGGGCAAAGAGTGAATTGTGTTTAACGCTTATTTTCACTGTATAAAAAAGGTATGTTATGAATAGACATGATATTTTTTTAAATAAAGTGAATAAAATATTACATGCGTAAACTTTAAATTAACATCACTTACATTTACTTACAGCGATTAGTGCAAAGAGGTGAATCTGGACATAACCTCGAAATAATGACAGATTGGTCCGGCATGTTTATTATAGTTTCGATTGATTATTATTTATCAAAGAAATGTTTTGTGGTTTTGTATGTTTATCACTGACAGTGTCGACAGCAATAATTTAAATAATAATTACTTATTAACAATTTAACAATCATTACTTAATAATAATTTAAATAAGTTAAACATTATTTCTGAATTTAATAATTGATCACCATTATTTTTCCACAGATCGATCCTAGAAGAAATACAAATCAGGAAATGCAGACGGAATTGGTGCATTCCAATCAACATTTTTGAAAAATCGTTATGTCTGGACCTTATCCCAAGACTGGGGATTGATCAGCCGAAAGTTAATTATCTGAGTCGTTTGAATGGTATAGGCGTATCAAGAAGATAACTCGAAGCAATTTAACTTGCCCAAATTTTAATTGATACAATTTTGAGAGATTTTCTTATTTTCGAAAATGTTTTCTCTGGACCCCATCTCAAAATTTGGTTTGATCAACCAATAACATAAACACTTGTTGGCGATATGATTGTATCAGTAATAAATTCAGAAGAGATATTTTAGGCCGATATTTACATTCGAATTTTTGTTTTATTTATTCTATTTTCGAACTTGCTATATCTGGATCTGATTTCCAAATTGGCATTTGTTCAGCACCTAAAAGCAATTTTAACTAACTTTGATGATATCGGTGTATCTAAAAAAAATCTCCAAGCAATTTAACAAGCCCAAATTTTAATTAATTAACTTTTTAGGGATTATTTTCATTTTAGAAAATGTTTTTTCTGGACCAGCTTTTTCTGTAATTATTGTATTTTCGAAATTGCTATATCTGGATATGGTTTGCAAACTGGCATTTGATCAGCCACTAGAATTACTTCTTCTTATTTTCTGATATGGGGCCGTTCATAAACTACGTTACCAATTTCGGACCATTTTCGATACCCCCTTCCCCCTCGTTGATAAACGTAGGTTTTTCTGAACACCCCTTCCCCACCTCTCTAAAGTAGCGTAGCCATTGGATGAACATGGTAGGTCTGTCTTTTTCATTGAATTGCATTAAAAAAAAGCAAAAATAATTTAATACTTGATGCTGTTTGCAAATAAACAAAAAATAATATATGGAAAAATAAAAGTAACTATTACTAATTATTTCAAAAAAGAAAAAGTCATAAAAATATGTAGTGTACTATGAATAAAATTTAATTTTGATATACATTTTGAAAGTAGTTCGAACTTTATATTTTTGTGATTTATTTTTCTCATATTATTGATTTCATTATTTTTTAAAGTTACAAACATTATTTTTTCTTAAAATTATTATTGTAACTAATGAAAAAATTAATAATATTAAAGACCTCAATGACAAAAATATTTTTAAAATATACATGATCAGAAGAACTAATAAAAAATATATGACGTTTATTGTATATTGAGGGAATAATTTTGTAAAATGTCAATGAAAAGATTAATAAATGAGAAAGTGCATTTAATATTATTTAATATAATGTATATATTTCTTTTAATTTAACCGAATAACATATATACATTTCTACAGTGCTATCGTTTATTTGTTGCTTAATCTTAAAGCTTTTTTCTCGCTGCATTCAACCCTTGATAATTTTATTTAAAAATAGAGGAGACAAAATTTGGGAAAGTGTAGATCTATAGAATTTAAAGATCTTCAATTTAAAATAGAAAAATTATAAATCTCAAGAAAATTGAAGGCTCTGGACATTTTTGAATGAAAAAAGTGCGTCATGAGTACAGTGCGTTTGTTTATAGATTTTAATAGCTTATAGTCTGTTTATTTTAGAAATGAGGTTTGCAATAATATTATTAACTATTTAATTTAAAAGCTCGTTCAAATTTTAATTTTCAAATAAAATTATTACGGGCTGAATGCAGCGAGAAAAAAGCTTTCAAGATTAAGCAACAAATATATTATTGAACTGTATAAATGTTGTTGTATAAATGTTGAACTGTATAAATGATGTTTGGTTCAATTTAAATAAATATATACATTATATTGAATAATATTAAATCCATTTTCTCATTTATCATTCATGTCACTGACTTTTT
>NC_046662.1:144487469-144489934 GCF_010883055.1 Belonocnema kinseyi
AGGTATTATTATTAGACAGGTCTGTCTGATCATTTAAAGTAGCTATATTATTGATAAATATTAATTTGTAAAATTTACAATGTTCAACACAGAGCCTTGTATTTCAATTTATTTGAATATTGAGAAAGCAACTTCAGAATAAGATGCGGGCGCCACCTAGCAGTTGTGGTTGCTAGGAGAAGCGCCCTTCCGATTTCGTACAGACTGAGTCAGTAACGACGATAGAATTTTATATTTTGTAATGCGACTACATGTCTAAATAAAAAAATATTCGCAAACATGTGCTGCCACCTTCTAATTTATGAAATCTCGGGTTTCTCTGATAGTGTAATCGTTAGCCTTTTTGTGAATTCTTTGTAACCATCCGAATTATTTAAAATCACTTGACTTTTTCGAAAAAATTTAAATATTCAATATTCTTTAAATAATTTTTAATTCCCTCAATTCTCCACATTCATTAAAAAACTATATTGTATTCTTTTAATATTTCGAATTCTCTGAATCATCTTGCATTCTTTCCATTACATTGTTTTTTTTTAATTCTTTGAATTCTTCTGCATTTATAGAATTGTTTAAATATTTGTACAGTCTTTTAACTGATTTGAATTATTTCGGATTCATTAAGTACATATATATATATATATTTTAATATTTTGAATACATTGAATTCTATTTGATTATCTGAATTCGTAATTTCTTTCACGTATATTTCAAGTAATTTTGGAATACATTTATATTCTTTAAATGCTTTTGAATCCTTGGAATTCTTTCAAAGTCTTTGAACTTTTTTTAATTCTTAGAACTTTCTTGAACTCTTTTTTATATCTAAACTGCTTCTGATTCTTGTTAATTTTTTGCATTGCGTTGAATTTTGTTTGAATTTTTTAATTTTTCAAATTGAAATATTAAGTATTACCTAAAATTAAAAGCAACAACGTAAAATTAAAAATTCATTTAATTTTATTGAGTACTTTTGGATTCTTTGGCTTCTCCTAAATTCTTTAAATTCTTTGAATTCTTGAATTCTTTGAATAATTTTCAATTATTTTAGATATTATTTTTCAAAAATCAGGTATTACTTATGACTGAAATTGACAATATGAAAAATTAGTTTGAGAGTTTTTAACTTTTTGAATTGTTTAGGATTGTTTAGGAAACGTCAATGTGTCACACGTCAACAATTTTTTACCATTTTTTACTTCCTACTTCTTTCATATTTTATAAAAAAATATGGTTACTTATGATATTAAAAAGCAAGTAAAGTAAGAAGTAGCGGTGATTTGGCTGACGATTCGAATTTTCTTGTAAAAACTGAATTTTATCCTTTAAAGTAGAAACACGAAAACAAAAGTAATAATTTTGACCTGAACTTAAGAGAACGCGAATATTTATATTATTTAAAAAATACATTTGGATTATTTACTGCTTATAAATTCTTTGAATTCTTTTGAATTCTTTTAATTCTTTTGTAAATTTAAATTGTTTCGAATTTTTTTATTGTTTGCATTCTGTTGAATCATTTCAATTTCTTTGAATTTTTCAAATTCGAATATTAATTACAGTTTAAAATTAAAAACAACTAACTAAAATTAAAAATATATTTGAATTCAAGGAATCCTTCTAAATTCTTTTTAATTTTTTTAATTATTTGAATTCGCTTGAAATCCGTGTAAATTTTTCAGTTCTTTGCACTCTGTTACATAGTTTTCATGCTTTTAATTAAAAAGTGAACTATTAATTAAAATCCTCATTGATATTTTCAAATAAAGATGTGTTTATTTGAATTCTTCGAATAAATTTTGATTATTTTATTTCTTTATAATTATTTTGAATTATTTTTCATTTCTTATTTCTGTTAAATCTTTGAAATTGATAGAATTCTTTTAAATCTTTTGACTTCTTAGAATACTTTTCGGATCTCTTCAATTCTCTGAATATTTTTGAATTTTTTGCAATCTGTTGACTTGTATTTACGCTTTAACTGTTTTCATTTGTTTGAATTAGAAAATTAAGTATTACTTAATATTGATAATAAAAAATGAAAATTAAGATGAGCTCATTTTAATTCTTTGAATTATTTAAAATTATTTTTAATGCTTTTGAATTCTTTAACATATTTTTGAAATCTTTTTAATTTTATTAATTCTTTGAATTCTTTGGTATATTTACACTTTTTTTATTGTTTGCATTCTGTTGAATCCTTTGATTTTTTTAGTTCTTTAAATACAAATATTATTACTACAAATTAAAAGCTAAGAGCTCATACTAAAAAGTCATTTCAATTAATTGAATAATTTTTTAACTCTTTGAATTTTTCAATTTCTTTTTAATTCTTTTGAATTCTTTGATTTCGTTTAACTTTGTTCAGTGGAAGCTTCTAATGTGTCCCCTAAGGGTTTACATTTTTCTTACATCTTCTTTATTCCTTTACACACCCTCCACACACTTACTTGGTGGTGGAAGGG
>NC_046662.1:144490034-144491471 GCF_010883055.1 Belonocnema kinseyi
ACCGAGACTCTTCCAGAGTGCGAGGCGGGAATCGAACCCGCAAGCCGAAGGAGTGGGTCCAAAGCCTACGCTTTAGCCCCCACGACCATCGTCCCACTCTTCGTTTAACTTTGTTTGTCTTCTTTTTGTATTCTATTAAATTCTTTACAATCTGTTGGATTGTTTTCATGCGTGAATTTTTTTAATTCTTTAAATTCAAAAATTAATTGAAATATTTTGAATATTTTTAAATTTTCTAAATTCTTTTGGATACGTTTAAAAGTCTTTAATTTGCAAATAAAGGCCCACTTTTTACTCAATGACAAATTTAAGTGTAGAGTAAAGTATAGAACATCTTTTTTTATGATTCTTTGAACTCCTTTGAATTCTTTGAATTCTTTTGACTTTGAATTTTTTGAATTCTTTGGATTCTTTGCATCCTTGTGAATCATTTGAACTTTTTTAAATTCTGTTTATTCTTTAGAATTTTGTGCAATGCGTGGAACTGTTTTGGTGCTTTGAACTATTTGAAAACTTTGAATTCAAAAATTAAGTATTGCTTAAGATCAATATTAACAACTTAAAATTACGACGATTTTGTTTGAATTCTTTCAAACGTTTCGTATTCTTTTAACTCTTTTGAATTCTTCAGATTCTTTGGACATTTTAATACTTCCAAATCATTTGAACTCGTCGAAATTCTGCGTATCATTTAGAACTCTGCGATCTGTGGCACTGTTTTGGTGTTTTGAATTTTTTTAAACCTTTAAATTCAAAAATGAAATATTGTTTAACATTAATATTAACAACTTGAAATTACGAAGATTTCGTTGGAATTTCTTAAAACCATTTGGATTCTTTGAATCCTTTAAATGCTTTTGAATTCTTTTGAATCCGTTTAAAATTCATCCACATGTAAATAAAGAATCACTTATTGGTTTAAAAAAATGCAGTATTTGACAGTAAATTTATAATTTAGATCTTTCAAATTTATTTTATTTATTTACAAAAAACTACAATAATTATTTATTTCACTAAGGAAAGACAACCGCCCTCATCCACACTCTGGCCTTCCATTTGTTAAAGCGTAGAACATCTTTTTTTGATTCATTGAATACTTTTGGCAAGACATGAGCAGGACTAAGTAAATATCCGGCCCATTAAGGCAAGATGTGAGTAGGACTTCGTAAATATCCGGCCAATTAGGGCAAGACATTAGAAGAATTTAGTGAATATCCGGCCAATTAAGGAAAGCCATGAGCAGTACTTAGTAAATATCCGGCCAATTAAGGCAAGACTTGAGCAGGGCTTAGTAAATATTCGGCCAATTAAGGCAAGACATGAGCAGTACTCAGTAAATATCCGGCCAATTAGGGCAAGACATGAGCAGTACTCAGTAAATATCCAGCCAATGAAGTCAATATATGTGCAGGACTTAGTAAATTTCCGGCCAATTAA
>NC_046662.1:144491571-144493336 GCF_010883055.1 Belonocnema kinseyi
AAGACATGAGCACGACTTTAGTCAATATCCGGTCAATTAAGGCAAGACAGGTGCAGGACTTAGTAAATATCCAGCCAATTAAGGCAAGGCATGAGAAGTACTAAGTAAATATCCAGCCAATTAAGGCAAGACATGCGCAGGGCTTAGTGAATCTCCGACCAAATAAGGCAAGACATTGGCACGACTTAGTAAATAGCCGGCCAATTAAGGCAAGACATGAGCAGTACTTAGTAAATATCCAGCCAATTAAAGCAATATATGTGCAGGCCTTAGAAAATATCCGGCCGATTAAGGCAAGACATGAGCAGTACTTAGTAAATATTCGGCCAATTAAGGCAAGACATGTGCAGGACTTGTCAACATCCGGGCAGTGAAGGCTTAATTAATAACCTAAAGTAAGGACTTGAAGTAAGAGATTTGCATGAAATAATTAAACAAATTTAATTCGATTTTAGGCTGATGCTTATTCAATGACATTTGTTCTACCAAGCCAAGAAAAAGGCAAACTGACAGGTGTAGTCAAAAGCAAACGCAGTAAGTGACTGACAACAATTTTTCATATTATTTGAAATGCATCACGTCCGGATTTTTTAGGCAAAATATTTCTTAAAAATCTCTTTCTAATTTTAAAAATAACTAAATAATCTTTAATTAGAGTTATTTGCTTAAAAATCAGTTTTTTAGATAAAATTATTTCAAGCATAGAAAAATTTACTTTCAAACTTGGAAAAAGTAGAGTTGTAGAGAATGTTTTCCGAGACACATAAGTTATAAAGTGATAAAAGAAGCGAGTAGTGAAAAAAATTATTTGAAGAAAAACACGATTAAACTAAAATAGGAAAAAAACACTATTTTTCCAGAGATCTGACTTATACATGAACTACCTTCAAAAATATTACATTGTCAGAATAAGCATTTGAAATTTACAATTTACTAATAATAAATTCCAAATTTAACTATTTTCAAAATAAGAGCTTAAAAGCTAACAATTATTTCAGATTTAAAAAAATTAAAAGTATGAAAAATTAAATGATTTCCAAACTAAAAATCCTCAAAATTTTAAAAATTGAAGAAACAAATATTTCAAAGTCATATTATTTTAAACAATTTTAAACTAGAAACGTTAAAAATTTAAATATTTAATTATTTCAAACTGAACACTGCTTCAATTAGAAGTTAAATTAATTTCATTTTGAATAGTTTGAATATCCTTGAAAAGCATCAATATTTTATTTGAAAATCTTGAGAAATCAAGAAGTTGTTTTAAATTTGTTCAAATTTACAATTATTTTTGAAATTTTTTCAAAACTTCTAAATATCTTTTTAAATGAATCGATTTCATACAAAGGATTTCAAAGCTTTTTAAGAATTGTGAAAGGCTTCAAAATAATAAAAACATTTTCTTAAGAATCTTAGGAAAACTATACATTATTTTTTATGTTTTTTTTTTATTTGCAGAATTTAAAAAAGCAAGAAAAATGCAATTAATTAAAAAAAATATTTATCAAATTTTTTTTGCAATTTTTAGAAAATTCTGAAAATTGAAAAAAATTTCTATAAATTATTCCAGATTCTCTTTGACTTTCTTCTAAATGTTTTAAAATTTTTTAAATATTTTCTTAAAATAATTATTCGAAATAAAAAATGATATTCAATTTCCCTGGGAATGGATGTATAACAGGGAAAGATAAAAAAGACAGGAATGAACAAAAAGAAGGAGTAATAGTAGAAGAGGCTATGATGGGAGGAGAGAAATGGAAGGTAG
>NC_046662.1:144493436-144501184 GCF_010883055.1 Belonocnema kinseyi
AAAGGATAAGATTGTAAAAAATATATAGATGTAAACGGAAAGATTGTAAGGAATGGAAGTCATGTAAACCCTTAGGGGACACATTATGAATAAAGAAGATATCGCTAAATATTGAATAGATATACTTATTCTTAAATTAAACAATTTAAAATTGGATGGGTTAAAAAATAAGTATTTCAGACTGAAAAAATATTTTTGACTTAATCGAAGCCTTAAATTACGAGAATATTATTATGAAGCTATTTTTAAGTTTAAAAAAGTTTATGAACTTTTAATCGGGCATTTAAATTTTATTATGACTAAGTCTTTCGAATTAAATCAGTTTGAGTTTTATCGTTAAAATCTGGAAATTCTTAAATTTTGAACAGATTTACAATCTTTTTGTCAAATAAATTATTGTTTACTTTTAATACTTAAAGTACAGTTCCATTTCAAAATTATTCATTTATGCATTTGTTTATTAAATTTTTTTCAAAACATCACAAAATTGATCAAACGATTATAAATTTTTATGAAGATTTCATGAAGCTCCTAATTAAAAAAGTTGACATAGAAAAAAATGAATTTTTCTGTCAATAAATGCCTGATTAACGCATTTTTTTAAAAAAAATCATAAAATTGATTTAAAAAATTATAAATTTTGCTGAATTTATGTGAGCTTCCTAATTAAAAAAGTTTGACATAGAAAAAACGAGTTTTATGTAGACAAATACCTGATTCATGTATTTGTTGATTAAATTTGTTTGAAGAAATCATAAAATTTATTAAGTTATTATGATTGTTGCTGAAACTATCATGAAGTTAGCAACTGAAAAGACGGGCATAGAAATACCGAATTTTTCGGCCGACAAATGCCCGGAGAAAGCATTTGTTTATTAAATTTGATTAAAAAATCATTAGAAAAATCACCAAATTATGAATATTGTTAACATGATCACAAATTTTCTGATTAAGACAAAAAATTACATCGAAAACAACGAATAGTTCTATCGAAAAATGCCTGATTACTGCATTTGTACATTAACTTTGTTTATAATATAAACAATTATAATCATAAGAGACATTTTTTTATATAATGTTGTTTCCACTCAAATTTCGTGCAATATAACTTCAAAAATCATATATTTATGGATTTTGAACCAAAAAAGTCATTTTTTTCCCACTGTGCAGCCCACCTTTAGGTACGAAACCAATATATATATATATATATCATTTTTTTAACACATTTACATAATTGAGAACCTCTGAAATACTTTTAAATAGCCGAATGAAATAATTTTTGATTTCCCAATATTTTTTGATGGTATCAAAGTTTGAATTTTCGATTTTTCAAAAATAATCAAAAAGTTGTTATAATAATTTTGCAGGACATTTAAAAACAAACAATTTTCTTTTCTTGACTCTTTTTCATATCGGGCGTTATTTTACTTAAAATTTTCATTTTAGTGTGTTTTTTGGAATTTTGTATATGCTATAACTCCAGTAAATTTGGCTTTCATAAAAAAAGTCATTAGGATCAATTGTATGTTTTTTCGAAAACTATGAATATTCGTAGAGAAATTTTTTGAATTTAAAAAAAAAGGTCTCAAAAATATTCAAAACATACTCACTTTTTGAATTTCCATCCAAAATGGCTGTCTAACGAACTTGACCTTTATTTCAAGATACTAAAAGAATTTACGAAAATAAAATGCAATCAGTCAATTCTTTCGAAATTTATCGTGCTAACAAAAAAACCACCCACGGAGGGACAGACAGACACATTCGTAAAAACCTGTTATTTGGATTCAGGGCGTCTCAAAACGTGGACATTTGACAATAACTGGAGGGATCAAATTTTACACAAATCTAATACCTTCTCTGATGAGAATGTAAATAATTTCTGTCAACAATTTTCCAGTTTAAATGCTCTTAATTTTCGATTATTTAAGTCTTCAAGACTTCCCTTTAAAATTCTTAAATTTGGAAATTTACGCTTAAAAATAAAAATCTTAATTGGAAAGTCTTCAAAGAAAAAGATTATAAAATTACGTATTGTAAAATGAATGATATCATAATTGGAAAAATAACAATTTAACTAATTATTTTAAAACATTATTTTAAATGATAATTATTTATTTCATTTTATTATAGCTTAAAATCAAAGCTGATTAGACAAATTTGTATAAAATAAAAAAATGAATGGCATTATACTAAAAAAAACTTCCAAACTAGTGCTTTAACTCGATAAACATTAAAAATGAAAGCATTTTTACAGAGAACCTTGAAGCTTAAACAAAGGCGAACTTCACTTAAAACTGAGCAAATTTATAATCACCAAAAACTGTGATTTTGAAACGTTTTTGTAATCAAAGCCTTCACCGTTTTTATTATTTAAAATAAATTTAAATCATTCAAAAAACTAATTACATTTAAATTTCTAATTATACATTCAAACATTTAATCAACATGTAAATTCAGAACACTAAAATTGTAACCTTTTAAAATTACCGAAATCAATGATTTATTTACTAATGTATCCATTTCATTTACATAGTTTATTTTATTCTTTTTTTTTATTTTAAATCGAAGTATAAATTTTTTAATTTAAAATCTTCTTTTAGCATTATTATTTATATGTGAAATTTTCCAATCAAATATTTTTTAATTTGAAATGATGTATTTGATTAAGCCTTCAACTAAAAACCGGAAAATTTTAAAATATAATATAAAAAAAATTAAAGCAAAGTATACGCAACAAGATTTTTGTAATATGATTCCATTTTTTTTAATTGCACAACTTTAAACTTTAGAGTTCGAAATTACTTTACATTTACATAAAAAATTATCAAATTCAAAACTGACTATAAAGGCTTTTTATTTGACATTTTGAAATATTAAATAGCGGAATGGTCTTGTTATTTTGAATAATTATTTAAATTTTAAACCACAATATTTTCAAATTAAAAATTTAAAACCTACAAGACTTAATCTAAAAATAATTTAGGAAAAAAATGTAATTTTAATACCTTAGTTTAAATTGTTTTAGAATAGCGCATTCAAAGCCATAATTGTGAAAGAAAATTATAGAAATTTTAAAGATGGCAAATATATTATTGATGAGGATCATAGAATTAATTCCAATGATAGTAAAAAAAAAGTTACAGGCTTCAACAATTTCGGATTATGTAAGTGTTTTTAGTTAGAAACTTACATTTTTATTCCAAAATAATTAGATTACAAACAAGATTTTTTTTTATTTTACGTTACATTGAAGTTTTCAATTCAAAATTATAATTTTTTCAACAAAAATCATTATAATTTGAACACGATTTAGAATTGGTTAGTAAATTTGGTTTATATTGGGACTTGTTTAGATTTCAAAGAATATTCACAACTTTCCAACAATTTTAGATTATGTTGAAGTTTTCTTACTAGAAATCTTAATTTAAAAAATCAATAGATTAAAAAAATAATTGCCTTTTTTGAATTTTGGTACAATTGTAGGTTAAGCTAGTGATTTTTAATGTGGACTTAAAAGAAGATTTACATTTATGGAACAAGAATTTACAAATGTAATTTCACATTATATTACCTAGTTACCATAACCCATAGTAACCTTTATATCCTTCATCTGAGATGAAAGAGACTCGTTGACGAAACCAAAAGCACCTTTGGTTTGAACGAAGCACCAGGATGCCAAGGAACAGATTCCGAAGGCTGCTGTTGCGAAGCACCTCCGATGCTTCCTAATCCCGAAGACGAACCTCCACCCTTGACACGGATAGTAATCTATATTTAGGTACACGATCCACGTATTTAAATATATTTCAAGCACCTTTTAATAAGATGATAATAAAATTAAAGCTTCCTAGGAGCAGGCCTTTGGAAAAAAAACGCAAAAACCTGGGAATTTCTGTGAAAAGAAACTGTAAAAATAATCAGGGCTGTCATACAGTCACTGCTGGTAACTTTAAAGGATCGTATACGATATTTAAAACACGTCAGGCATTTACAAAACCTTTTAATTGAAAATATTTTCTGGAATTTTTAAAGATTCCAAGAAATTATTAAATCATTTTGATAATTTAAAGGCATTTCAAAGCCTTTCAAATATTTTAGTATGCATTTTCTAGAATTTCTGAAGATATGGAATGATTTTACAGGAACTGTAAGGTTTTAAGATATATTAAAAGATTTGTAAGTATTTTTATACTGTTTACAGGAATTGACTTGCATTTTTTAACCAATTATTAAATTAATCCGGAGGGTCAATTAATAGAGTCATCCAATAATTATTACAAATCCCACGATATTTTTAAAATCTTTGAAAAGTTATAAACGATTCAGAAGGATTTTTAATATTTTATATTAGTTTAATATTTTACAAAGAAATTTTGTGTTGATTACAGTAATTTAATGAAATTTCAAACTATTTCAAATATTTGAGGATACTGTAAGAGACTCCTAGCATTTTCAATAGTTTTAGAAACTTTCCAGGGACTTCAACAGATATCGAAGGATTTAACTACTTAAAGAAATTTTAAACAATTTTCAAAAAATTTTTATTTATTTCAAAAGCTTGAAGGGATTTCAAAGCCTTGGAAATATTTTGGAATATTTAAAAAAATAATCAGGCATTTTCAAGGGACTTAAACATTTACAAAGTATTTTCAAGGTTTCTAATAATTTTAAGGGATTTCAAAGAATGTACATGCTTTTTCTAATACAATCATTTTTGTTATTGTTTAATAAAGTTTCAGATAAAATATAATAGAAATTTTAAAGTATATTAATAGGTTTCTTAAACCTTATAACATTGATGTTTCTTGATATTATCATTTAATGAAAACAAAACACTTTTTTAGAATATTTGTCGAAGAAAAAAATCTGTCAGACTGTGGTATTGCAATCTTAAATTTTGATTTCTAGGCGAAAGGATAAATTTTGGGATGAAGCATTTTTATTGTTGTTTATAGAACTTAAACATTTAGATAAACTTTACGAAAATCCCGTGGAACAATTAAAAATTCAAATTTCGATCCTAATTTCTCAAAATAGAGGAAAAAGTCGCAAAAATGATTTTTTATTTTTAAAAGTTCTAAACAATTTTGTTTCAACAATTTTTTTATAGAACTTGAGAATTAAGTGTAATTTTACGAAAATACATTGCAAAAATGTAATATTCAAATTTTGATTCAAACGACTCAAAATACAGGAAAAAATATCGATGATTCAAAATATGAAAAAAATCTCGAAAACGGAATTATAATTTTTAAAAAGTCCTCAATAATTTTATTTGAATAATTTTGTATTGGACTTGACAATTTAGTTTAATTTTAAGAAAATACGGTGGAAATAGAAAATTTAATTTTCGATCTGAACGTTTGAAAATACAGGGAAAAAATCTCTAAACAGTAATGATAATTTTTGAAGAAAAAAAACTAAAAAAAAAATTATTTTTTAATTTTTGGTAGGGCTTGATAATGCAGTTTAATTTGACGCAAATACAGTGGAAAAATAGAACATTTTAATTTTGGATCCAAACGATTTAAAATACGTGGAAAAATCTCAGGAAAGAATTATAAGTTTTGAAAAGTCCTAAATAATTTTATTTTAACAATTTTTTATAGAACTTGACAATTAAGTTTAATTTAAAGAAAACACAGTGGACAAATAGAAAGTTCAAATTTTAATTCAAACGTTTAAAAATGGAGCAAAAATGTCAAAAAGCAATGATAACTTTTGAAAAATCCTGAATAATAACTTTATTTTGGCAATTTTTTTTTGGATTTGACAATTTAATTTAATTTATTGAAAATACTGTGGAAAAGTTTAATTTTCATCTAAACGATTTAAAATACAGGAAAAAATCTGAAAAAGAAATTATAACTTTTTAAAAGCTTATAAAATTTTATTTGAAATTTTTTTTTTGGACTTGACAATTTATTTATTTAGATTTTATCCATTTTTTGGCAGAGCTTGTAATTTTAGTTTAATTTTCACTGCAGAAAATGAAAAAATGTAAATTTTGATTTGGACGATTCAACATACAGGAACAAAATTCAAAAAAGGGTTTGTAATTTTTGAAACGTCCTTTAAAATTTATTTTTTCCATTTCTTTGTAGGGCTTGACAATTTAGTTTAATTTTACGAAAATGCAGTAAAAAATAGAAAATTCTAATTTCGATCCAAACGATTTATATAACTTTTTAAAAGTCCTCGAAAATATTATTTTAACAATTTTTCGTAGGATTCGACAAATAACTTTAATTTTACAAAAATTCAATTTAAAAAATATATAATTCAAATTTCGATCTAAATTATTTATAATACAGGAAAAAATCATGAAAAGTCCGAAAACATTTGATTTTATCCATTTTTTAGAAGGGCTTGTCATTATAGTTTCATTTATCGAAAATACTGTGGAAAAATAAAAGATTCAAATTTTGATCGAAATTAATCAAAATTCAGGAAAAAATCTCAAAAAAGAATGATAACTTTCGGAAAGTCCATAAAATGTTCTTTCATCCATTTTTTGGTATGGCTTGAAATTTTAGTATAAATTTACGAAAATACAGTGGAAAAATGGAAATTTAAAATTTCGATCCAAGCGCTTCAAAATACTTATAAAATCTTCAAAAAGGAATTCTAATTTTTGAAAAGTCATACAAAATTTTCTTTTTTTGTAGGGCTTGGCAATGTAGTTTATATTTACGAAAAGACATTGGAAAAAAGAACATTTAAATGTTGGATCCAAACGATTCAAAATACAATCATAAATCATGCAAAGTCCTACAAAATTTGATTTTATCCATTTTTTGGTAAGGTTTAACAATGTAGTTTAATTTTACAAAAATAAAGTGGAAAATTCACATTTCGATCAAAACGATTCTAAATACTTGAAAAAGTCTCAAAAAAAAATTATAATTTTAGAAATCATAAAAAAATTTATTTTTTCCATTTTTTGGAAGGGCTTGTCATTTTAGTTTAATTTTACGAAAGTACAGTGGCCAAATAGAAAACTAAAATTTCGATTCTAACGATTCAAAACACTTGGAAATCTCTGAAAAAGTAATTATAGCTTTTGAAAAGTCCTAAAAAGTTTATTTTAACCATTTTTATAAGACTTGACAATTTAGTTTCATTTTTCAAGAAATACAATGGAAAAACAGAAAATTCAAATTTCGATCCAAAGGATGCAAAATACAGGGAAAAATATGAAGAAAGTTATTATAAATTTTGAAAAGTCCCACCAAATTTTTTAAATCTATTTTTTGGCAGAGCTTGTAATTTTATTTTAATTTATCGGAAATACTGTGGTAAAGTAGAAAATTGAAATTTCGAGCGGAATGAATCAAAATACAGGGTAAACTACGTTACCAATTTCGGACCATTTTTGATACCCCCTTCCCCCTCGTTGATAACCGTAGGTTTTTCTGAACACCCCCCCCCCCCACCCTCTATCTAAAGTAGTAGTAAAGTAGTAATGTAGCTAATGAAAAAATTAATAATATTAAAGACCTCAATGACAAAAATATTTTTAAAATATACATGATCAGAAGAATTCATAAAAAATATATGACGTATATTGTATATTGAGGGAATAATTTTGTAAAATGTCAATGAAAAGACTAATAAATGAGAAAGTGTATTTAATATTTTTTAATATAATGTACAGTCTGTCAAGTTAAAGCGTGGGTGGCTTTACTCGCAGTCGGTAAGGTGTATCGACATGATTTTGGTGTCAAAATATTAAGAAGAGCTCC
>NC_046662.1:144501284-144502357 GCF_010883055.1 Belonocnema kinseyi
AGGGAGCTCTTCTTAATATTTTGACACCAAAATCATGTCGATACACCTTACCGACTGCGAGTAAAGCCACCCACGCTTTAACTTGACAGACTGTATATATTTCTTTCAATTTAAACGAATATCATATATACATTTCTACAGTGCAATCATTTATTTGTTGCTTATTCTTGAAAGCTTTTTTCTCGCTGCATTCAACCCTTGATCATTTTATATAAAATTTTTAATTTAAAGGAGATTTTAAATTAAATATTTAATTATATTGTCTGAAACCTTATTTCTCAAATGAAAAGACTATAAACTATTAAACGCTATAAACAAACGTACCTTACTCATGCCGGACAGTAGGAGGAAATTCACTTTTTTCATTCAGCTTGACGCTCCGAACTTTTGTCTTCTCTATTTGTTTATTAATCATTTTTGTACTTAAAGCATGGAAAAACTGAAATTATGTACATAACAATTTTTGACGCTTTGATACTGATCAGGAAAACTTTATATTGTTATTAAATGTCATTCCTACATTAAGGGGAAGTACTTTTAGCAAAAAAAATGTTTACCGATAATAATACTTTGTTCATACTTTGACTGGAAAAATTATTAATAAAAAAATAGAGGAGACAAAATTTCGGAAAGTCAAGATCTATAGAATTTAAAGATCTTCAATTTAAAACAGAGAAATTATAAATCGCAAGAAAATTGAAGGCTCTGAACATTTTTGAATGAAAGAAAAGAATTTCCTCAAACAGTGCGTCATGAGTACAGTACGTTTGTTTATAGATTTTAATGGCTTATAGTGTGTTTATTTTAGAAATGAGGTTTGCAATAATATTATTAACTATTTAATTTAAAAGCTCCTTCAAATTTTAATTTTTAAATAAAATTATTACGGGCTGAATGCAGCGAGGAAAAAGCTTTCAAGATTAAGCAACAAATATATTATTGACTGTATAAATGTTGTTGTATAAATGTTAAACTGTATAAATGATGTTTGGTTCAATTTAAATAAATATATACATTATATTGAATAATATTAAATCCATTTTCTCATTTATCATTCATGTCACTGACTTTTT
>NC_046662.1:144502457-144512702 GCF_010883055.1 Belonocnema kinseyi
AGGTATTATTATTAGACAGGTCTGTCTGATCATTTAAAGTAGCTATATTATTGATAAATATTAATTTGTAAAATTTACAATGTTCAACACAGAGCCTTGTATGTCAATTTATTTGAATATTGAGAAAGCAACTTCAGAATAAGATGCGAGCGCCACCTAGCAGTTGTGGTTGCTAAGAGAAGCGCCCTTCCGGTTTCGTATAGACTTAGCCAGTAACGACGATAGAATTTTATATTTTGTAATGCGACTACATGTCTAAATAAAAAAATATTCGCAAACATGTGCTGCCACCTTCTAATTTATGAAACCTCAGGTTTCTTTGATAGTGTAGTCGGTAGCCTTTAACCATCCGAATTATTTAAAATCACTTGACTTCTTCGAAAAATTGAAATATTTAATATTCTTTAAATACTTTTCAATTCCCTCAATTCTCCACATTCATTAAAAAACTATATTGTATTCTTTGAATATTTCGAATACTCTGAATCATCTTGCATTCTTTCCATTACATTGGTTTTTCTTTAATTCTTCGAATTCTTCTGCATTCATAGAATTGTTTAAATATTTTTTACAGTCTTTTAACTGCCTTGAATTCTTTCGGATTCATTTAGTACATTTATATATGTTTTTTTAATATTTTGAATACATTAAATTCTATTTGATTATCTTAATTCTTAATTTCTTTCACGTATTTTTCAAGTATTTTTGGAATACATTTAAATTCTTTAAATCCTTTTGAATTCTTTGAGTTCTATCGGAATGGCTTACATTCTCTTCAATTCTTTTGAATTTATTAAATTCGAAAATGAAAAAAGGCCAAAAGTTAAGAATTTATTTGAATTCTTTTGAATCTTCGCATTTCTTTAAACTCTTTTGAAACTTGCGGATTCTAAGAATTCTTTTAAATGCTTTTGAATCCTTGGAATTCTTTCAAAGTTTTTGAACTTTTTTAAATTCTTAGAACTCTCTTGAATTCTTTTTTATATTTCTTGATTCTGATTCTTTTTAATTTTTTGCATTGCGCTGAATTTTGTTTGAATTTTTTAATTTTTCGAATTGAAATATTAAGTATTACTTAAAATTAAAAGCAACAACGTAAAATTAAAAATTCATTTAATTTCATTGAGTACTTTTGGATTCTTTGGCTTCTTCTAAATTCTTTAAATTCTTTGAACTCTTGAATTTTTTGAATAATTTTCAATTGTTTTAGATATTATTTTTCAAAGATAAGGTATTACCTATGACTAAAATTGACAATATGAACAATTAGTTTGAGTTTTTTAACTTTTTGAATTGTTTAGAATTGTTTAGGAAACGTCAATGTGTCACACGTCAACAATTTTTTACCATTTTTTTACTTCCTACTTCTTTCATATTTTATAGAAAAATATCATTACTTATGATTTTAAAAAGCAAGTAAAGTAAGAAGTAGCGGTGATTTGGCTGATGATTCGAATTTTCTTGTAAAAACTGAATTTTATCCTTTAAAGTAGAAACACGAAAACAAAAGTAATAATTTTGACCTCAACTTAAGAGAACGCGAGTATTTATGTTATTTAAAAAATACATTTGGATTATTTACTGTTTATAAATTCTTTTAATACTTTTTAATTGGTTAATTTGTTTCAATTCTTTTGAATTCTTTGAATTCTTTGAATTCTTTTGAATTCTTTGAATTCGTTGAATTGTTTTGTAAATTTAAATTGTTTCGAATTTGTTTTATTGTTTCCATTCTGTTGAATATTTTATTTCTTTAAAATTATTTTGAATTATTTTTAATTTCTTATTTCTGTTAAATCTTTGAAATTGATTGAATTCTTTAAAATCTTTTGAATTCTTAGAATACTTTTCGGATCTCTTCAATTCTCTGAATATTTTTGATTTTTTTGCAATCTGTTGACTTGTATTCACGCTTAAACTGTTTTCATTTGTTTGAATCCTTTGATTTTTTTAGTTTTTTAAATACAAATATTATTACTACCAATTAAAAGCAAAGACCTGATACTAAAAAGTCATTTCAATTAATTGAATAATTTTTAACTCTTTGAATTTTTCAATTTCTTTTTAATTATTTTGAATTCTTTGATTTCGTTTAATCTTGTTTGTCTTCTATTTGTATTCTATTAAATTCTTTAAAATCTGTTGCATTGTTTTCATGCGTGAATTTTTTTAATTCCTTAAATTCAAAAATTAAGGATTGCTTATCATTAATATCAAAAACTTAAAATTAGGGAGAGGTCGTTTGAATTTTTTGAATGCATTCGGATCTTGTAAATGCTTTTGAATTTCTTGAAATATTTTGAATACTTTTCAATTTTCTAAATTTCTTGGATACGTTTAAAAGTCTCTAATTTGCAAATAAAGGCCCACTTTTTACTCGATAAAAAATTTATGTGTAGAGTAAAGTATAGAACATCTTTTTTTATGAGTCTTTGAATTCTTTTCAATTCTTTGAATCCGTTTGAATTCTTTTAAATTCTTTGAATTCTTTTGAATTCTTTGAATTCTCTTGAATTCTTTTGAATTCTTTGAATTCTTTACATTCTGGTGAATCATTTGAACTTTTTTAAATTCTGTTCATTTTTTAGAATT
This sequence comes from Belonocnema kinseyi, assembly GCF_010883055.1. Lineage (NCBI taxonomy): Eukaryota > Metazoa > Arthropoda > Insecta > Hymenoptera > Cynipidae > Belonocnema > Belonocnema kinseyi. Next base: position 144,505,050 of record NC_046662.1, read on the forward strand.
TTGTGCAATGCGTGGAACTGTTTTGGTGCTTTGAAATATTTGAAAACTTTGAAGTCAAAAATTAAGTATTGCTTAAGATTAATATTAACAACTTAAAATTACGACGATTTTGTTTGAATTCTTTCAAACGTTTCGTATTCTTTCAACTCTTTTAAATTCTTCAGATTCTTTGGACATTTTAATACTTCAAAATCATTTTAACTTGTCGAAATTCTGCGTATCATTTAGAACTCTTTGCGATCTGCGGCACTCTTTTGGTGTTTTGAATTTTTTAAACCTTTAAATTCAAAAATCAAGTATTTCTTAACATTACTATTAACAACTTGAAATTACGAAGATTTCTTTTAAATGTCTTAAAACCATTTGGATTCTTTGAACCCTTTAAATGCTTTTGAATTCTCTTGAATCCGTTTAAAATTCATTCACATGTAAATAAAGAATCACTTATTGGTTTACAAAAAATGCAGTATTTGACAATAAATTTATAATTCAAATCTTTCAAATTTATTTAATTTATTCACAAAAAACTACAATAAATATTTATTTCACAAAGAAAAGACAACCGCCCTCATTCAACCTCTGGCTTTCCATTTGTTAAACTGTAGAACATCTTTTTTCATGATTCATTGAATACTTTTGGCAAGACATGAGCAGGAATAAGTAAATATCCGGCTAATTAAGGCAAGACATGTGCAGGGCTTAATAAATATCCGGCCAATTAGGGCAAGGCGTGAGCAGGACTCAGTCAATACCCGGCAAATTAAGGCAAGACATGAGCAGGAGTTAGTAAATATCTGACTAATTAGGGCAAGACGTGAGCAGGACTTAGTAAATATCCGGTCAATTAAGACAAGACATGTGCAGGACTTAGTAAATATCTGCTCAATTAAGGCAAGGCATGAGCAGGACTTAGTAAATATCCAGCCAATTAAGGCAAGGCATGAGAAGTACTTAGTAAATATCCAGCCAGTTAAGGCAAGACATGCGAAGGGCTTAGTAAATATCCGTCCAATTAAGGCAAAACATTAGCACGACTTAGTAAATATCCAGCCACTTAAGGCAAGACATGAGCAGTACTCAGTAAATATCCAGCCAATTAAGTCAATATATGTGCAGGGCTTAGTAAATATCCGGCCAATTAAGGCAAGACATGAGCAGTACTTAGTAAATATCCAGTCAATTAAAGCAATTTATGTGCCAGCCTTAGAAAATATCCGGCCGATTAAGGCAAGACATGAGCAGTACTTATGTTAGTAAATATTCGGCCAATTAAGGCAAGACATGTGAAGGACTTGTCAACATCCGGGCAGTGAAGGCTTAATTAATAACCTAAAGTAAGGACTTGGAATAAGGGATTTGCATGAAATAATTAAACAAATTTAATTCGATTTTAAGCTGATGTTTATTCAATGACCTTTATTCTACCAAGGCAAGAAAAAGCCAAACTGACAGGTGTAGTCAAAAGCAAACGCAGTAAGTGACTGACAACAATTTTTCATATTATTTGAAATGCATCACGTCCGGATTTTTTAGGCAAAATATTTAAAAAATCTCTTTCTAATTTTAGAAATAAGTAAATAATCTTTAATTAGAGTTAGTTGCTCAAAAATCAATTTTTTAGATAAAATTATTTGAAGCATAGAAAAATTTACTTTCAAACTTGGAAAAACTAGAATTGTAGAAAATGTTTTCCGAGACATATAAGCTATAAAGTGATAAAAGAAGCGAGTAGTGAAAAAAATCATTTGAAAAAAAACACGATTAAAATAAAATAGGGAAAAAACGCTATTTTCCAGATATCTGACTTATACATGCACTACCTTCAAAAATATTACATTGTCAGAATAAGCATTTGAAATTTACAATTTAATAATAATAAATTCCAAATTTAACTATTTTCAAAATAAATGCTTAGAAGCTAACAATTATTTCTGATTTAAAAAAATTAAAAGTATGAAAAATTAAATGATTTCCAAACTAAAAATCCTCAAAATTTTGAAAATTGAAGAAACAATTATTTCAAAGTCATATTATTTTAAACAATTTTAAGCTAGAAATATTAAAAATTTAAATATTTAATTATTTTAAACTGAACACTGCTTCCATTAGAAGTTAAATTAGTTTCATTTTGAATAGTTTGAATATCCTTGAAAAGCTTCAACATTTTATTTGAAAATCTTGAGAAATCAAGAAGTTGTTTTAAATTTGTTCAAGTTTACAATTATTTTTGAAATATTTTCAAAACTTCTAAATATCTTTTAAAATGAATCGATTTCAAACAAAGGACTTCGAAGCTTTTTAAAATTGTAAAAGGCTTCAAAATAATAAAAACATTTTCTTAAGAATCTTAGGAAAACTATAAATTATTTTTTATGTTTTTTTTTATTTGCAGAATTTAAAAAAGCAAGAAAAATTCAATTAATTGAAAAATATATTAATCAAATTTTTCCTGCAGTTTTTAGAAAATTCTGAAAATTGAGAAAAAATCTCTTAAATTATTCCAGATTCTCTTTGACTTTTTTTTTAATGTTTTAAAACCTTTTTAAATATTTTCTTAAAATAATTATTTGAAATAAAAAATGATATTCAATTTCCCTAGGACTTCTAAAGAAATATTTTATTCTGTTGAAGCCTTTCAATTTTTGATTGAAAACTGCAAAAGTCTACAATTTCTTTTAAATTACGTTGTGGCTATTTGCACCGAAATTTAAGTACGAGTATGCAGATTTTGTCGGAAGACATACTTTGTTTAAATTATTTAAAATATTATTTCAATTTTTTTCTAAAAATAATAAGTGTTCAATTCTTATTTGTACATAAAAATTTTACAATTTTGCTCATAAAATAACCATTTTTTTTAATACAGCAGTTAAAATTGTAACGTTCAGAGTTTAAAACCTCTTAGAAATTTTAGCGATTCAAGCCTTTTTATTCAAAGCAATTCAGTTCAAATTGTTTAATTTTAAATAATTGCTTTTAATTTACTCATCCTCAATGAATAGTAAAATATTGCTAAATATTAAATAGCTATACTTATTCTTAATTTAAAACTTTCAAATTGAATGGGTTAAAAAATAAGTATTTCAGACTGAAAAAATATTTTTGACTTAATCAAAGCCTTAAATTACGAGAATATTATTATGAAGCTATTTTTAAGTTAAAAATAGTTTATAAACTTTTAATCGGGCATTTAAATTTTATTATGACTAAGTCTTTCGAATTAAATCAGTTTGAGTTTTATCGTTAAAATCTGGAAATTCTTAAATTTTGAACAGATTTACAATCTTTTTGTCAAGTAAATTATTGTTTACTTTTAATACTTAAAGTACAGTTCCATTTAAAAAATATTCATTTATGCATTTGTTTATTAAATTGTTTTCAAAAAATCACAAATTTGATCAAACGATTATAAATTTTTATGAAGATTTCATGAAGCTCCTAATTAAGAAAGTTGACATAGAAAAAAAAAGAATTTTTCTGTCAACAAATGCCTGATTAACGCATTTGTTTTAAAAAAATCATAAAATTGATTTAAAAAATTACAAATTTTGCTGAATTTATGTGAGCTTCCTAATTGAAAAAGGTTGACATAGAAAAAACGAGTTTTATGTAGACAAATACCTGATTCATGCAATTGTTGATTAAATTTCTTTGAAGAAATCATAAAATTTATTAAGTTATTATGATTGTCGCTGAAATTGTCATGAAGTTAGCAACTGAAAAGACTGGCATTGAAATACCGAATTTTTCTGCCGAAAAATGCCCGGAGAAAGCATGTTTTTATTAAATTTGATTAAAAAATCATTAGAAAAATCACCAAATTATGAATATTGCTGACATGATCACAAATTTCCTGATTAAGACAAAAAATTACATCGAAAACAACGAATAATTCTATCGAAAAATGCCTGATTACTGCATTTGTACATTAGCTTTGTTTATAATATAAACAATTATAATCACAAGAGAAATTTTTTTTGTATAATATTGTTTCCACTCAAATTTCTTGCAATATAACATCAAAAATCGTATATTTATGGATTTTGAACCAAAAAAATCATTTTTCCCCACTGTGCAGCCCACCTTTAGGTACGAAACCAAAAAAAAAATATATATATATATATCTTTTTTTTAACACATTTACATAATTGAGAGCCTTTGAAATACTTTTAAATAGCCGAATGAAATAATTTTTGATTTTCCATTATTTTTTTGTGGTGTCAAAGTTTGAATTTTCGATTTTTCAAAAATAATCAAAAAGTTGTTATAATAATTTTGCAGGACATTTAAAAACAAACATTTTTCTTTTCTTGACTTTTTTCATATCGTGCGTTATTTTACTTAAAATTTTCATTTTTAGTGTGTTTTTTGGAATTTTTTATATCCAGTAAATTTTGCTTTCATCAAACAAAAGTCATTAGGATCAATTGTATGTTTTTTCGAAAACTATGAATATTCGTAAAGAAATTTTTTGAATTTTAAAAAAAAGGTCTCAAAAATATTCAAAACATACTCAATTTTTGAATTTCTATCCAAAATGGCTGTCTAACGAACTTGACCTTTATTTTAAGATACTAAAAGAATTTACCAAAAGAAAATCCAATCAGTCAATTCTTTCGAAATTTATCGTGCTAACAAAAAATCCACCCACGGAGGGACAGACAGACACATTCGTAAAAACCTGTTATTTGGATTCAGGGCGTCTCAAAACGTGGACATTTGACAATAACTGGAGGGGTCAAATTTTAAACAAATCTAATACCTTCTCTGATGAGAATGTAAAAAATTTCTGTCAACAATTTTCCAGTTTAAATGCTCTTAATTTTCGATTGTTTAAGTCTTCAAGACTTCCCTTTAAATTTCTTGAATTTGGAAATTTACGCTTGAAAATAAAAATCTTAATTGGAAACTCTTCAAAGAAAAAGATTATAAAATTACGTATTGTAAAATGAATGATATCATAATTGGAAAAATAACAATTCAACTAATTATTTTAAAACATTATTTTAAATTATAATTATTCATTTTATTTTATTATAGTTTAACATCAAAGCTGATTAGACAAATTTGTATAAAATCAAAAAATGAATGGCATTATACTAAAAAAAACTTTCAAACTAGTGCTTTAACACGAGAAACATTAAAAATGAAAGCATTTTTACAGAGAACCTTGAAGCTTAAACAAAGGCGAACTTCACTTAAAACTAAGCAAATTTATAATCACCAAAAACTGTGATTTGAAACGTTTTTGTAATCAAAGCCTTTACCGTTATTATTATTTAAAATGAATTTAAATCATTCAAAAAACTAATTACATTTAAATTTCTAATTATGCATTCAAACATTTAATCAACATGTACTAGGCAGTCTGATAAGTACCTGAAAATTTAAAGAGATGGCATTAGTATTCACTAATGTGAACCATTTTCGTCGAGCTTGTTCCTTCAAATGACGCCTGTCAAAACTTCAGCCATTTATGTTTACGCATTGACAAGTTACAGCACTGAGAAGCGACTAACCTCCGAGTTTTTTTTAATATGGAAAAATCTGAGTTTCGAGTTTTGCTCAAACACTACTATCTTCTCAAGAAAACGATATCCGAGACCATGGCCAAGCTGGATAAGTATTACTCGGACTCTGCACCGTCGATTAGAATGATTCATAAGTGCTTTACCGAGTTTCGTTGTGGCCGTTCGAGCACAGTTGATGCTGAACGATCTGGGCGCCCAAAAGAGGTCACTACACCAGAAAAAGTCGAAAAAATCCATGATATGATGTTGAATGATCCCAAAGTGAAATTGAGAGAGGTAGTTAATGCTGTAGGTATATCATTGGAACGTGTGGGCAATATCGTGCATTCAGTTTTGGGCATGAAGAAGCTCAGCGGGCGATGGGTGCCGCGTTTGCTCACAGTGGACCAAAAACGAATTCGTGTGACATCTTCCCAGCAGAATTTGGCATTATTTTCGCGTAAGCCGACCGAGTTTTTGCGCCGATTCATAACCATGGATGAAACCTGGATCCACTACTACACTCCTGCGTCAACGCAACAGGCAAAATAGTGAGTTCCACCGGGCCAAAGTGCTCCGAAGCGTCCAAAAACGCAACAATGGGTTGGAAAGGTTATGGCCTCCGTATTTTGGGATGAACATGGCATAATATTCGTGGACTATCTTGAAAAGGGTAAAACCATAACCGGAGCATACTATTCATCATTATTGGACCGATTGAAAATCGAAATCGCCGAAAAACGACCGCATGTGAAGAAGAAAAAACCGCTTTATCATCACGACAATGCGCCTGTTCATTCATGCTTAGTTGCACAAGCAAAATTGCATGAAATCGGCTTCGAATTGGTTCCTCAGCCACCGTATTCACCAGTCCTTGTTCCCTAACCTAAAGAAACGGCTCACTGGTAAGCGTTTTTACTCAAATGAGGAGCTCATAGCTGAAACTGAGGCGTATTTTGGAGACCTTCCGATCGAGTACTTTTCGGACGGTATCAAATAGTTAGAAAATCGTTGGACTCGCTGTATCGACCTAAAAGGAGAGTATGTTGAAAAATAAAACCGACTTTGGCCAAAAAAACGTCTCCGTGTTTCATTTTTCAGGGACTTATCAGACAGCCTAGTAAATTCAGAACACTAAAATCGTAACCTTTTAAAATTACCGAAATCGATGATTTATTTACTAATGTATCCATTTCATTTACATAGTTCATTTTAATCTTTTTTTATTTTCAATCGAAGTATAAATTTTTAAATTTAAAATCTTCCCTTAGCATTATTATTTATATGTGAAATTTTCCAATCAAATATTTTTAAATTTGAAATGATGTATTTGATTAAGCCTTCAACTAAAAACCTAAAAATTTAAAAATATAATATAAAAAAAATTAAAGCAAAGTATACGCAACAAGATTTCTGTAATATGATTCCATTTTTTTTTTAATTGCACAACTTTAAACTTTAGAGTTCGAAATTGCTTTACATTTACATAAAAATTTATCAAATTCAAAACTGACTATCAAGGCTTTTAATTTGACATTTTGAAATATTAAATAGCGGAATGGTCTTGTTATTTTGAATAATTATTTGAATTTTAAACCACAATATTTTCAAATTAAAAATTTAAAACCTACAAGACTTAATCTAAAAATAATTTAGGAAAAAAATGTAATTTTAAGACCTTAGTTTAAATTGTTTTAGAATAGCGCATTCAAAGCCATAATTGTGAAAGAAAATTATAGAAATTTTAAAGATGGCAAATATATTATTGGTGAGGATCATAGAATTAATTCCAATGATAGTAAAAAAAAGTTACAGGCTTCAACAATTTCGGATTATGTAACTGTTTTTAGTTACCATGACCCATAGTAACCTTTATATCCTTCATTTGAGATGAAAGAGACTCGTTGACGAAACCAAAAGCACCTTTGGTTGGAATGAAGCACCAGGATGCCAAGGAACAGATTCCGAAGGCTGCTGTTGCGAAGCACCTCCGATGCTTCCTAATCCCGAAGACGATCCTCCACCCTTGACACGGATAGTAATCTATACCAGGTGTATACATATGAAACCGGTATTGCCATCTAGCGGCCAGTAGGCACACTTGTAGGCACTGTCGGAACTTACCATTTGTGCTAATTGGCGT
>NC_046662.1:144512802-144521692 GCF_010883055.1 Belonocnema kinseyi
GCGCATACTTTGAATAAAATATTTGTTATCATTCTCTTGAAATAAATGTGTTTTTTTCTTGAAAAAATACCGGTTTCATATGTATACACCTGGTATTTAGGTACATGATCCACGTATTTAAATATATTTCAAGCACCTTTTAATCGCACTATCACGAAAAACTATTTCTCACGAATGTCGATATTTAATAAATTTACGAACACAGAAAAAAAACGATTACACGAAAGGAAACATAAATTTCGACAATGAATAAATGTAAACACTACGAATTCCGATGGTAAATCGCGATAACTGGGTTCCGAGTCGGAGTCGACAGCAACCGGCAGCGCTCCGTATTACTCGAGATTGCTTCTATGATCTTCGTCAATCTTCGTTTAACTGTTGTCAAAATAACTTGTCCATTTGAAAAGAGACAAATGATGACAGAAAGATAGAGATCAAACGTCGCTGTATCCTGATGCCAGTTGAAGACAAATTTCGCTTTATTATTCGTTTCTTAGCAGTGTCAGAAAATACACTCGGAGCCCCGGGGCGCAGGGCTGAAAATACATTTTTGGGTCCCCTTAGCAACAGATTAAAATAAAGATAGCATATAAAATGTTATCAATATAAAAAAATTTCGGCAATGGAAATCAATTGATTTTAATATAGATAGGCCTCACAGACCAGTCCCCGTAACCCTATTGTACCCTATATTTAAAAAATGTATAATAAGGTGAAAGCTTTCTAGGAGTAGGCATTTGGAAAAAAACGCAAAAACGTGAGAATTTCTGTGAAAAGAAACTGTAAAAATAAACAGGGCTGCCACATAGTCACTGCTGGTAATTTTAAAGGATCGTATACTATATTTAAAACACCTGAGGCATTTTCAAAAGCTTTTAATTAAAAATATTTTCTGGAATTTTTAAAGATTCCAAGGAATTATTAAATCATTTTGATAATTTGACGGCATTTCAAAGCCTTTCTAATATTTTATTGTGCATTTTCTAGAATTTCTGAAGATATGGAACGATTTTACAGGACCTACAAGGTTTTAAGATATACTAAAAGATTTGTCAGTATTTCTATACTGTTTACAGGAATTGACTTGCATTTTTTAACTAATTATTTAATTATTCCGGAATGTCAATTAAAAGAGTCATCCAATAATTATTTCAAATCCCACGATATTTTTAAAATCTTTGATAAGTTTTAAGCGATTCTGAAGTATTTTTAATATTTTATCTTATTTTAATATTTTACAAAGAAATTTGGTACAGATTTCAGCAATTCAATGAAATTTCAAACTATTTCAAATATTTGAGGATATTGTAAGAGACTCCTAAACATTTTCAATAGTTTTAAAAACTTTTAAGGGATTTCAACACATATCCTAACAACATATCAACACATATCCTAAATAATTTCATTTGAACAATTTTGTATTGGACTTGACAATTTAGTTTAATTTTAAGAAAATACGGTGGAAAATAGAAAATTAAATTTTCGATCTGAACGTTTGAAAATACATGGAAAAAATCTCTAAAAAGTAATTATAATTTTTGAAGAAGAAAAACTCAAAAACAAATGTATTTTTAATTTTTTGTAAGGCTTGATAATGTAGTTTAATTTTACGCAAATACAGTGGAAAAATAGAAAATTTTAATTTTGGATCCAAATGATTTAAAATACGTGGAAAAATCTCAAGAAAGAATTATAAGTTTTGAAAAGTCCTAAATAATTTTATTTTAACAATTTTTTATAGAACTTGACAATTAAGTTTAATTTAAAGAAAACACAGTGGACAAATTGAAAGTTCAAATTTTAATTAAAACGTTTAAAAATGGAGCAAAAATCTCGCAAATCAATTATAACTTTTGAAAAATCCTGAATAATAATTTTATTTTAGCAATTTTTTTTGTACTTGACAATTTAATTTAATTTATTGAAAATACTGTGGAAAAGTTTAATTTTCATCCAAACGATTTAAAATACAGGAAAAAATCTGAAAAAGGAATTATAACTTTTTAAAAGCCTATAAAATTTTATTTTAAAATTTTTTTATTGGACTTGACAATTTATTTAATTAGATTTTATCCATTTTTTGGCCAGGCTTGTAATTTTAATTTAATTTTACACTGCAGAAAATGAAAATATGTAAATTTTGATTTGGACAATTCAGCATACAGGAACAAAATTCAAAACAGGGTTTGTAATTTTTGAAACGTCCTTTAAAATTTATTTTTTCAATTTTTTTGTAGGGCTTGACAATTTAGTTTAATTTTACGAAAATGCAGTAAAAAATAGAAAATTCTAATTTCGATCCAAACGATTTATATAACTTTTTAAAAGTCCTCGAAAATTTTATTTTAAAAATTTTGTGCAGGATTCGACAAATTACTTTAATTTTACAAAAATTCAGTTTAAAAAATATATAATTCAAATTTCGATCTAAATTATTTACAATATAGGAAAAAATCATGAAAAGTCCTACAACATTTGATTTTATCCATTTCTTGGAAGGGCTTGTCATTATAGTTTCTATTATCGAAAATACTGTGGAAAAATAAAAGATTCAAATTTTGATCGAAATTATTCAAAATTCAGGGAAAAATCTCAAAAAGGAATGATAACTTTTGGAAAGTCCAAAAAATGTTATTTCATCCATTTTTTGGTATGGCTTGTAATTTTAGTATAAATTTACGAAAATACAGTGGAAAAATGGAAAATTTAAATTTCGATCCAAACGCTTCAAAATACTTATAAAATCTTCAAAAAGGAATTCTAATTTTTGAAAAGTCATACAAAATTTTCTTTTTTTGTAGGGCTTGGCAATGTAGTTTATTTTTACGAAAAGACATTAGAAAAAAGAACATTTAAATGTTGGATCCAAACGATTCAAAATACGTTGAAATATGTCAAGAAGAAATTATAATTTTTTAAAAGCACTAAATAATTTTATTCTTATAATTTATTAGAGGACTTGACCATCAAGCTTAATTTTACGAAAACACCGTGGAAAAATATAAATTTGAAATTTTAATCAAAACGTTCAAAATGCGTAAAAAAATCTTAAAAAGGAATGATAACCTTTGAAAAGTCCTAAATAATAATTTTATTTTAATAGTTTTTCGGGATCTTGACAGTTTAGTTAAATTTCAAGAAAATACCGTGGAAATTTTGAAATTGAAAATTTTGATCGAAACGATTCAGCATACAGTAAAAACTCTCAAAAAGGAATTATAACTTTTAAAAAGTCCTCAAAAATTTTAGTTTAACAATTTCGTTTAGGACTTGACAAATTAGTTTAAATTTACAAAGATGCAGTGCAAAAATAGAAAATTAGAATCTCGATCCAACCCATTCGATATACATGAAAAATTCTCCAAACAAGAATTATATAATTATATTTGAACAATTTTGTTATTGGGCTTGATAATTTAATTTAATTTTGCGAAAATACGGTGGAAAAACAGACAATTCAAATTTCCATGAAACGATTCAAAATACAGGCAACAATCTCAAAAAGGGAATTATAATTTTTTAACAAACCTAAAAAAAAATATTTTTTCTACTTTATGGTAGGGCTTGATGATGTATTTCAATTTCACGAATATACACTGGAAAGATACAAAGTTTATATTTTGGATACAAATGATTGAAAATAGGTGGAAAGATCTCAAAAAGTAAAAGTCCTACATAATTTTATTTCCAATTTTTTTGAATATACTTTAGAATTTTGTTTAATTTTACGAGAATACGATGGAGAAATAGAAAATTCAAATATCGATCCAAACGATTCAAAATACAGGAAAAATTCTCAACAAAGAAATTATAATTTTTGAAAAGTCCTAAAAAAACATTATTTTTGTTTTCCATTTTTTGGTATGGCTTGTCATTTTAGTTCAATTTTACCAAAATAAAGTGGAAAAATAGAAGATTCAAATTTCAATCTAAACGATTCAAAATACAGGAAACAATCACAAATCATGAAAAGTCCTACAAAATTTGATTTTATCCATTTTTTGGTAAAGTTTAACAATGTAGTTTAATTTTACAAAAATAAAGTCGAAAATTCACATTTCGATCAAAACGATTCTAAATACTTGAAAAAGTCTCAAAAAAATTATAATTTTTGAACACATCAAAAAATTTATTTTTTTCATTTTTGGGAAGGGTTTGACATTTTGGTTTAATATTACGAAAATACAGTGGAAAAATAGAAAATTCAAACTTCGATCCAAACGATTCAAAATACAGGAAAAATTTTGGAAAAAGAAATTATAACTTTAAAAAAGTCCTACATAACTTTATTTTAACCACTTTTTTGGCCTGGATAATTTAGGTTAATTTTACGAAAATACGATGGAAAAATAGAAAATTTAAATTTCCACCCAAACGATTCAAAATACAGGAAAAATTTTCGAATAAGGAATTCTAATTTTTGAAACGCCCCGAAAATTTTTTTTTCCATTTTTTGGTACGGTTTGTCATTTTAGTTTAATTTTACGAAAGTACAGTGGCCACATAGAAAATTTAAATTTCGATTCTAACAATTTAAAACACTTGGAAAACTCTCAAAAAGTAATTATAGCTTTTGAAAAGTCCTACAAAGTTTATTTTAACCATTTTTATAAGACTTGACAATTTAGTTTCATTTTTCAAAAAATACAGTGGAAAAACAGAAAATTCTAATTTCGATCCAAAGGATGCAAAATACAGGGAAAAATCTGAAGAAAGTTATTATAATTTTGAAAATTCCCACCAAATTTTTTAAATCTATTTTTTGGCATCGCTTGCAATTTTATTTTAATTTATCGGAAATACTGTGGTAAAGTAGAAAATTGAAATTTCGAGCGGAATGAATCAAAATACAGGGTAAACTCTCAAAAAGGAATAAGTATAAGTTTAAAAACTCCTAAAAAATTTTCTTTAAACCTTTTTTTCTTGCTAGATAAAAATGAGATAGAAAATTTTTGACTAAAATCATGTTGATTCTTACCTTCAATTCCACCACGTTTTTTTAAACCAGTGGGGCCAACATCTCTAGAATAAATTTATGTAGTTCGATTTGAAAATATCATATGGAATTTTACTATTTGAATTTAACTACTGTGAACAATTTATCAGCATAAATATTTTAATCTCCAATATTTATGTCGGATGTTACTGTGTTCTTACAACGATTTCCCCGTTACCGACGCCGTTTCTAGAGACTGGCCACTAAGCTTCTGTAACTTGGCGATATCTTCCATTTCCACACATGTTCTTTCCGCTAGGAGATAAACACTTCTGCTATCTCGTCGCCTCGCTTCTTTACTGCATTTTAATTATTTTATGTCAATTCGAAATAATATTTTGTTAATTTATAAAAAATATATACGTATTGCATTCCTAATTTCTTCTTTTTTGGTCAAGTGAAAATGCACCAGGCACTCGCAATTAGTGAATAAATATGCCATGTTGTCAGCTGTCACAATCAAATAATTTAAAATACAAGGCTTTGAGGTGAACATTAAAAATATTAAAATGATATATTTATCAATAATACAGCAACTTTAATTGACCAGACAGACCTTCTCCATAATATTACCTATCATTAAAAAAAAAATTAGCACGATATTTCAATTTCCCCGTTCTTAAATTGGCGGAAAAAATAACATGGGAAGGTCGGTAATTCATGATTTTAAAAAGTATCACATGCCCTTAATCCAATTCAATGAAAAAGACAGACCTACCTTTTGTGGTGCCATCTGTTGGCTTAGTGTGAACGACATTTTTTCTCCTGATAGTAAAACAACTACTTCATACGCATACACATACACGTTCGAGCCAGGGGGCTGGTTTTGATCATCCATTCAATAACTTCGTTTAAATTTCACATCGGGGAATGGGCCAATAAAACGCTATCTTGGCTCATAACGCCAAGATAATCTTTGGTAACGTTACAACGTAATTCAAGAATAATTTCTAAAAAAATATGAATAAAAATTCCGACCTACAAATTTCGCACCTGCATTTCTTTCCGATACACTTCTATCCTTAGAGATATTTAAATTTATTTCAGTAGTTGATCAAACGAAATTTTGAGATAAGGCCCAGAGAAAACATTTTCAAAAATAAAAAAGTTCCTAAAAACTTTATTAATTCAAATTTGGGCTAGCCAAATTGTTTCGACATTTTTTTTTTTTTGATACACCGATGTCCTCAAAATTACGTAGAATTATTTTAGGTGCTGATCAAATGCCAATTTGGAAATCAAATCTAGATATAGCATGTTGGAAAATGAAATAATTTCAAAAAAATTGGCATGAATATTCTTGTCTAAAATTGGTATTCTAGATTTATTACTGCTACAATCCTATCACCAACAAGTGTTTTATTTAATTTATTGGTTGATCAAACACCATTTTCAGATGAGTTCCATAGAAAACATTTTCGAAAATAAAAAGATCCCTAAAAACTTTACTCATTATAATCCGGGCTAGTCATATTGCTTCGAGATTTTTTTTTTGCTAAAAGCTATACCCTCAAAATTACTTAAAATTGATTTTAGGTGCTGATCAAGTGCCGATTTGGAAATCAGATCCAGATATAGAAAGTTCGAAATTAGAATAATTTAAAAAAAAATTGTTTTAAAAATTCCTGTCTAAAATTGCTCTTCTAGATTTATAACTGATATACTCCTATCCTCTGAGATTTTTTAATCTTTATCAGTAGTTGACCAAACGAAGTTTTGAAATGAAGCCCAGCGAAACAATTTCTAAAATAAAAAAGTTCCTACAAACTTTATTAATTATAATCCGCACTAGTCAAATTGCTTCGAGATTTTTTTTTTTGATACATCGATACCCGCAAAATTACTTCAAATTGATTTTAGGTGCTGATCGAATGCCAATTTGGAAATCAGATCCAGATATAGCAATTTCGAAAACAGAATAATTAAAAAAAAATTGGAATGAAAATTCCTGTCTAAAATTGCTCTTCTAGATTTATTACTGATAAACTCCTATCCTCAAATTTTTTTAAATTTATTGCAGTTGTTGATCGTACGAAATTTAGAGATGAGGCCAAGAGAAAACATTTTCAGGAATAAAAAGTCCCGAAAAACTTTATTAATTCTAATTTGAACTAGTCAAATTGCATCGAGATTTTTTTTGATACATCGATACCTTCAAAATTCCTCCAAATTGATTTTAGGTGCTGATAAGATGCCAATCTGGAAATTAGATCCAGATATAGCAAGTTCGAAATTAGAATAATTAAAAAAAATTGAAATGAAAATTCCTGTCTGAAATTGTTCTTCTAGATTTATTACTGACATACTCCTATCCTGAGAGATTTCTAAATTAATTTCAGTAGTCAAAATTACTTAAAATTTATTTTAGGTGCGGATCAAATGCCAATTTGTCAATCAGATCCAGATTTGGCAAGTTCGAAAATAGATCAATTAAAAAAAAAATTGAATGTAATTATCGGCCTAAAAGTTCTCTTCTAGTTTTATTACTGATATTTTCGTATCCTCAGAGATTTTTAAATTTATTTCTGTAGTTGTTCAAACGAAATTTTGAGAGGAGGCACAGAGAAAACATTTTCGATAATAAAAAAGTCCATAAAAACTTTATTAATTATAATCCGAGGATTGTCAAAATGCTTCGAGATTTTTTTTGATACACCGATACTCTCCAAATTACTTGAAATCGATTGTAGGTGCTGATCAAATGCCAATCTGAAAATCAGATCCAGATATAGCAAGTTCGAAACTAGAATAATTAAAAAAATGGAATGTAATTATTGGCCTAAAATTTCTCTTCTAGTTTTATTACTGATATTTTCCTATCCTCAGAGATTTATAATTTATTTCGGTAGTTAATTAAACGAAATTTTGAGATGAGGCCTAGTGTAAAACATTTTCGAAAAAAAATCCCTAAAAACTTTATTAATTATTATCCGGGCAAGTCAAGTTACTTGGAGATTTTTGTTTGTTATACCGATACCCCCAAAATTAGTTAAAATTGATTTAGGTGCTGATCAAATGCCAATTTGTAAACCGGATCCAGATATAGCAGATTCGAAAATAGAATAATTTTGAAAAAATTCAAATGTAAATATCTACCTAAATATTATCTTCTGGATTCATTACTAATACACTCCTTTCCTCAGAGTTTTAAATTTATTTCCATAGTTGATCAAACGCAATTTTGAGATGAGGACCAGAGAAAACATTTTCGAAAATAAAAAAGTCCCTAAAAACTATGTTAATTATAATCCGGGCTAGTCAAATTGCTTCGAGATTTTTTGTTTTTGATACACCGATACTCTCAATATTGCTTAAAATGATTTTAGGTGCCGATCAAATGCCAATTTGGAAGTCAGATCTAGATATAGCACGTTCGAAAACAGAATGATTTTAAAGCAATTGTAATGAAATTTCCTGTCTTAAGTTTCTCTTCTAGATTTATTATTGATTGACCTAAGGGTTCACATGACTACCATTCCTCACAATCTTTCCTTTTATATCTATATTTTTTTTACAATCTTATCCTTTATATATATACAATTATTTACAACTATTTACATAAGGCCTTATATCTAGTTGCTTATTTCTACTTCCTGCGATAGCGCAATTTAGGACTTATTAGCAAACGAGTGAGCGCGCGAACGAAAGCGAGAGTGCAAGCGAGAGAGAGAGAGAGAGTATGAGAACGTAAACACATCTTAGTCTACGTAACTTTTACTTTACCATTACTTACCATTTTTACGCTTCTAATCTAAGCGACTTCCGTTTCCTTTTTCTTTCACTTTTTTATACGAGGGTAGTTCAATAAGTCCTTAGAATGAAGTATAAAAACAATTTTTTGGGGTAAATTTTTTTTTATTTTTCAACATAATCTCCTTGGAGCTCTATACA
>NC_046662.1:144521792-144529121 GCF_010883055.1 Belonocnema kinseyi
CTTCTATCCTTCAACACCATATCGTGGATTTTATTGATGATTTCGGGAGTAATTGCTTCTACGGGCCTTCCTGAACGTGGTTCGTCACTTATTGATGTACGAATACGCTTAAATTCATTTACCCAGTTATAAACCGTTGCTAAGGCAGGGGCAGATGTGCCATGAACTGAGTCCAATTCGTTTTTTATCTCATATGGAGTTAAACCCTTTAAATGAAAATGTTTGATTACCGCTCTGAACTCGTTTTTTTCCATTTTTCTTAACGAACAATTTTTTTTCAATTGGTTATAAAAACACGTAAACTCAGAAGATTTGGACTGTGACTGCACCATATATCTAGTCGGGAGTGGTGCTGACTGAAAACAGATTATTTGGAGCGATTCGCGCGCCATCTGTTGGTCATTCTAAGGACTTATTGAACTACCCTCGTACCTCCATTTACCTTTTTTCACGTGAATTCTTTCATTCTCTCTCATTCGCTCCTCTAGCACCCTTCAACTTCTTCATCCATTCTTCCCTCAATCAATTTTTTCCCTAGAATCTTAACCACATTTTCTTGCCAGCTTTCTTTATCTTCCATTCCTCTCCTACATCCTTCCCATACATGGTCCCATGTTTCCTCCTCCAATTCGCATATTCTACACTTTCTGTTCTCTTCTTTTTCCCAGTACATCCCCTCTCTTACCTCGTTTCGCAATCTAAATCTTGCTATTCTGGTCCACCTTCTCTCTCCACATCCCTTTTCTAAGTACTTTGGCACCCCTTCCCTTTTTATCCTCTTAAACCATTTATTTTATTTTGATTCCTCAATCACGCCCCAGCTTTCTATCAATTGTCTTTCCCTCTCCCTTTTTTTTTAGTTCTCCATAGTATACTCCTTTCTCGTCTTCTATTTCTCTATCATTATAGAACTCCCTCCTTTCTTCTACCCATCTCGTTAATTCAATCGCCCTCCCTCTCCTCTCTTCTACCTCCATCAAATACTTTCTTGCCAACTTCCCTCGCTTCCCCTCCCTCAGCTTCGTCTCAAATTTCCATGCCCTCTTTCCCGCTGTAATACTTAACTTATCCCTTTGCCCTTCTTCTCTCACCATATATCTTGGCGTCCTCCAGTCTGCCCCTAGTGTCCACCTTATATACATTTCTTGTATACTCTCAATATCTTTCCTTTCTTTTCATCCCCATATCTCTGCTCCATAACCTAATACCAGCCATACTAGCGTTTCAAATAACCACATTTCCCTTCTCCAATTTTTTTTATCCTTCTTTTTCCTATTTCTCCTATCTGTTTCATTACCCCCGCTGCTTTTTTTATCCTTTCTCTTATATGAACTGTATGACCTCCATTCGTTTGCAAGATATATCCCAAATATATATAATCTTTGACTTCTTCTAACTTTATTCCTTTCCATCTGCCTGTCCATTGTTTATTCCTTCCCCCTCCTTTCCTAAATCTCATTATCTTTGTCTTTTCAACATTTACATTCAGCTTTTTCCTATCTAAGTATTTCTCTAATCCTGTAATTAATCCCGTCATTCCTTCTTCATCCTCTGCCATCAGCACTATGTCGTCTGCGTATGCCAGTGTATATATCTTTTCCTTCTCTATCCTAACTCCTCCCCAACCCTTTCTCCTCATTTCTACTTCCAAGTCTGATACTAATAAATTAAATAAAATTGGCCCCGAGGACACCCTTGTGTCGCACCTTTCACCAACCAGAAATAATCTCCCACCTTTACCCTGCTTTTTATCTCTCTAGAAATTTCTGATACTCTCTTTATTAATCCCTCTCTTATCCCCTTTCTTATCATAACTTTTTCTATTTTTCCTCGGTCTAATGAGTCAAACGCCACCTATAAGTCCACGAACATTGCTATCATTGCCCCTTTTTCCTTTTTAATTCTCTTATTTACTAGATAGTTCAAAATATATATGTTGTCCATAACCCTAATTCCTTTTCTAAACCCTGTCTGATTCGGTGACTCGATCTTTTTTTCTTCAACATCTATCTTGAATCTCTGCGACGAAATAGTTACATATACTTTATACAGTGTTGGCATCAACGTCACCTCCCCTATAATCTTTAACCACCTCTACCTTGCCTTTCTTTACTATTGGCATAACTACTTCTTCTTTCCATAACTCTGGCCAGCCCTCTCCTGTCCATGCTCTGTTACACATTACCTATGCCCATTCCTCTAGTTCCTCCCCTCCATATTTCCATACTTCATTTCGAATCTCATCTATACCATGCGCCTTTTCATCCTTGATTATTCCTAAAACCTTATCTATTTCTACCCTTGAAATGTCCTCTTCCTCAATTCTTTCTCTACATTATTTTCCATCCTTTATATCTTTTCTCTCTACTCCTCCTAGCTAATCCAAAAAACATCTCTTCCATCAGCAAGTTAAAAAAAAGTTAAAAGTCTTCAAGCAAGTTAAAAAAAAGAATAATTAAAAAGAAATTGGCATGAAAATTCCTGTCTAAAATTGTTCTTCTAGATTTATTACTGATACAATCCTATTACCAACAAGTATTTAATTTATTTTATTAGTTGATCAAACCAAATTTTGAGTTGGGGTCCGGAGAAAACATTTTCGAAAATAAAAATATCCCTAAGCACTTTATTAATTATAATCCGGCCTAGTTAAATTGTTTCTAGATTCTGTTTTTGATACACCGATACCCTCAAAATTACTTAAAATTGATTTAAGATTATGAAAAAAGCCAATTTGGAAATCATATCCAGATATAGCAAATTCGAAAATAAAATAATTTAAAAAAAAATTGTACTGAAAATTCCTGTCTAAAATTGCTCTGCTAGACTTATTACTGATAAACGCCTATCCTCAAATTTTTTTAAATTTATTGCAGTAGTTGATCGTACGAAATTTAGAGATGAGGCCAAGAGAAACCATTTTCAGGAATAAAAAAGTCCCGAAAAACTTTATTAATTCTAATTTGGGCTAGTAAAATTGCATCGAGATTTTTTTTGATACATCGATACCTTCCAAATTCCTCCAAATTGATTTTAGGTGCTGATAAGATGCCAATCCGGAAATTAGATCCAGATATAGCAAGTTCGAAATTAGAATAATTTAAAAAAATTGGAATGAAAATTCCTGTCTGAAATTGTTCTTCTAGATTTATTACTGATATACTCCTATCCTGAGAGATTTCTAAATTAATTTCAGTAGTTGATCAAACGAAATTTTGATATTAGGCCCAGAGAAAACATTTTCTAGGATAAAAAAGTCCCTATAAACTTTATTAATTATAATCTGGGCTAATCAAATTGCTTCAAATTTTTTTTTTTGATACACCGATGACCTGAATATTACTGGCAATGGGTTGTAGATGCTGATCAAATGCCAATTTGTAAATCAGATCCAGATATAGCAAGTTCCAAAATAGAATAATTTAAAATAAAATTGGAACGAAAGTTACTGTTTGAAATTGTTCTTCTAGATTTAATACTAATATACTCCTATCCTCTGAGATTTTTTAATTTATTTCATTAGTTGATCAAACGAAATTTTGAGATGAGGCCCACCGAAAACATTTTCGAGATTAAAAAAGTCCCTAAAAACTTTATTAATTATAATCTGGGCTAGTAAAACTGCTTCGAGATTTTTTTTGATTCGTCGATACCCTCAAAATTGTTTAAAATTGATTTTAGGTGCTGATCGAATGCCAATTTGGAAATCAGATCCAGATATAGAAAGTTCGAATAAAGAATAATTTAAAAAAAAAATGGAGTGTAAATATCGGCCTAAAATTTCTCTTATAGATTTATTACTGATACACTCCTATCGTCAGAGATTTTCCAATTTATTTTAGTAGTTGGTCAAACCAAATTTTGAGATGAGGCCCAGAGAAAACGTTTTCGAATAGACAAAACTCCCTAAAAACTTGATTAATTATAATCCGGGCTGGTCAAATTGCTTCGAGATTTTTTTTTTTTTTTGATACACCGATACCCTCAAAATTACTTAAAATTGATTTTAGGTTCTGATCAAATGCCAATTTGCAAATCAGATCCAGATATAGCAAGTTCCAAAATAGAATAAATAAAAAAAGTGGAAGAAAAATTACTGTCTAAATTGCTTCTTTAAGTTTATTACTGATACAATCCTAAAACTAACAAGTGTTTAATTTATTTTATTGGTTGATCAAGCCAAATTTTGAGTTCATGCCCAGAGAAAACGTTTTCGAAAAGTAAAAAGTCCCTAAAAACTTGATTATCACTCGGGCTGGTCAAATTGCTTCGAGAATTTTTTTTTGATACACTGATACCCTCAAAATGACTTAAAATTGATTTTAGGTTCTGATCAAATGCCAATTTGCAAATCAGATACAGATATAGGATGTTCGAAAACAGAATAAATAGACAGAATAGAAGGAAAATCACTGTCTAAAATTGCTTCTTTAAGTTTATTACTGATACAATTCAAAACTAACAAGTGTTTAATTCATTTTATTGATTGATAAAACCAAATTTTGATTTGAGGTCCAGAGAAAACATTTTCGAAAATAAAATCGTCCTTAAGAACTTTATGAATTCAAATTTGGGCTGGTCAAATTGCTTCGCGATTTTTTTTTATACACCGATAGACTCAAAATTACTTAAAATTTATTTTGGGTTCTGATAAGATGCCAATCTGGAAATTAAATCCAGATATAGCAAGTTCGAAATTAGAATAATTAAAAAAAATTGGAATGAAAATTCCTGTCTGAAATTGTTCTTCTAGATTTATTACTGATATTCTCCTATCCTGAGAGATTTCTAAATTAATTTCAATAGTTGATCAAACGAAATTTTGAGATGAGGCCCAAGGAAAACATTTTCTAGGATAAAAAAGTCCCTATAAACTTTATTAATTATAATCTGGGCTAGTCAAATTGCTTCGAGATTTTTTTGTTGATACACCGATGACCTGAAAATTACTTGAAATCGGTTGTAGATGCTGATCAAATGCCAATTTGTGAATCAGATCCAGATATAGCAAGTTCGAAAATAGAATAATTTAAAACAAAATTGGAACGAAAATTCCTGTTTGAAATTGTTCTTCTAGATTTAATACTGATATACTCCTATCCTCAGAGATTTTCTAATTTATTTCATTAGTTGATCAAACGAAATTTTGAGATGTGGCCCACCGAAAACATTATCAAGGATAAAAAAGTCCCTAAAAACTTTATTAATTATAATCTGGGCTAGTCAAACTGCTTAGAGATTTTTTTGATTCTTTGATAACCTCAAAATTGTTTAAAATTGATTTTAGGTGCTGATCGAATGCCAATTTGGAAATTAGATCCAGATATAGCAAGTTAGAAATTAGAATAATTAAAAAAAATTGGAATGAAAATTCCTGTCTGAAATTGTTCTTCTAGATTTATTACTGATAAAATCCTATAAGCAACGAGTGTTTGATTTATTTTATTTTTTGATCAAACCAAATTTTGAGATGAGGTCCAAAGAAAAAATTTTTGAAAATAAAAATCTCCCTAAAAACTTTATGAGTTTAAATTTGGGATAGCCAAGTTGCCTCGAGATTTTTTTTGATACACAGATGCCCTCAACATTACGTAAAATTGATTTTATGTGCAGATCAAGTGCCAATTTGGAAATGAAATCCAGATATAGCAAGTTCGAATACAAAATAATTTTTAAAAAATTGGAAGGTAAATATCGACCTGAAATTTCTCTTCTAGATTTATTACTGATACAATCCTATCACCAACAGGTGTTTAATTTATTTGATTGTTTGATGAAACGAAATTTTGAGATGAGGTCCAGAGAAAACGTTTTCGACAAAAACGAAATCCCTAAAAACTTTATTAATTATAATCCGGGCTAGTCAAATTCGTCGAGTTATCTTTTTAATACGCCTGTACCATTCAAATGACTCAGAAAAGTAATGCACCAATTTCGTGTGCATTTCCTGATTTGTATTTCTTCTGGGATCTATCTGTAAAAAAAACAATGACAATCCATTATTAAATTCAGAAATAAAGTTGCACTTCCCAAGGGGGACAAAATTTGCGACGTCTTTACGACATCGTTACGATATCTTTACGATAACTTCAGGACATCCTATGTCCATGTCGTTTCGCTGTCTTTACGATATCTTTTATAAGTCCCATGATCTGAAGATGTCTTTACGACATCGTAAAGATAGCGAAACGGCATGGACATAGGATGTCGTAAAATTGTCGTAAAGATGAAACGCTGTTGTAAACACGTCGCCAAATTTTGTTCCCACTGGGTTATTGAAATCAATAACCCACTGGGTTATTGATTCACTTCTTTGCTCTAATCGATGTAAGTAATTGTAGGTAATGTCAATTTAAGGTTTTCGCATGTGATATTTAATTCACTTTATTTCAAACATATTCTGTCTATTCATAACATACCCTTTTTATGCAGTAAAAATAAGCGTTAAATACAATTCACTCTTCGCCCACTGGAAGCGCAGAATATTATTACTATTTTATATTATTTGACACTCAGCAGCCATTCCATAATATTATTGGCACAGAAAAAAATGTCGTTTACTTCTCAGTTCCTATGTCTCACTTCATTATTACTCAAACACTTTTTATTATTTGTAATTAATATATAAGATAACCTATATTGTTTTGTCACTTATATTCATTTGAGGTTTCGAATGCAACCACGGAAACTATGATAAACTTGGTCCGAAGATGCACGGACTTGACCGAATGGCTGATCCGAATGCAACTTTAAAGGCGCGAAATATGAAAATATCCCTGTATAATGGCTTCTCCCCTGCTGTTGTGCAATTCGGGTAGCATTCAAGTCGCCATATATATAAGCCCCAGCGTGTCCACCCTGTATAAGCGGAAAGATGGTAAGGAATGGAAGTCATGTAAACCCTTAGGGGACACATTATGAATAAAGAAATCAGGTTTAATGTGTTAGACATTAAAAACTCAATAATTTTCGTTTTTAAAATTCTAAATGTTTCATTGGAATTTTTAAACTATGAAGATTGTACAGCTATAATATCATGTCTTGTATTTGAATGGGTTCTAATTTATGTATCAAAAATTGTGTTTTCCGTTTAAAGTGTGAGTAACGGAACAATCAAAAACCTTGCAAATTAGATAAATTTAAACACCAACACTTCAAATTAAAAGTAATAAAGGTTCAAAATTCTTTATTTCGAGACCCAGAAACCTAAATAATATTATGAAACATTCAACGCTTGATTTGGTGAATTCAATAAGCAAACATTCCATAAATTGTAAATTCGAAGAACTAAAAATTGCTTCGTTTTGAGCTTGCACACCGCTGCTTAAT
>NC_046662.1:144529221-144546149 GCF_010883055.1 Belonocnema kinseyi
TAGAGCTCCAAGGAGATTATGCTGAAAAATAAAAAAAAATTTACCCAAAAAAAATTGTTTTTATACTTCATTCTAAGGACTTATTGAACTACCCTCGTATATAATCCCTGCTGGAAGTAAATGGATAGATTTTTTATCCGTTGGAATCGTTTTCTATCTATAAGAATGAACTGGAAAGAACCGATGTATCCATCTTGATCCCGCGTCTATCTCTTTGATTATTTTCTACCTTTCTTCCAATCTACACTCACCTCTATTCTTTTGAATCCCAATCTTCCTATCCATGTCTATCCGCCACTTATTCACATGTATCCTCTTCTTCCCACTCCCTATCCCCATTGTAAGGTTTCTTTTCAAATGAATCTCTCGCTTATCCACGCCTGTCTTTTTCTATCCGTTAGGCAATCCAAAATCTTCTCTTTATTTTTTAATCCCTGTCTCCTTATCTCATTGAATCTTTTCTAAAATCTAAGATCGTTTTATCTTCTTGAACCCCAGTCTGTCTATCTAAATAAATCCTCCACTCATACACCTCAATCCTTTTCTTCTCCTTAGGAAAACCAAAGTTTCGTCTATCTTGTTGAATACCTATTTTTCTATCCAAGTTAATCCAGTTCTATCTTTTTTTAAATATGAGATAGTCCTATCTTCTTGAATTCTAGTATTTCTATCCAAATGAATCCTCCGCTTATCCACGTCTATCCTTAGTGAGGCGCGCGCTTGTTGATTTACATCCCTGAATTAGTACCGGCAGATACCCAGTAGGTGGCTGACTGTAAAAGTCAGACACAAATGAAATCATTTGCACGGGCGTTAAGTGGAGGGTCAGCAGACGCCTTTGCAGAGTTCGAACTTCGACGAGATAGTCGTGAAGCTAGGGAATTTTGTTGTTAGACATATGAACCCTTGCTGGATTAATACTATTTTTTCGGAGTTTGAAATTCGAAATATATTATTATTTTTGAAACGGATAAGAATACTACATTTGTGAGTGGATTCAAATAGATAGAAATTAAAACGATGTATCGTTGATAGTGAGTAGTCTGGGATAGATAAAGATAGGCATTTGTGAACAACAAAGACAGAAAATGATAGGCCCATGGGACCACAAGGGATAAAGTCAGTGATAGAGAAAGATAGACGGTTGTGAATGCAGTGGATGGAAAAAGATAGACAGTTGTGACTTTAAAGGATAGAGTCAGGGTTACAAAGAGGTAGATATAAATACACGCGACTGATAGAACGTGCAAAGAAAAAGATAGAGTTTGTGGGATGCAAAGTGTGCATTTGGCAAGGATTGAATATCTTTATCTTTTTCTATCCATACGTTTCTATCTTTTTAATTTTTTTACTTCCATCTGGGATATTAGCTATTGACCATCAAAGATAAAATCAGTGGATGGATCTTCCAAGTAGACAATTTTTTTTCTTCAAACACAAATATTATGTTTGTGTTTTATTTGCACTTATTTTTATTTTACTAACTTTTACCTCTCTAGCATCAATCGATAACAAAATTGATGTGTTATTTAGGGATTACTTTTTGCAATATTAACAATTTTGTTTTATAACAAAAAAAAGTCGTGTTTGTTCTAGTGCTTCCAACACCACGGGCACTCTGCACTTCATTGGCTGCCATTCGAGCGCTTAATTCAAATGCTAAAAAATACCGTTTTTAAGAAATTGTTATTAATAATTAGAAAATATTACATTTAAATATATTCAATTGCTAGTTAGGTGGTTTTTAATATATGTCATATTCCGCGAGAAAAGGGACCTTGGGAATAACAGTCAAATTTTTCAGTAGAAGCGATTGAAGAAACGGTCGCAGCCAGACACTGAGCGAGTGGGGACAATCACCGGAATTCATCCTCTCTACTTCTGACTGCATCTTCTCGCTCCGCGTAGAGCTCGAAAGCAAAGATATTATGAGCGTAAATGCGGTACGGGATGTCAGAGTGGGGGAAATATATATCCAAGACATCACGTGTTCTGTCCTATCGAGGTGCTGCCCTCACCGTACCACGAAGTCAAATTCTTCTTTTTTCATTCTTCGTAAAATAAGACGGTAAAGCAGTAGTAAGATTTGTTGAGGTTAGTAAAGTTTGACATGTATGTATTACTCAATTTTTTCAGATCTGAAGCTTGATCCAGATTTTCGGTACATAGTCTTTTTTCTTAATTATAACAAAAAATTTTCTCGAAAAATCAAATTTTTAATTTAAAAAAACTATTATAGAAAGAAATTTCGAGATAAACAAGTGCTGGAAGCATTTTTCTTCAACAAATTTTTATTTAATTGAAATAATCAAGTATATATACCAAAGAAACAACTTTTTTAATGTTTAAAGTTTTTTTAGCATTATTGTTTAAATTTAAAATAACAATAATTAAAACAAAAGTGTTTCTGGATAAGATGTTTTCTTTGAAAATGTACATAGTATTTTTTAAATCACAAAATTTATTCAGAAAAATCTAAATATTAATTAAAAATAAAAATACAAATAAACTTCGAGATAAATTAATACTGATTTGAATCCTGTAAATTTTGTTTGGAAAATGTTACTAAGTTCGAAGAAAGTTCAGGAAGAAATTATTATTGGTTTGAGACACACCACATTTTTCATATTAATTTGCCTGTACAATTTTTGTGTAGTTATTTTTATTTCAAATTCAAACAATAATTTTGAACACTGTCAATATTGAAAAAAAATGTATTTGATGAAAATATTTTATTATCGTATTTTTAATAAATAATTAATATAAATTAAAAACCAATTTTATTGGGGGAATTTTATTATTTGGGAATTTTCAAATTCGGCAATATTATAAACTGTTCGGGAATTTTATTAGTTTTGGAATTTTATTATTCGGGAAGGATAGAGTTTTACCGAGTCGGGAATTTTATTCTTAGGGATATTTCAGCCGTCCCTATTGAAGTGAAAAAAATTTGTTCTAATTATAATCCTGGCGCTCGATCTTGTTGATTTTTTGCTACAGTATTAATAAAAAAATTTGTATGCAAATTTTTTATATCAAAAGTTAAAGATGAACTCAATTGAAAATTTAAAAAATCGCTGTACATCCAATTTTCATTCTTGGGTTTTGGCGATTTTTTTTATAAACCATTCAAGTCACTAATAAAAGGGGGCGATTTTCTCTAAAAAAAAAGTGATTTAAAATCAAAAATATTGGGTAGGCTTTTTTGACATCTAATTGTGTAAAAAAGGTAAGCTTCCGAAACTTTAAAAACTAATTTATAAACTATTTATACTCTTTTAGAACACCAATACAATTTACACAACACTAATTGTAAAATTTGCAAATTTTTAGGCCTTAAGTTTAAGAACTTGAATTTTAACGTTAAAATTGCTTAAGAGCTTTTCTTGCTTTTTCCTTTTTTTAACCTAAAAATGTACACCATAGTCTTTTCCGAAACGTAGCTGTCACGTCGTTAAGTTTATAGGTTATGTTCTATATTTTTCAATATCTAACATTACTTATAAATATAATTTAGTTATATAAAAACTCCGTTTTATTTTCTTTAGATTGGTAAGGAGATATACAAAAAATGTAATCTGAAGAGGCTCCACGTCGTGAAGCGAAAACTTTTTTTTATAAATAAGCTTGAAGATCAGTAGATCGAAAAACAACCCAGTGGGCACAAAATTTGGCGACGTCTTCACGACATCGTTATGACATCTTTACGACAACTTTACGACATCTTATGTCCATTTCGTTTCGCTGTCTTTACGATGTCGTGAGGACATCGTCAGATCATGCGACTTATTAATGATATCGTAAAGACAGCGAAACGCCATGGACATAGGATGTTGTAAAGTTACCGTAAAGATGTCGTAAAGATGTCGTAACGATGTCGTAACGATGTCGTAAAGACGTCAACAAATGTTGTGCCCACTGGGAAACATCTTCATATATTTACTGCATTGATAAAGAAAACAGAACATCTTATAATATACAGGCTTATTGTTGGAATTTTCAGAATTTTAGTTATAAGTTATAGGTTAGGTCAAAACTGCGTTCTGGGATTCGAAATTGTTACAACGTAAAAAAGTTTTTATTTGAATTTTAAAAATGCGAAAATACACCATTTTACATGTTCATTTGCAATCTAGGGCGTCACTGTCTTTCGCTTCTTTTGAAAGTCAATCCTCTGCTTTCAGTCTTCTTTTTTAAATATACCTTGAATTCAACGCATTTCAAATTCAATGTCTTCAGCTGTATTTAGATTAAATTACAAAGATGTTTTTTGTTTTAAATATTAATTAATTGAAACATTTTATTTATTTTTCACGATTGTAAGTTGTAACTGCTAAAATTGAATACTTGTAGCTCAAACATAAAAAAGTATACTAATTTCAAATTTATAGAGGTTCTATCATATACATTAAACTATTAAGACCTCTGACCTTTTTTAAGGTTCTCTCCAGAACCACAATTTCAAAAATATTTAAAGCCTTAATAGTTGAGACATTTAAAATTTTTAGTCTTCAGTATATTGAATAATTTCAAATTTAAAGTTATTTAAATATGTCATCAGAATTTTTGAATGGAAAGTTTTCGATAATTTTAGATTGGAACATTTCACATTATTTGATTACAAATTAAAATCGTATGAAATTGTAGGATTAGAACCCAGTGGGCACAAAATTTAACGACGTCTTTACGAGATCGTTACGACATCTTTACGACAACTTTACGACATCCTTTGTCCATATCGTTTCGCTGTCTTTACGATGTCGTAAAGACATCGTCACATCATGTGACTTATTTACGATATCATAAAGACACCTGAATGATATAGACATAGGATGTCGTAAAGTTATCGTAAAGATGTCGTAGCGATGTCGTGAAGACGTCGCCAAACTTTGTTGCTAATGTGAAATGAACTACTTTTAATACTTAAATCATTATTTTGAAACAATTAAAATCGTACAACTTCAGGTAAATTGGAAAGTATGTCTACTAAAAATTAGGAATGTTCGAAAGATCTAAACAAATGTTTATTTTAAAAAGCTATTTAAGAAGGTTCGTTTTCAAGTTTTATTCATTTTTTGATAATGTGTTTTAATATTAATAATACGTTTTTAAAATTATAATTGAAGGTCCCTCAGGGTAATTGTCTTTGCAAAATAATGATTTATCAAGAACATTTGTCAAAGAATAGATCGGATTTTTTTGCCCAAGATACAAACATAAATAGTACTGTACTAAAAGCAACTGTAAAAATGTAGACGAAAGCCAAATTTGGTAAAGAAAGCAAAGCTTTGTCGATCTATAAATACTAATTTTATTCCCCGAAAGATTTTAAAAAATCTCTTCGAAACATTTTATTGCAAAAATTTAATTGAAGAAAAATATTTGTTGTAAAAATAAAAATAGTACATTTTTTACATAAAATTCTTAAAATACAAAATCTGTGTGTCAATGCACAATTCAATCCGACTATTCTTTCAAAAGTTATCCGGTACAATATCCGGCATCATCACTGCAAAAATTCTGAATTTATAACATTGTGGAAATATAAAAGTCCCGAATTGGAAAATTCTCGACAATTTAGAATCTTACCGAATTTTAGAATACCCGACGGAAAATTTTCAAATTATACAATATCCGGACAAGAAAACTCCCTAATTTGAACAATTGAAAAAAATATTTTGTTAAAAGACATATTTTTTAAAATAGAATAATAAAATATTTATACCAAAGAAAAAACTTTTTGAATGTTTAAACTTTCTAAAAACTATTGTTTGTATTTAAAATAACAATAATTGAAAAAATTTATTTTTTGATGAAAAGAGTTGTTTGAAAATGTGCATTGTATTTTTTACATTACAAAAAAGGCTCGCAAAAATAAAATCATTTTTTAAAGAAAGAAAAAGAAAAAGAAAAGTCGTGTTAAATCAATCTGAATTGAATCCTGTAAAGTTTGTTTCATAGTAAGCTCACGTGTTTTCACATTTATTTTTATATCACATTTTTATACCATTATTGTCATTCTAAATTAAAACAATAATTAAACAAAATTAAACATTAAACGAAATTTTTATAATCAAAATATTTGATTATTGCATTTTCGAGTTTGTATATTTTATGATTGGACAGCATTCGGCCTGGAATTTTCTTATTCGGGAATTTTCAAACTCAATAATATTCTAAACTGTACGGAATTTCATTATTATAGAATTTTTAAATTCGGGATTTTCAGATTTTAGCATTTAATAATTTCGCGAAGTTTACAGTGTCGGAAATTGAATTATACGGGGTTTTTCAGTCGTCTCAAAAACACTTTAAAAATTGTAAAAGATTAATAAAATTGTAAAAACATCTGGAAGATTTTGAGGCAATTATTTTGCAGAATTTTATCAAATTTTTACGACAGAATGAGAATCATTTTTAAATATATTTTAAAGTGGCTGTTGCCAAAATATATCGATGGGACTTCGTGGGTGCTATCTACGGGTGGCGGTGTCTAGAGGGGAAGTGACTTTTTTCGCATGGCGCGCCGTCTATATCAAGGGCGGGCAACTAAGCCCGCACCACATCTAGGTTTATAATATCTTTGTGGAAAAGTGGTAACTTACGTCAGGAACGCCAAAAACTTACCGGCAAGTTACCAGTAAGTTCTCATTCAGTGTTTCCATTTTTAGTACTGATGTACTAGATTGGTACATTTTAAACGGATTTAGTACTGTTAGTAACATTTTGACATTTTCAGTACTATCCCAGTGGGCAAAAAATTTGGCGACGTCTTGAAGACATTTTTACGAAATCAGTACGACATCTTTACGACATATTTATGACATCTTTACGGCATCCTATGTCCGTGTCGTTTCGCTGTCTTTTCGATGTCGTAAAGACATCGTCAGATCATGCGACTTATTTACAATATTGTAAAGACACCTTAACGACATGGACCCAGGATGTCGCAAAGTTATCTTAAAGATGTCGTGACGATGTCGCAAAGAAATTGCCAAACTTTGTACCCACTGGGATAAGTTTAGTACAATTGTACTGCTTCATACATTTCATACTTTGTTTTGTGCATTTAGTCATCTAGTGACTTTAGCCATATGTAGGTTGCAATTCTGAGTCTGCAATAATCTCTCTGAAAAGGCAGCAAACTAGATTTTTCCGTTAGACAGCAGAGTGTCGGGCAGTTGCCGATTACGTTAGTTTACGTGCCACCCAGGAAAAAAGAACCGATAGAAAGCGAGTCGGTTTGAATTGAAGTGCCCGGTGCTTTAAATCTGCTATTCCACATTCGTCAAAAAGCTGAGTGAATAGAGTTGAATGAGACTGAAAAACCTGAAATCATTCCTATGAGAATTTTACGATTCATTAATGTTCATATGAATGGGTTGAGATTCAATATGAAATGGAGTTCTTGAAAGATCACACCCAATGGTGAAAATGCGATGCGCAAATAGCAATGTTCAATAAGCGTGAATCTGCTAATTGTAGGTTACCTCAGGCTGTGTTCAATTGAGTGGACTATGCAGATTAAAATCTTAAAGAATTAATTGTTTCGAATGAGAAGTATCAGGCAATAAATTTGAATACCACAATGCTGGTTAATAAACAAATAAGGATATTTTAATGAAATAATATTGTAATATATTATAATTGATGCAACAATTTATTTATAAATCCCATGATTATTTAGTTGTAATTTTCTCTTTACAATGGTTTCAATAGATTATCCTGCACAGGAATTATAAGATTTACACTGCATTACGCGTCAGTGACATTCAACTTATTCAGTGTACATCCTAACCCTGGTGGAACGAAGGAACCGAATGGAGTCTCTACAAAGTACCCGTAAAGGCCAATTCAGACTAGCCGTTTTCGGTTGCAGTTCGCCGGTTCTCGTTTGATTGGTGCAGCTCACACTACGCCGATTCAGCTTACATGATTGGAATTCTCACGCATGCGCGGTTCATAGATTAAAGTGACGTGAGTGACGTGCAACAAGCTCGAGAAACAGCTGACAGGCCTCGTGGCTTTAGCGAACGCTCTCATTGGCTACGGTTGCGAACGGCACGGTTAAAATTAGAATCGAACCTAAATGCACGAAATGAACAAGAGCCGAGACCGAGTACGCGCTGATTGGCAGATAGTCCAACCAGGCCGGCGAACCGCAACGGAGAACGGCTAGTCTGAATTGGCCTTAAAGACCCCATTGGGTCCCCATTCAGTTTCTTTTTAAAAAAACTCGAAAAAACAGGAAAATTAACTTTTAAATTGTAGAAATTCGGATTCAACGTTAAAAATCTGTATAAAAGGTCACGGAATAATTGAAGTAGTTATTTTTGCAACGGTAAAAAGTTTAAAAAAAGATATAAGACGTATAAGTAGACAACAGGCGTTATACGTCTTATATTTTTTTTAACTTTTTACTGTTGAAAAAAGACTATTTCGATTATTCCGTGACCTTCTATAGGGAATTTTAACGTAGAATCTGAATTTCAACAATCTAAAAGTTGATTTTTCTGTTTTTTCGAGTTTTGTAAAAAGGAACCGAATGGGGACCCAATGAGGTCTTTACGGGTACTTTGTAGAGGCTCCATTCGGTTCCTTCGGTCTGCCAGGGAATGGCTGTAGGGAGTTCACGTGTTAGAAACAAGCTCCGAAATTCGATTATATCCATTTGCATCATAAACATCGAAATGTTTAGAAATTCAATAGCCGTATTTTTGGTAAAGGTGATTTCGACAAGTTAAAACGTGAGTGTTAGTTTTTGTAAATTTAAGATTCATTTGTGGTAAATGTGAAATAAATTTTGAACACTCTGATGTGGTGTGATGCAAATTCGTAAAAAAATGTCCAGCAAAATCAATTAAAATGCCTGAACATAAATATTCTATAAATAAAAATAGACTACATGCCCAGTGGGCACAAAGTTTAGCGATTTCTTTACGACATCCTTACGACAACTTTAGAACATCCTATGTCCATAGGATGTCGTTAATATGTGGTAAAGATTTTGTCATGATGTCGTAAACACGTCAACAAATTTTTTACCCTCTGGGTGTACACGGTAAAAAAATTGAGCTGTGACAGGTATATTATTCCTTATTATAGCTAAACATTTAGCTGAAAACGAACGAAGGAATTTAGAAAGATCCCTGGATCAGAGAAAATGAATATTCTTGACCATTTTCCATATACCAGGAATATCGTATAGTCAAGCCCCTAATAAATATAGATATAATAGAGATATTAAGAAGAGGTTCTGAAGCCATTATCCGAAGAGCGCTGGTGCATTATAGGAGCAGCGAAATAAAATGGCTTTGGACAATTAAACGCTTTTTATCACTTAAAATGTGCGCGAATTTTAATATTAAATGGAGTTTATAATGCGGTAATAATAATTTACATTTATTTCAATTGTAGGCGATAACTATATTGAAATATCAAGAAACGCGATAAAAACAACAAACTTCACCTCCAAATGCAATATACGGATTTCAGGGAAATTCATTTTCGCGATACCAGACGAAAGATTGGCTACTGTAAGTTAATATATTTCTATAACAACTACATTGTTTTGCTAATCCGAAGATAATAAAATTATACATAATCTGTCGAAAATAATAAACTCTCGAACTCAGCAATTTTGTCCAAATTACTGATTTACGAGAACAATTTACATAAATTAACTAAATGTTTAACTCTTCTAACTAAACGTTTCACCTAATCTAACCGGTCACTTTCTTTGAGTTTAATATATTCTGGATTCACTTATTCGCCTCAAGAATTTTTTCCCCGCGCATGACAGGATTTTCTTAAAAGTTGCCCATTGAACTATTTTTAATAAATAATTTTAACTATTTAAATTAAATTTGTTTTATTTAAATTAATAATTTTCTATCGTAATTATCGTTCCTCTATCGGTTATTGCTGATTCATAATCGATACTGAATGTGTCTGAGAAAAAATTACGTGGCCGATTAAAAAAGTTGATTTTTCATTCAAAACTTACTCTAACCTTTGGGCGGCTATTTGGAATTCCAGTGACAGATTTGCAATTCAGAAGACCTCAAAACCCATTTAAATGCAAGTGAATGGATTTTTGTTTCCTAGGCAGGTTATCGAAGTTATAATGATGACATTGACATGCAGTGGACTACAGTGGAGATAAGGTTACGAAAAACATTTCTGTGTTGGCTCTCATAATAATTTTTGCGGTACACAGTAAAGAAAGGATCAAGTTTGTTGCATAGCATTTTACTCCAACGATCATTTCACTCTCGAGACCATAATGTTCTGCCCATTCGGATTAATTTGATCTTATTTTTTTATTCATTTTAAAGACTAAAAAAAGTGGCCTCCAGTTCTTGGCGCGGTTGTCATAACGACATAACTAAAAATTATATCCAACCACATGCAAGTAATAGCTACACTTAACAGGTGATATTTTCTAATATCAGCTTTCGTTATTTTTTTAACTTTTCAAGCACACTGCACGATCAGAAACCATAAAAAACTTGCATTTGAGTTAAAGTACTCTAAGAACGTCAGCCATCTTGGTTTACCTTCATCATGCTCCCGAATCAGATCATCTAGGGAAACCTTAAGTCATTATATTATTTTCCTGTTGCATATATACTTTTAAATGTTGTATTCTCGGAACTCTTTCACATTTCTCTATTCATTTGACGATTTTTATTTATTATCTGATATTTCCAATTGATCTTTTTTTTTCTTTTATGACAAGAAAAAAGTGCAAGGCGAACGTGGTGGAGAACTGTGGAAGATGGGCAGGTACTTCTTTATTCCATTTCAAAAATGCCATTAAGGTCAACTTTAAGGTCAAAATAAAGATCAACATTGACATCCTCGTTAAAATTTACTTTAGGAATTATACTGATCTATTGGAAAACCTTTTTAATTACAAATAACCTCTAACTGACCTTGAACGTCACAATTGACCTATGACTTGGGTACGCACTTGAACGTAGAATTTTCCGCTCCATCGACTGCAGATGTTGAAAAAGGGGGTTCCCATTTTAAAAAACAAAGTTGACCTTCAAAAATCCTTGAAGGTCGACTTCAAGATAAAAATGAAGGTCACCATTGAATTCCTTGTTGAAATTTACTGCAGAAAATGAAGTAAAACCTAAGCTTTATCTTCTTTTCACACAAGATCTTAATTTACTAATTTATTAACTATAATAATTTATTGGATTATTTTGCAACCAGTGACACGCTTTTATTCGTACGTCAATAATTTCATTATATTATTACACTGCGCTAAATGGAAAGTGGCTCCACTTATTTTAACCCGATTTCTGCATTGCTGTTTTTTAACTTCATTAACCGTATAGGGGATCAAATTGATCTGGCGTCTTGAAAATGTAGTATATATGCATAAAAATTGGTTGCAAAATACATGGATCACTTTTTGACCTTCTACTTTATGATTAAATTACGCTATAGTCGCGGTACTGCGAACATTTAGCGCAGGGCCGCCCTCAATAGTGAGAACATATAAGGGGACCCCACTTCTCTGACTATTTACTGTGTTCAAATGTCAACTGTTTACATCCTGACAGTTTGCAGTGACGATTTAAATCGTTATTATTTAACTTATTAAAATGAATATAGCGAAGGAAACATTCAAAGACATCACAGTCAAGTAATAAGCGTTGAATTTAGAAAAATTAAGAATTTGTATTCCTATGAATTCGCGATTTTTCTCCATCTAAAAATCCCCCCGCGGAAACAAAAAAGAGTACAAATCCTATTCCTCTCAATCGACTTATTAAACTTTAACGAAACCATTTATTTAACCTATTTCTCATTATTAAAACTTTTTACAATATAAAAATTCGAAAAATATTCAAATTTGTATTTATTTATATTTTATTAATTTATTTAAACATGTTGAAAATGCATTAAAGAAATCTATTTAAATGTGTGAATTAAAATAATTTTAATTTTAAAGAGGCGAACTTCAATTGATTAAGATTAAATTTTAAAAACTTGTATTCCACATGAAGGAATTAAAACAATTTCTTACACATATTTTTTGAACTTATTAGAAGGAATGAAATAATCTCAAAATACGAACACTTTTGGAGAATAGAAGAAATCTCTGTGAGGTGTATTTGTCCGTACAATTACAAAGAATTGTATATATTTAAAACACGTCCTCTTTTGAAAAATAGGAACCTATGCGGCGCCCATTATGGAACTATAAATGAATTAGTTTCGGAGATATCCTATTATTATAATAACAGTTCGGACTGATGGAATAATCGCGCATTCAAAATAATAGAATAATCTTCACTTTTACGCAGAAATCTGGAAATATTTAGTTTTCTCTATTCAACGCTTATTACCGGGATATATAAAATGTTGCACCGTAAGTGTCGAATGTATTTTATTCGCAGTACCATGACTCGAGTGTATGAAATTTGATGCTCGTTAAATCAGAATTATGAATAATTAATAATAAAATCGTGAAAAAAACATTTTTTATTTAAAAATTCATAACTATGCGAAACATCAATGGACCCGCTCCTGTTTTCCGTTTCAAAATGGCTGATGATTCGATTTTTTCTTGGGTCAAATTTTCCGCACAATACAGGAATCGGGTTAACACCATCTGCAGATTTTTTATTTCAAAATATTATGATTTTTGAGCGACTTATCCCTCGATCAGAACTATGTCACATAACATCAAAATATTTTTTTTATAAGTTATTATTTAAAAAATGTTTATTTACAAGATCTTTCCTGATGGCAACAACGATCATAAACACATTAACCACAATACTGTTCATTTCAATGACCATGCTCATCGAAATGATGAATATAATGTGGATGATAATGATCATGAAAGTCTTGAAGCAGATGAATCGATTGCGGAAGATGAATCGTTCGCGGAAGATGTTCCGAACAGTGATAATGATAATCATGATGATGATAATAATGACGATAATTTAATACCTTTACATGATCCCTCTGATGAATTGTATAATAATTATGTCAATAACCCAATACCGTTGGATGCAGTCTCTGATGAATACGATAGCGCCTCTGATGAATATGATGATGCTTCTGATGAATCTGATGATAATAGTAGCAATAACCCAATACCGTTCGATGCTGCCTCTGATGAATACGATGATGCCTCTGATGAATATGATGATGCTTCTGATGAATTTGAAGATGCATCTGATAAATTCGATCATCAAACAAACCGTTCACTGTAATGAAAGATTCATTGGAACACTTTTAAGAAGTTACAGATTTTATTATTATTTTTTAAGACGAACCTAATCAGAATAGTGATGAGATTTAAAACAACGATTCGAACTATAAAAGAGGGGATTCCCCTGATTCGAACAACAAAAGAAGTGATTTCGAAAGCGACACTGAAGATCCAAATCATAATGCAGAGATTAACGGGGACGAACCACTATATCCGGGAGCTTAGATAACTAAAGCAGAAAGTCCGTTATTTATACTTGCCTTTGCTTTACGTTTTTCTGTAACGGGTGTAATGTTGTGTGCTGTCCTAAGATGAATTGAGCAGCACTGTCCTCTTGAGAATTCCTGCATCAGAAGCTTGTATCATTTTAAAAAGTATTTTGAGAATTTACACAGCCCGATAAACAAGCACTTCTACTGTTCAAATTGCAATGGCCATCTTGAAAGCCAAAATGATCTTTGTCCAGATTGTTCAGATCGCTAAAAAATTACTTACTTTATGACTATCCCGATCATTTCCCAAC
This sequence comes from Belonocnema kinseyi, assembly GCF_010883055.1. Classification (NCBI taxonomy): domain Eukaryota; kingdom Metazoa; phylum Arthropoda; class Insecta; order Hymenoptera; family Cynipidae; genus Belonocnema; species Belonocnema kinseyi. Next base: position 144,542,988 of record NC_046662.1, read on the forward strand.
TTCAAGCGTTGTTCAAGCGACGTGGCTTTCATCAGAAATTACAAAATCGATTTAATAGAGTGAAAATCGTTGCTGACAATATTGAGGATATCTACGACTCGGCTGTTTACCGCGCTACCATATGCGCTACCATACACTACCATACGCTACCATACGCGCTATCATACGAGGAAAGATTCAAGAAAGAGAACTTAATATTGGCAGGAATGTGGTTTAGTGAAGATAAACCTTCAGCTAATATGTTCATGTTTCCTCTTCGTACTTAAATAGATCAATTAAGAAATGGTGTTGATTTTGATGTATCAGATGTGGAAATTTCTGTCAAAGTTAAAGGTATCATTATTTGTGGTACTTGCGATCTACTAGCAAAAGCGTTATTTCTGAGCATGAAGCAGTATAACGGAAAATTTGGGTGTCACAAGTGCAAGCTGCCAGGACAGAGACCTGATAATTTCCAAGTGTAACCATACAGACGGAATTTACCACTTCGAACTGAACAGCAGACGTTACGACACGCGATAATACCCAGTGGGCACAAAGTTTGGCGACGTCTTTACGACATCGTTACGACATCTTTACGATAACTTTACGACATCCTATGTCCATGTCCTTAAGGTGTCTACGATATCGTGAATAAGTCGTATGATTTGACGATGTATCTACTACATCGTAAAAACAGCGAAACGATATGGACATAGGATGTCCTAAAGTTGTCGTAAAGATGTCGTAATGATGTCGTAAAGACGTCGCCAAATTTTGTGCCCACTGGGTAGCGACAGAAAGGCATAATCCAGTTTGTGGTGTAAAGGAATCAACGGTTTTGACTATGCATATGTATATGTAGATACGAACAACTTCATTAGATATAATGCACTGTGTTGTTGAAGGCCTGATCAGAATGCTTCTAAAACTGTGGTTCAATCGAGCTTACGCAGGTGAACGTTTCAACATTGCTCACTTAGTGGACCTTTTTGATAGAAGAATTCAAAAACTTTTCCCACCAGAATTCGTTTAAGGACGTCCAAGGTCGATCAAAGAACATTTGCAGTGGTGGAAGGCATCAGAATTAAAGAATTTCTTTTTTTATTTCGCACGGCCAGTTTTAGAAGGTATCTTACCAGGACCATACTTCGAGCATTTCAAGTTGCTGATTCATGGGATATATCTTCTTTATCAACCAAGTATATACCAGGAAATGATTGAAGATGCCTCACGCATGCGAAATGAATTTGCTTTTAGGTTTGAAAACCTTTACGACCTCCGGCATATGACTTGCAACTTGCACTCTGTATTATATTTTCCTCAAACTATTCTTGATTTACATTCACTTTTCGTGTATTCCTGTGTCGCTTTTGAGGACATAAATGGAAAACTTAAAAACTTAGTGCACCGCAGTAAATGTGCAGAGATTCAAATATACTTCGGCGCATCGTTTTACATCAATACTTTTACATTAAGTAAGGTTTTGCTTGATGAAGGTACTAACGCGTACGCATTTTGTAAAAAAATGATGTGTCCGACGAAAAAGTTAAAACTGTAATATCCAAGATGCAAGGACCAGATGACGTTGTGCAAGCACTTAGAGATAACGAAATTCCAGGTAATTGTAGGATTTTCCTCAAATTGATGAAAGGTTAAATTATTTATACATCAAAAATGTACACTCGAGCTAAGGTTACAAATTCCACTTGTGTAAAATACCTTGTTCATCGTAGATCACAGTTTGGAATCGTGCGAGTATTTGTTGGAAGAACATTCTGCAATTGTGAAAGTGCTTGTCAGTGTCCCGGTGATCACTATGCGGTTGTCAAAAGATTTCGTCATGAAATAGCCTATCCAAATACGTGCATACCACGAATCGGTTTAACTTTTATCCACAGACTTCACATAATACGGCATGAATTCGAAATTGTAAATGTCAATTCATTCGAAACAGTATGCTTGTTGGTTACTGTACAGGATATTCACGAAGTATTCGTGGTTGAACAAGTAAATTCAATTGAAAAAGAATAAAAGCTATTCTGCATAGTGATAGAGTAACTTTGCCTCAGTTGGTTACATCACTTCCTAGTGGGCACAAAATTTGGCGACGTCTTGACGACATCTTTACGACAACTTTACGACATCCTATGTCCATGTCATTGACTGTCTTTACGATGTCGTAAAAACATCGTCAGATCATGCGACTTATTTACGATATCGTAAAGACACCTTAACGAAATGGACATAGGGTGTCGTAAAGTTATCGTAAAGATGTTGTAACGATGTCGTAAAGACGTCGCCAAACTGTGTTCCCACTGGGTGACTTATAATGTCCCTGGCGGACCGACGGAACCGAATAGAGCCTCTACAAAGTACCCGTAAAGACTCCATTTGGTCCCCATTCAGTTTCTTTTTAAAAAAATTTAAAAAACAGCTAGATCAACTTTTAAACTGTTGAAATTCAGATTTCACGTTAAATTTTCTATCAGAAACTCACGGAGTAATCACAATACTTTTTTTGCAACGTTAAAAATGTAAAAAAATGTCATTATCTTCTGCTGAAGGTGACTTCAAGCGCATCCATAATAGCTTAAGTAGTATGTTGCGCGCGAAGTTAAAAAATAAACTTCTCTCTAACTTGCATCGCAGCGTTGTTCTCTGAGGTTTCCACTGCGTGGAGCTAGTACCTTGACAAAATTCTTAAAGTTACTGACGGAACGCTTATTAACTGCTACTACAAAAGATGCACTTGAAGGTGCCTTCGGCCAATGTAAATGACAGATATTTTATTTCTGAAAGTTTTTAACGTTGCAAGAAAAAGTATTGCGATTACTCCGTGAGTTTATAATGCAAATTTTAACATAGAATCCGAATATTAACAATTCAAAAGTTTATTTTGTTGTTTTTTTTAGTATTTTAAGAAGAAACCGAATGGGGACCCAATGAGGTTTCTACGGGTACTTTGTAGAGGCTTCATTCGGTTCCTTCGGTTTGCCAGGGTTCGAACAGAAGGGGTCACTGAAACACGAATTTGTCCTTATTTTCTCTCTTTTTGTCGTATTATTTTCGAAACGATAATACGAGGGTAGGTCAATAAGTCCTTAGAATGAAGTATAAAAACAATTTTTTTTGGGTAAATTTTTTTTTATTTTTCAACATAATCTCCTTGGAGCTCTATAC
>NC_046662.1:144546249-144565406 GCF_010883055.1 Belonocnema kinseyi
ATATATCTAGTCGGGAGTGGTGCTGACTGAAAACAGATGATTTGGAGCGATTCGCGCGCCATCTATTGGTCATTCTAAGGACTTATTGAACTACCCTCGTACGTTCTCCTACTACCCAATTAGAGCAACACGCTCCTGTTTTGCCACGCCTCAATGACTACCGCACACCCCCCGCAATACCCTTTTACTGCCATTTGCGGTGTGGCAACAATTCTCGAAAAAACAAAATCTGAGGGTGCTATATCTAGGATCCACTTTGTGACCTAAAGCACATTCATTTTGACGCAAACAGTTCCATTTGAAACAAACAATGATTCAATAAAAAAGATGGAAACATTCCCTGCTTAAATGTCAAATAGAAAACATTTAGAAACCAGATAGGGACCGGGTCATAACCTGTTCTTATATGCGAAATTGCAACAAAAAATAAGTTGTGAAAATCTTCTAACCAGTCCTAACCGAGTTCTATCCGGCGATCGGAAAGAGGAATTAAATATTTTCAAAGACCAAAGTTAGGTTCTTATTGGGCTCTAACCGGTTCCTAAAAGGCACTTGACACTGGTGTGTGTTCTAACCGGTCCTAACCGGGTTCTACTCTGAATTTGGGAACCGAAATTAAATATTGTGAAAGGATTAAGTTAGTTTCTAATTGGTCTCTACCCGGTTCCTAAAAGGTACTTGATACTGGTGTGTACTTTAATCGGTCCTAACCGGGTACTATCCGGCTATATCAAGAAGATAAATTAAATATTGTCAAAGACCAAAGTTAGCTTCTAACTGGTCTCTAACCAGTTCCTAAAAGGCACTTGACATTGGTGTGTGTTCTCGTCGGTCCTAACCGGGTTTTCTCCTGCGATCGAAAACAGAAATTAACTATTATCAAACCGATTCCTAAAAGGCACTTGAAAATGGTGTGTGTTCCAACCGGTCCTAATCGGATTTTATCCGGCGATCGAAAACATAAATTAAATATTGTCAAAGACCGATGCTAGTTTCTAATTGGTCTCTAACCGGTTCCTAAAAGGCACTCGACACTATTGTGGTGTCGTTTACTAACCAGGGAAAAAATTCGGTAAGACACCGGTTAAGAACCGGGTATGAATATTTTGAGGACCCAGATACAAAACGGTTACAACTCGGGGATAAAATCCGGTTAGAGACTGGTTATGGCCAGTTAGAACCCACTTCTAACCGGGTACTTACCGGAATCTATCTATTCGATTTTCTTACAAAATTTGTTGTCTTTTTTAATGACAGGAAATGAATGACAAAACAGGAGAAATTACCCTCAACTTTCACTACGTAGAGTTTTGAATTCCTCTGCGTTTTTTTACATTAATTTTTCTATACATTTTTCGTATAATTATTTTAAATACAAACAATAATTTTTTAACCCATTAAATACGAATCAAAAATGTATTTAATAAAAATATTTTAGTATCCTGTTTTTAATAGATGAATAATGTGGATTTTCAAAACAATTTTATTTCAGGAATTTTCAAATTCGGAAATATTATAAACTGTTCAGGAATTTTATTATTCGGCACAGGGAGCGTCTTGACGAGACGAGAATTGTATTTTTGGGGGTATTTCACTCGTCCCTATGGAAGTACAGAAAATTTGCTGTAATTGCTACAGTCTTAATTTTTTAAAGATTTGCATAAAAATTTGAACATCGCAGGTCATAAAGATAATCTCAATTGAAAACTTTAAAAATACGCTCTGTATCCAATTTTTATTCTTGGGTCTTGGCGATTTTGTCCTAATGCATTTCAGTCACTGGTAAACAGGGGTGATTTTCTCTTAGAAAATAAGTTATTAAAATCCGAAAAAAGTGGGCAGACTTTTATGATCTCCAGATATGTAAAAAAGGTAAATTTCTATAAATTTAAAAACTAATTTACAAACTACTTATACTCTCTTAGGATATCAATATAATTTATAAAACACTAATTGTAAAATTTTCAAATTTTTAAGCCTTCAGTTTAACAAGTTGAATTTTAACTCTAAAATTTGCCTCTTCTTCAGAATACAGGCCTATTGTTTGAATTTTCACAATTTTTGTTATAAGTTACAACATCAAAGTGATGTAAGGTATAAGAAAGCTAATTTACAATGGAAAATCTATCTTTGGTATTATTGTGTAAAATAATGATTTTTATATCTGCGAAAAATCTTTATATATTAAAATTAGCACATTACATACAGTTTTCAAGTAATTACAGCAATATTTATTAAGTCTAATTTATTATGTATAAGCCACAATTAAAGAAAAATGTAATTTTAATACTTAGGTCCCGATAAACTACGCTTTACCTAAGATGAGTGATGGATATAAAGGTGTTTCTTGGGTCGACAAGTATATACATATAAAAGACCCAATAACCATCTTTACGTGTATAAAAAACATTTTTGGTTTAAAAAGTACGTAAAAATTTTTTACATAACAAAATAAAATTGATGTGACGTATAAGAAAGCTATCTAACAACGGAAAATATATCCTTGGTAGTATTGTATGAAATAATGATTTTTTTTATCTGCAAAAAATCTTTACATATTAAAATTGGCACTTCACATAGAGTTAACAAGTAAATACAGAAATATATGTTAAGTCTAATTTATTACGTATAAGCCACAATTAAAGAAAAGTGTAATTTTAATACTTAGCACCCGACAATCTACGATTTACCTAAGATTTTACAGCGGAAAATATATCTTTTGTATTATTGTATACAATAATGATTTTTTATTTCTGCTGAAAATATTTTTATACTAAAATCAACGCTTTACATAGGCTTATCAAGTAATTACAGAAGTAACTATTAACTTTAATTTTTCATATACACGGAAAAAAGTGTATTAATCTTCTCTGAATTATTGCTAAATTCGGGGATGAGAGCGAATATTGAACAAATATCATAGATATTGTATAGATTTCAGGATATATGTAAAACAAATGTATAATAACTCGACAAGAGTTCTGGAAACTTCTTATTGAACCCCGATTTAAAAATGTTTATAAAATATATGAAGAAATTCAAGAAAAAACGTTGAAAACTTTTGTAGAAATGACATTTGATGTATTGAGAGTTTGTGACCACATAATTATAAGGTCTAGATACCTCAATTTTGTTAAATGTATAGCAGAAGTCTCTAAAACATAATGAAAAATCTCATAAAAATTCGATTCGAGGTATCGAGTGTTTGTGAAGTACTTCAATATAAGATCTATAGACCTCCGATCTATAAAGTGTAGCTGCAAGTCCCTACTGTTTGAAGGTAGCCATATTCCCTGCGTCCCTCACCCCAGCCAAAGCGTTTGTTTAATGTTTAACATACTAGCAGTCTTGCGCGCGCCACGGCGCGTTACTCTTTATCTTTTTATGAAAAATAATAAATGAAAAGCCTATCTTTTCTATGTTATACATATTTAATGAATGTTTCAAAATATTAGTTTAAAATAATAGAAGACAGCAAGGGATGAGTTCTGTATCTGAAACTGTAATTATAATTTTATAAAAGGATTTCAACGAATTTTTTATTTTTAGGTAGAAAATGAAATTTAACTATTTTATTCTAAATGAGCTTTTCTTATTACAAATTAATTTACACCTAATATTGATAATTAGCATTTATTACGATTTTGTAGCTCACGTTGATGATAATCATATTCTTAAAAAATGAACTTTGCATTTTTGCATCAGAATTTTTATAAATCAATTAAGCAAAATTTTTGAACGCGCATTATAAAAATCAATGATCTTACAGGTAGAAAAACACATGCAATAAGCTTTTTGCCACTTGATAAACTCTTCTCTGAAAATCTTGGTTAAGTCTCCCCTATATTAATTCATGCGTTCAATGTCATAAAATTTTTAGTAATAACTGTTTCATTATTCCGATTTACACAAAATCATTACACTACTTTGTATGTAATAAGGCGATATATGATTAGTGTACGAATTTTTTATTGCAAGAGTAGATAAATCCTTAAAAAGTTGGAAAAAATGACATTATTGAACGCAAATTTCTGTCAATTGTCGAATATCAGGCTTAGTTAAGTCTCCCACTTCCCCCTGGACTTATCACATTGAAGTTTGTGAAAAACATTAATATTTTGTTTAAAATTAAAATAATAAATATTATATTTCAGATTACATTGAAATTAATGAAATTTTGTATTAAAAGTAACACTTTCAACAAATAAGTATATGACAAAATATCATGTGGAGTGAAGGTGTTGTAAAAAATGTGGTTGATGGTGGTAGATGGAGGGTAAAGTTGTTATAACTGTTTTACAGAAAAATAGTCTTTCACTTAAAAATTTAAGAAGTGGGGCAAATTTTTTCATTTTCTAACTGGCAATTCTTTATTTATTTTAAATTCGTTTTTTTAGTTGAAAGAATCATAATTTTCATTACAAATTCGTCTCTTTGGTTAAAGAATTTACTTTCTTTTTGAAATTTTTTTTTCGAAAATAAATTAATTGTCTGTGTGAAAGAGTAACTTTGCTACTTTTGATTAATATTCGATTCTGTTATAGAAAATTAATCTTTATGATTAAAAATTCGTTTCCTTGTTTTTACAATGCATCTCTTGGCAACATCTGTATTCGTTGAAATATCAAATATTACATGTTTTATCGAAAATCCATATTTGCAGGTTAAAAATTCAAATTCTTTGTTGATAATTTACATACTGGTTCGAAAATTCAACTCTGGTTAAAAATTTAAATATATTGTTGAAAATCTTTTCTTTTTGTTTTAAGATGTCTACAGCTTTATTTAAAGAATAGTCTTTTTTGTTTGAAAATTTGGCCATTCAGTTTAGAAATTATATTTGTAGGTTGAAAATTTAACTATTTGGTTAAAAGTTAAATTATTCGTTTGTAAATGGAAATCTTTCATTAAACAGCCAAATTTTTAACAAAACCGTTTACACTAAAAATGAAAAAGTTCATTTTTCACTTTAAAAAAATTAAATAATTTGCAACCAAATCGTTACTTTTTCATCCAAAAACATAACATTTTAAACAAAATAGTTGAACTTTGAAATAAGGAGATAAATTTTCAACCAAAAACTAAAAGATATGACTATTTTAAAACAATAACAGCTGTGTTGAATCAAAAAATGCATTTCAAGAAAATTTTTAACCAGAGATAAATTTTTAACTATAATAATAAATCTTCAACCAAAAAAAAATAATTTGTAAAAGGTCGTTCAACCTTAAAACAATTTAAAAACTGTAAAAAAAAAAAGATTAATTTTCAACCAAAGAAAGAAAGAATTCTCAACAAAAAAATTAAATTTTCAACTAAAATGAAGAATCTTCAACCCAAAAAATATCCATTTTTACTCATTTAGTTTAACATTTAACCAAGTAGTCGAATGCAAACAAAAAAGACAAATTTTAAACAAAATAATTAAGTCCTCAACAAAGGAGCTTTAACAAAAGATAATTCACAACTACCAAATTACAGTTGTAGATGTATATATGCATATATTATCGAGCGCAAAGCTCTAGAACGAACAAAGAAAAAAGAAAAATATCTAAAAAATTTTTTAGCTTTAAACCCAAAAAGGCAAGTTTCAAAAAATAGTTGAATTTTCAACTAAAAAGGATACATTTTCATTTTGTTCATGTTCAGCAAGAAAATCAAGTTTCTACCCAAAGAGATGAGTTTTTAACCAAGAAACAATTTTAGTCAAGACATAAAAAATTCAACTAAATTGTTGAACATTTTCAACAAAAAATTTTTAAAAAGTGTTCCCATATAGTTTAAACATAAAGAAATTGGTTCACAATTCGTCTTTTTTGTAAAACATTAATTTTATTGGTTAAAAATTAATCTTTTGAACATAGAATTTTTTGAAGACAGAAATATAGTTCTTTTAAAATTTAATCTAAAAACAACATAATTCCCTTCCTGGTCGATTCATCGACTTGAATTGCAGAACTTGCCTAATGGTAAATGGATTCGATCTCCTTTAAAATAATTTTTCAAACACTTTTTTTTGTGGAAAATTATTTTTTTCAACAGAAAATTAAACTATGACACTTTGGTGAAAAAGTAATTTTTTAATTAAAGTTTAAACTTTTTAGTTAAAAATATAATTAGTTGTTAAAAAATTTATGGATTTTGTTTAAAATTTGTCTTTTTTAGTATAAAATTAATCTTCTTGTTTGAAAATTCTTCTTGCTGATTTAGGATTCAACCATTTTTCTGAGAATTCTTTTTTTTCAACATTAATTTATTGAAGTAAAACTTTAACTTTCCATTTTTGGTTAAAAACGTATGGATATTTTTAATTGCAATCTGTTTTGGTAGAGCACTCAGCTTTTTTTTAATTGCACTTCTTTAAATTGAAAATTATTTTTTAAACTAAAAACTAAACTATTTAATTTTTCGTTGAATATTAATTTCATAATTGAGGCTTCATCTGTTTCGGTTCAAAACGAACCTTTTTGATTGGAAATTTAACTATTTTCTTCAAATTTTTTTTTTATTAATTTGTATAATGATAAAATCTACTTATATTACTTTTGGTTAAAAAATGATATTTTTTTTAGATAAAAATCATATATTTGTTTGAAACTTTCTAGATTTTGTAGAATATTCGTAATTTTTTGTAGAAACGTAATATTATTGGTTGAAAATTAATATTTTTCATTAAGGATTGAGGTATTAAAAAAAATCCTTTTCAGTTTGTCAAAAACAAATTTCTTTAAAAGAAATTTCGATTCTACTATTTTTGGTTGAAAGTTGATATTTTAAATTGAAAATTGACCTTTTGTACCTAATAATTAAATTTTTTAATTTTTATGTTTTGGTAGAAAATAAATCACTTTGGTTTAAAATCGACCTTTTTTCGTTAAAGATTAAACTATTTAGAAATAAATTTATCTGTTTTGATTCAGTATTTAGAAATTCATAATTTTGCTGTAAATTTATTATTTTTGGTAGAAAAATAAACTTCGTAATTGAAATTTTATCTTTGTTTCGAGGATTCTATTATTACATGAAAAATTCGTTTTTTGGTGAAAAAATAACTTCTTTAAGAGCAAAGTCGATTATACCATTTTTGATAGAAAAATGATGTTTCAAAAAATGGATCTTTTTTTGTTAAAAATATCTTTTTTTTTAAACCGTCTTTTTAAACAGGGAAATTAATCTTCGCGATTGAAAATTCATCTTCTTCATTGAGGGTTCAATTATTATTTTTTTTAAATTCTTTCATAGTTATTCAAAAATTAATTTATGTAAAATAAAATTGGATTATATCATTTTTGGTAGAGAATTGACATTTGAAATTAAGAATTTATCTTTTTTAGTTGAACAGTCAACCCTTTGGTTTGAAAATGCACATATTTCAATAAAAATTCGTTATTTCGGTAGGAAATTAGTCTTTTTGTTTGAAAATTCATCTTTGTCATTAAGAAAAAAACTATTAAGTTGCACATTCCGCTTTTGTTTTGGTTAAAAATTAAATTTTTTAACTAAAAATTGAACTCTCCCACTTTCGGTGAAAAATGGAAATTTTGAATTACAAATTGATACCCTTGTTGGTTAAAAACTAATGGTCTTTTGTAGAGAATTAATTTTATGGGTAAAAAATGAATCTGTTTTATATTACTTTTAACATAGATGTCCAAATTCGACTTTTTATTGTTTTATATGGAAAAAAATGTCTTGCATAATTGACGATAAAATAATTTTTATCGCTGTGAGATTCTGCTAAATAATGTATAGAACCTGCTTGATTTTAAGTGAATTCTATCTTGTTCTAAATACTTTTTATAATATTGTTCTTGGAATGAAAATTAATTTAGTCGAAAAAAATTTACATCTGTATAACGTTTCTTACAATTTATAATAATAAATTTCGTACGTAAAGATCATCTGAAAAATAACAAAAAAGGAATAAAATAATAAAAAATTTAATATAATTTCATATACGCCACTGAAAAAATCATTTGTAAACAACTTTTTTCGATTGAAAATGGTTTCATTAAATAAAAAATTGATGAAAAAACTTTTTCGATTACATTGGTATTGTTTTCTAATGAGTTGCACTTCTTTAAAATAAAATAATGTTTTAAGATTACTGCAAGATTTATCAATAGTACTTAATAAAATCAAACAAAATTTAAATTTAAAAATAAGTGATTTTCATTTTTTATTAGTTCACAACTAAGATATAAATCAAAAAATACTGCTTCCAATTGTAAAACTGCGTACTTACAAGATATTATGTACTTTTCATAGATTTAATAAAATTCTCTGACATAGGCCACCATTGTGTCTACTGTTTGGTATCAAATTTATCTGTTTTAGTTAAAATTTGAAATAATCTGTAGAAAATTTCATTTTTTCGATTGAATATTAACTTTTATCAACTGAAAACTGCTTTGTTCTATCTTTGTTCAAAATTTGATATTTTTTATTGAACTTTGATCTTTTTTAGTTGAAAATGGAATTATTTGTTTGAAAATTTATGTATTTTGTTGAAAATTTGTGTTTTTGTTAGAAAAATCCTCTCTTTTGAAAATTCATCTTTGCGATTGAGAACAAAACCATTAAGTTGCACATTCCTTTTTCTATTTTTTTTTTTTTTTTTGTTAAAAATTAAATTTTCTAACTGAAAATTTAACTATCCCGCTTTTGGTGGAACACTGAAATTTGGAATTAAAAATGGATATTTTTGGGTTAAAAATTCAATTATTTGTTTCAAACATCATGTTTTTTATATAAAATTAATCTTCTTGGTTGAAAATACATCTGTTTGCTTGAAAGTTCAACTATGTGTGTATCATCAAATGCATCCTATTTCTGGTTTTATATAATTATATTTTTAATTAAAAATTTATCTTTTTTAGTTGAAAACTCCACTATTTGTTTGAAAACTGATCTTTTTGATAAGGGTTCAACTATTTTGTTAAAAATTGATTCAAAATTCAACTGCACAGTTTCAGGATGAAAAATTATATTTTTAATTAAAAATTAATTTTTTCATTTTAAAATTCGTTTTTCTGGTAGAAATTTTTTTTTTTTTTGTTAAAATATTATCTTGCTTATTCACAATTAAATTATTTTCTTGATTTGTTTTGTTTTTTTAAAAATTAATGTCTAAGGAAAATTTTAATTATATCATTGTTGGTTGAAAACTAATCGTTTTTTTCTTAGAGAAATAATGTTTTGGGTGAAAAATTAATCTGTTTTTTGTTATCCTTAGCATAGATGTTCAAATTCGATTATTTTGTCTTAGATTGGAAAAAATGTCTTGCATAATTTACTATAAAACAATTTTAATCGCTGTGAGATTCTGCTAAATAATGTGTAGAACCTGCCTGATTTTAAATGAATTCTATTTTATTTTAAATACTTTTGATAATATTGTTCTTGCATTGAAAATTAATTAAGTTGAAAATTCTATTATTTGTTTATAACAATTTTTTAAATAGAAAATTAATCGTTGTGATTAAAAATTCAACTTTTTGTCAAAACTTTTACTATTTGGTGTCAAGTTCATCTGTTTTAATTAAAACTGCATCTTTTTTGTTAAAAATTATTTTATAGGTGAAAAATTAATCTGTTTTTTATTATTCTTAACATAGATGTCCAAATTCGATTTTTTGTCTCAGATCGGAAAAAAAGTCTTGCGTAATTTACTATAAATGAATTTTAATCGCTGAGAGATTCTGCTAAATAATGTGTAGAATCTGCCTGGTTATAAGTAAATTCTATTTTTTTTTAATTCTTTTATAATATTGTTCTTGCACTGAAATATAATTTAGTTGATAATTCTACTATTTGTTTATAAAAAATTTCGTTTAATTAAAAATTAATCGTTGTGATTAAAAATTCATCTTTTTTGTCAAAACTTTTACTATTTGGTGTCAAGTTCAGCTGTTTTAATTAACATTTTTAATAACCTGTAGAAAATTTCATTTTTTGGATTGAATTTTAACTTTTATAAACTAAAAATTGAATTATTCTATTTTTATTTAAAATTTGATATTTTTAATTGAAACTTCATCTTTTTTGTTAGAAATTATTTTATGGTTAAAGAATTATTCTGTTTTTTATTATACTTAACATAGATGTCCAAATTCCATTTTTTTTGGTCTTATATAAGAAAAATCGTCTTGCATAATTAACTATAAAAAAATGTTAATCGTTTAAAGATTCTGCTACATAATGTGTAAAACCTGCCTGAATTTAAGTGAGTTCTATCTTATTTTGAAAACTTTATATATTATTGTACTTGGATTGAAAATTAATTTAGTTGAAAATTTTATTATTTGTTAAAAAAGATTTTTTTAAATAGAAAATTAATCTTTGTGATTGAAATTTCATCTTTTTTGTTAAAACGTTAACTATTTGCTGTCAAATTCGCCTGTTTTTATTAAAATTTTGAATAACCCGTAGAAAATTTCATTTTTTTATTGAATATTAAGTTTTATATACTAAAAACTGAATTATTCTATTTTTGTTTAATATTTGATATTTTTTATTGAAACTTGATTTTTTTAAGCTAAAAATGGAATTATTTGTTTGAAAATTCCCGTATTTTGTTGAAAATTTGTGTTTTTTGTTAGAAATATAAATATGAAGACCCGATACATCCATAAACCTGAACATAATTAATTTAATTCTACATTTCTTAAATCATATATTGTTTAAAAGCACATAAAACATTGGAGGCCTATACATTTTATACAGCCTCGTATACAGCTGTTTTGTTATGAAGGCCAAGTGCAAAGAGTTTAATGGGACTTTCCTGATATTAAGTAAAGTTAGTGTAACATTGGCGTATTTTTAGTTATAAGTTAATGTTTTAATTATTATTTGCATTCAATATAAACATTAAATATTATTACTGTGATGCATAATATTTGTTATAAAATTTCATTGCTGTTAAAAAAAATTTGAATGAAATCTTTGTGTAATTTGTAAGAAAAATTTCAGTAAAAACTTAACTTTCTTAAAGTTTTTGTAGTATATTTTCGTAACCTTTCATAGCAAAAAATAATATTTGATAGATTTTTGTAGATATATGCGGAAGATTTATATTAAAGTGGCCAAAACTATCTAATTCTGCGACCAGCAGTTCACTTTTATATTCTAAAATTAATTCCTAACCTCAAAATTTCAAAAGTTGTTATCGCATTTTCCACCAGCAATGGACTTTAATAACAAATTCCATGATTCATAGCAATATTACTAAATGTTAATGTTTATATTAATAACAACTAATAGATTAAACATTTACTTATAATTAAAAACATACTAAACCTACCGATAGAAATCTCAGAGTATATGCTAAAGATTCTCAAGGCTCTGAGAAGCTCGGAGAAATTCTCCGCAGGCACTCAGGTAGATCTATTTAGTGGTCCAGATAGCTCGTACAAATGTTCTTTCCGAACTGGAAATAAAAATACGATCATAAATAGAAGCATAAAAAAGCATAAAACAAGCAGAGAGGCTTAAAATGAAATAAGAATTCGATCATAAATAACAAGCACATGCCCTGTATTGCGATTGCAGTGGTACGGGTGGAAAGGTGGTGGTAAATGAGAAGCTTTGATTAATGTTATCGACCTCGAAATTTGATTCGATTATTATTCCCAACAGTGATCCAAAAATATTTGCACATGCTTGAACTGTGCGTCGCTCATTGGCTCTAGTTCGCGTACGTATTTAAAAATCAAGTACAGACGCGCACCGTAGCCAATAAACGTCACTCAAATCCAAGCAAGCGCAGATCAAGCCAGCTCCGTTGGGATCATTTAACTTCAAGAAAACGCGTGTAACGTTCCATTACTGTCTAACTCACGGTGACTGACGAGTGTCACTTTCGCACGCATGTAGCTATCAAAGAACGAGCAATCGTGAAAAATTTGTCAATATTTTCCAACTCTGTGTAACCCATTCATAACTCGTGATTCACGCATATAGCAATGAAAATCGAGTAGTGTGACAATCGAAATCGACAATATCGTTTAGAGATTTCATATTAAGGATTAAGTACGTTTAAGTACTACATTTTGGTATGAAATTCACTGAAAATTATTTCATCTTTTTTCTGAACATCGACATTTTTTATTTTTTTGATCGTTCGAACTTTTTTTATACATAAAATATCGGTCTTAAACTTTGAAAAATGCAAGAGCCGAAAGAAAACTACGTTTAAGTACAAAGCTTAATAATAAAAGATGTTACAAAAAAATGTCAACTATCAATTTCATCGGCATCAGTCGGTAACGTTGTACACGAAAATACGAACCCTCTAGAGCCTCGTCTAGTGGCCGCCAGGGTTCGTATTTTCAGAAAAAAGATAAAATAATTCTCGGTGAAGTTCCTACCAAAATGCAGTACCTAAACGTAGTTTTTAGGTTCAAAAAAACATTCAGTGAACTGATAAAGTGAGGTCGGTAATATAGGTATTTAGCTGTGTCACATGCCCCACAGGGAAACGAAAAGACACCCTATTCTTCGTAGAACCTATCGTTATAAAATGCGAATTAGATACGTAAGGGTGTTTAGCAGGTCGCCCGTCGCTGGCTGATTATAATGAAGAAAAACTCTATATTCACATAATGCAAATCTTCATCAGCTTCTTGGACAATCTCATGACATTACTTGACCTTGGAGAATATCAGTTTGGATTTCTTAAAAATCAGCTGATTCGTGGTTTCTAGGAACAATGATCAGCCGATTTGTCCCGCCCATTTCATAAGATTATTATTTTTAAAATTATATATTCAAGGTCGCTCGCAAAATGTAATATTGGTAATAGGACCTCCGATTTTTTAAAGTCATAAACTTATTGGCTGTCTTCTAAAATGTCTTTATACCTATTACTCAGTCAGCTTATGTAGCTTGTTATCAAAGGATTCTACAAAGCATAGGCTATCTTTTCGTTGCCGTTAAGAATTTGGCTAACTTTATTTAGCTAAGTTTTCAGGAGGAATAAATAACTCATTATTTTTCGAAACATTTGCAACGAATTAAAAACTACAGTATTTTGTATTACAGTTTGTAATGTAGTTTAGTCTCCAATCACTTTGAAACGAAGATATTCTCAAAGATTATTATTTCCTTTAACGCTTCTACGCGTTTACTAAATTTCATAAAATGTGAATTCTTAAAGGTAACGAAAAAAGAGCCTATTCTTCGTCGAACTTATCTTTCTAAAATGCGAATTAGATACGTAAAGGTGTGCAGCAGGTCGCCCGTCGCTGGCAGATTTTAATTACGAAAAACGCTATGTTGACTAATGCGAATCGTTATCAGCTTCTTGGACTATCGCATGTTATTTCTTGACCTTGGAGAATGTCAATTTGAATTTCCCAAACGTCAATTAATTCGTGGTTTCTATGAACAACGATCAGCCGATTTGTTCCACGCATTTGATAATATAATTATTTTTTAAATTATATATATAATTTATATATTCAAGATGGGTTCTACAAAGCATAGGCTGTCTTTTCGTTGCTGTTAAGAATTTGGCTAACTTCATTTAGCTATGTTTTCAGAAGGAATAAATAACCTATTATTTTTCAAAATATTTCCTACAAATTAAAAGCTACAGTAAAGCTTTACTAAATTTTATAAAATATGAAGTTAGACTTATTCTTACTGGTAGCGAAAATATAGCCTATTGTGCGTAGAAACTATCGTTATAAAACTCGAATAGATACGTAAAGGTACTTAAAGGTAGCAGGTCGCCCGCCGCTGGCAGATTTTGATGACGAAAAACACATCCCTGTGAAGTTGTACCCCCATTATTAAAAATTTTAAATGATTTCTTGAAAAAAAGATCCTACTCCATCTTCACTCCATTGGGAATCGAACCACAAAACTTCTGATTTGGAGTGATTGGAGTGAAGATGGCGTAGGATCTTTCTTTCAAGAAATAATTTTAATTTGAAAATATTATTTTCCATCTAGTCTTATTAAGACGTTAAGAATTTTCTGTTATTGAAGATTCTTAACTTGATCGATATGTGTAGATTTTTTTTTGGAGTTCTGTATAGATTTAATATTGTTCTAGAGTTCCTGATCATTTTAAAAAATAGTTCCGGCTAATATCACCAAAAAACCGGGTTTCAAAAAAAATAGCTATCCTTCCATCTTATGAAAAATTGAATTTTTCTTCAATTACGCTCTGGTTTCAGAAGAGTTCTGGAGTTCTTTAATACAAAAAATTGAAAATTAAAAAAAATAGTCAAAAAACAAAATTTCCAAAAATAGAAAATGTTGACAAATTTCTCGTTTAAATAAACCAAAAGTTCTCTTTAGAGTTCTATATCCATCAACAGGGGTCTTACAAAAAAGTCCCATAACACTTTTCGATGAAGTAAAAATTCAAAGAACTGTAGCTTTTTTAAGAAAATTCAAAATTTAGAATTCTAAAATGTTGGCAGTTATAAGAGTTCTGATCAGAGTTGTGAAATTTTCATGCTATATATAAAAAAGTATTATACAACTTTTCAATCAAGTCCAAATTCGAAGAACTATGGCACTTTTAAGATAATCAAAAATTTTGGAATTCGCAAATGTTGAAATTTCTCAGAGTTTGGATTGAATTTCTGGACTTAATAATGGCAGATCTACAAAAAAGTGTTATAACACTTTTCGATCATATCAAAATTTGAAGAACTGCGGCACTTTTAAGAAAATCCATAATTATGAAATTCCACAATGTTGAGTGTTCTAAGAGTTCTGAGCAGAGTTCTGGATTTTTTCAAATGAGCTCTACAAAAAAGTGCCATAAAACTTTTCCTTCAAGTTAAAAGTCGAAGAATTATGGCATTTTTAAGAAAAACCAAAATTAAAAAAATTTCAAAATGATTAGAGTTGTAAGAGTTCAGATGGGAGTTCTGGAATTTTTCATGCTATATATAACAGAAAGTATTATAAAACTTCTCAATGAACTTAAAATTCGAAGAACTATGGCACTTAACAGAAAAACAAAAATTTTGAAAATTCCAAAAAGTTGAGAGTTCCAAGAGTTCTGGACTTCTTTTTGAGAGCTCTACAAAAAAGTGTTATTCAAATTTACGATGAAGTCAAAATTCGAAGAGCTACGGCACTTTTAGAAAATCAAAATTTTTTAAATTCCAAGATGTAAAGAGTTCTAAGAGTTCTGATCGGAGTTCTGGAGTTATTGATAACAGCTCTACAAAAAAGTGTTACAACACTTTTCAATCATATAAAAATTTGAAGAACTTCGGCACTCTTAAAAATATCAAAAATTTTGAAATTCCACAATGATGAGAGTTCTAAGAGTTCTGAACAGAGTTCTTGAATTCCTTTTGCTATATATGATAATCATAAATGATGAGAATGTAAAAAAGGGAACAGAAGACATTAACTGATTTTAAAATCAGCTTTTTTTAGCGTTCTTTTGCTGATTGCCTGTTGATATGGATATTTGTTGTCTTCGCAAGTTGTTTTTGCAGATCTGTTTCAAATTAAATTATAAAAAATAAGTGTCCTTACTTTTCTGCCTCCCCCCTCTCTATGTAGACCACCTATATTTGGTAACTTTAACATTTGCATAATACTCCAAGTAACTCCCTCCACCAAAGGCGTCACGTATTTTTTGACTGGCCCCTAATTGGATTGGTGACACTTTCTGTTGTTTCAGTGAATGTACTCTGCGTTAGTGTGTGTATGCTTTGCGCTATTCCCAAGTACCAATTCAGAGTTTGAAGTTTACAAGGGCTGTTACGATGGACTTGTCAAATTGGATATTTACAGATCTACATTGATTCTTCTTTAGACATTTTCAATGGGCAGTCGTTATTTCCTTCACGGTTACCTGCGTACCCTTCCCCTTCCAGTGTGCAGCGACACTACCCCTCACTGGATTCGAAGTTGCTCCAGGCCCACGATGCTACGACCCCTTTGGAGATAATCCCTTTGTCTGTGAACTGTATAACAAACGTAGGTTTCGGCCCACAATAGTGACCCTTATCAGTGAGTTTTAATCAATCTGCGAAAAGTGCATAACTCTGAGAGCTTTCAACATTTGCGAATTCCAAAATTTTTGATTATCTTAAAAGTGCGGTACTTCTTCGAATTTTGACTTGATCGAGAAATTTGAGAAAACTTTTCTGTACAGATGTATTTATTAAGTCCAGAACTCCTGTCAGAACTCTTAGAATTTTGAAAATTTTGGAAATAAAAACTTTGGGATTTTGAATTTTGCGATGATCGAAAAGTATTGAAACACTTTTTTACAGGACTGTAATTAATAAGCCAAGAACTCCCATTAGAGCTCTTAAAACTTTTAACATTTTGGAATTTTGTTAATTTTGGCTTTTCTTAAAGGGGCCATAGTTCTTCGAATTTTGTTATGATCGAAAAGTGTTGAGACGCTTTTTTGTAGAGCTGTTATCAATTAGTCCAGAACTCCGATCGGAACTCTTAGAACTCTCCACATTTTGAAATTTAAAAAAATTTGGATTTTCTTAAAAGTGCCATAGTTCTTCGAATTTTGACTTGATCGAAAATTTGTCTAACTCTTATTTTGTAGAGTTCTCATAAAGAAGTCCAGAACTCTAATCAGAACTCTTAGAACTCTTAAATTCGTTTAAGTGCAAAATGTTGTTTTCATAGAAGGGTTTTGTGTTTTCTAATAATGCCATAGTTCCTCGAATTTTGACTTAATCGAAAATTTGTATTATACTTTTTTGTAGAGCTCTCAATAAGAAGTACAGAACTTGCATCAGCACTCTTAGAATTTTCAACTTTTTGGAATTATCAAAATTTTTGTTTTTCTTTCAAGTGCCATAGTTTTTCGAATTTTAAGTTGATTGAAAAGTTTAATAATACTTTCTGTTATATATAGCATGAAAAATTCCAGAACTCCCATTAAAACTCTAAGAACTCTAAACATTTTGGAATTTTTTAAATTTTGGGTTTTCTTGAAAGTATCATCGTTCCTCGAATTTTAACTTGAAGGAAAAGTTTTACAACAATTTTTTGTAGAGCTAATATGAAGAAGTCCAGAACTCTGATCAGAACTCTTAGAACACTCAACATTGTGGAATTTCAAAATTATGGATTTTCTTAAAAGTACCGCAGTTCTTCAAATTTTGATATGATCAAAAAGTATTATAACATTTTTTTGTAGATCTATCATTATTGAGTCCAGAACTCCAATCGGAACTCTGAAAACTTTCAACATTTGGGAATTCCAAAATTTTGGATTTTCCTAAAAGTGCCATAGTTCTTCGAATTTTGACTTGATTGAAAAGTTGTATAATACTTTTTTTATATATAGCATGAAAAATTTCAGAACTCTGATCAGAACTCTTATAACTCCCAACATTTTAAAATTCAAAAATTTTGAATTTTCTTAAAAGTGCTACAATTCTTTGAAATTTTACTTCATCGAAAAGTGTTAAAGGACTTTTTTGTAAGACCCCTGTTGATGGATATAGAACTCTATAGAGAACTTTTGGTTTATTTAAACGAGAAATTTGTTAACATTTTTTAATTTTGGAAATGTTGTTTTTTGACTATTTTTTTTAAATTTTCAACTTTTTGTATTAAAGAACTCCAGAACTCTTCTGGAACTAGAGCATAATTGAAGAAAAGGTCAATTTTTCAAAAAGTGGGGGCTAGCTATTTTTTTTGAAACCCGGTTTTTTGGTGATATTAGCGGGAACTATTTTTTAAAATGTTCAGGAACTCTAGAACTATGTTTAATCTACACAGAACTCAAAAAAAAGTTCACTTTTGCAAAAGTGGGGGAGGGGGGGCGTGAAGTTAGCCCTCCCTTTTCGAAGTCATTTTGCAATGCTTCACTTATCAGAACTATTGCTAAAACATATAAAGAACTCTAGAATTATTGAAGAGCCACCCAGAACTCTAAAAAAAAATATTAAATTTTTAATAATGAGGGTACAACATCCCAGGGATGAAAAAAACTATTTTCATTCAATGCGAATCGTTATCAGCTTCTTGGACAATCGCATGACATTACTTGACCTTGAAGAATATCAGTTTGGATTTCTTAAACATCAGCTGATTCGTGGTTTCTAGGAACAATGATCAGCCGATTTGTCCCGCCCATTTCATAAGATTATTATTTTTTAAATTATATATTCAAGGTCGCGCGCAAAATTTAATATTAGTAATAAAACGTTCGATTTTTTAAAGCTATAAACTCATTGGCTGTCTCCTAAAATGTTTTTATACGTATTACTCAATTAGTTTATGTAGGTTGTTATCGATGGCTTCTGCGAAGCACAGACTATCTTTTCGTTGCCGTACAGAATTTGGCTAACTTCATTTAGCTAAGTTTTTAGGAGAAATAAATAACCTATTATTTTTCGAAACATTTCCTACGAATTGAAAACTACAGTATTTTTTATTACAGCTTGAAATGTGATTTAGTCTCCAATAACTTTGAATCGAAGATATTTTGAAAGATTATTATTCCTTTTAACAATTCTTCGCGTTTACTAAATCGATATCGTTGACGAATCGAATCGAATCGTTGACAGCTTTTTGGAATATCGGACAACATGAGTTGACCTTGGGGAATATCAATTCGGATTTCCCAAACGTCAGATGATTCATGATTTCTATGGACAACGATCAGCCCATGTGTCTCGCCCATTTCATAAGATTATTATTTTTAAAATTATACATTCAACGTCGCTCGCAAAATGTAATAGTGGTAATAGGACCTTCGATTTTTTAAAGTCATAAACTTATTGGCTGTTTTCTAAAATGTTTTTATACCTATTACTCAGTTTATGTAGGTTGTTATCCATAAGTTTAATGTCTGAATGTGACCCAATAAACGTCGTTAAATCTCTATAAAATTCATCCTAAAAAAACACTCGTTTATTATTGTTTTTTTGACTTTTGAAAACGTGAATTTGATTGGAGTTCTTGTGTTATTCATGCGAAATAACTTTCACTGCTCTAGATTTTGTTTTATATGTCATTTTGATGCTTTCAATTTGACGACCTGATAAACACGGCTTTATATATATTTCCTCCCACGCTTATATATATATATACTGTTAAAAACTGAAAAAAAGTTAGCCAACACCTGAGGAGACTGTCCTCTATTGATCTCATTAGGCAAAATCGTATTATCTCGGCGACCCAATAAACACCGTGTT